>NC_056736.1:156665885-156893385 GCF_019279795.1 Protopterus annectens
TGTCACGCACTTTTAAGTTATTTTCTATTATACCAGTTTACATACCTGGATAACAAAAGTACAAATAACATGTTAAACGTTTATAATGAAAATGTTTGCCATTTTGCCAGCTTTCATTTTTTTCAGCAGGAACTGTCATTCTATTCCATGCACTAAAGTAACAATTCAGCTTTTACTCATGTGCTTGAGTGTCTGCAGAGTAGCAGCCCATATCTTCTAATGTCTCTTTTTGTCAGATATAGCTACATGTTTGTTAACTAAACCAAATCTGTCTTTATGCAAGTTCAATTTAGAGACCATTACATTTTTGCATTCGAACTGTATTCCTGAATAACTCTTATTAGGTTGCTAAGAGAAACCATCCTTTCACTATGGCATGTCATCATTTTTATGTCACAGGTCTAATAAAGTGTGAGTGACTCTGTTTTAAACATCAGTCATTTTCTACATACTTGCATCATTTTCTATGTCCATGAAACCTGTTTGGGGAAAATGCAACTCAGTTTTATTGTGTTTTCAAAAGAAGTATAGCTAAAACAGCATATAAGTAACAAAAAGCTTTAGTGCAATGCAGGCACCTTTCCTTTATGTGCCCATCTTTTAATGGTATTAAAAAGAAGGTAGTTTCTGATTTCTGTTATCCTCAGTATTTCTGATATGTTTCTCTTGTCATCTGTGTTTAGGAGTGTTAAGGTTAAAAGCTATATGTTATGCTCAAGGACGTGTTTTATAACTACTGTTTTATATAATATTGAGTTTCTACATTTACATAGGTAAATGGAAGCTAGATGTCTGTCTTAAATCAGAATATTCCTATTTACACTAATGACCAGAGTCTACCCTACACTGCATTAACGTGAGTAATTGAAGAATGAATACAACTTCTTGTTTTGAAGACATCATCATCATTCTACATGCTGGGGTTATAAATGAGTTAACAGGCTGTCTGGTAGAGCTGATTCACCTGCTGCAAAGGATGATAAAGAGAGGTAATTCTCAAATAACAGTCAAGAAGGAACTGTTCTAAAATCTTTGAACAACATTTTGTGTTTCTGTCTTGTTTATGCATATGGGAAAAGAATGGTTATCAGTGAAGCATTTAAAGGTTTACATGCTCCATCTGTATTTGAACAAATATTTTTGATCTTGCCTACAAGATATGTTTACTTTGTAAAGTTAGTAGCCATGTTTGTGAAGGAGGATCATTTCTGGAAATTGAGTGATACTAGTACATATGTAGCAATTGTCTTTGACTAGAACATTTTTTTGTGTATCAGATACATAAGCCATTCATTTTATAACAAAAATTAAAAGTTGGATTACTCAGATGGCTAATTTTACATGTCAAGCAAGGTAAAATTGATAAAAAAGAGTTTAGCCCAGCATACTCCAAGAGTATCACTGTGTACATTTTTAAGTTTTATGTATTTAATTTTGGGGATCCCAATGAGTGACCATGACTGGGGCCACTGCTTCCACCACTCTCTCTGTTTCTTATATATATATATATATATGGATCCACCTTACAAGCTCGACACTTCACAAGATCGACATTTAGAATGATGAGACCACAAGAACAAAACCACAAAAACATGAAAGTTCACATGCCTGACAAACCACAATCCCGACAGTTAACAAAACAAAAAGTTTGCTGTTCCACACAACACACACACACAACACAAGCACACCAACAACCTAAAAACCTACACTACACCTTACTCACAACTATCTATGCACTAACCTTAATCCAATCCCTAACCCTAAGGTCCGTCACTATCGCACACTTACCTTACCCGCACCCTAACCCTAACTCACTTAATCCGCCCCTAACCCTCAAGTCCCTCACTATTGCACACTTACCTTACCTGCAGCCTAACCCTAAATCCCTCACTATTGCACACTTACCTTACCCGCACCCTAACCCTAAGTCCCTCACTATCACACACTCACCTTACCCACACCCTAACCCTAAATCCCTCACTATCTCATACTTACCGAGTCACGCTCATACATTTCCCATGTCGGTGTTTTCGCTGTCGGGATTACAAGTTGTCGGTTATCTGCGCCATCGGTCTTGTGGTCTCGTCGTTCTAAATGTCGATCTTGTGAAGTGTCAAGCTTGTAAGGTAGATATATATATATATATATATATATATATATATATATATATATATATATATATACATATATATGTATATGTGTGTGTGCATATGTGTGTGTGTGCATATGTGTGTGTGTGTGTGTGTGTGTGTGTGTGTGTGTGTGTGTGTGTGTGTGTGTGTGTGTGTGTGTGTGTGTGTGTCTATATATATACATATATATATATATATATATATATATATATATATATATATGGAACAAGTGTTAATTAAATTGAAAAAACAGCAATGGCAATGCCTGCATTTAGAGGCATGCATGCATTTTAAAGTTATACCGAGAGGTTTACTTATTTTATTAATGCCCACCTATGGAACTTACCATTCAGAACTTTTAAGGAGATGGCAAGCCTTGAATTTAGAAAATAGTTTTAAATACATTTGTTTGCTATTGGACTACTTTGAGCCGTTGGAAGGGGAATTATTAAGTCAAGCAGAGAAACTGCAAAATGAGCTTACTTCAAAGTATACTGAATTGGCTCACTTAAAGAGGTTGGATGATATGTGTTTAAATATCAATGCCTTAGATTCTGGATTAGAAGCAATAAAATGAAAAAGCTGGTTAGAGACTTTAAGGATTTTAAGAATGGGTACATTTTCTCTTGGCTGAGGTATGGAACTCAAGAAAATGAGACTGTTGGTAATGGGAGAGAATTGGTGAATTCAGACTCAGCAGATTCTGTCTCACCCAATTCCAGTTTAAGGAGAGGAGATGTCACTACAGATGAAGGACACACCCACCCCCCACCAGACAATAATGTATTAGGTGCAAGACCAAAAGAGAAACAAGACAGAATGAATGTGGATTCTGTGTTACCTTAGTTTTTTTCCCAAGGTACCTCTGAAATTCAACATAACACAGAGAGAGAGAGACTAAGATCGGGGAGCAAAGAAAGAAGGAAACTGCGTCCCTCAACATAAAGGAAGGAACAACAGAGACACAACAAATGAGTGTACAAGCAGGTAACAGTTTATAACATTTCCAGTTTTGCACTAACATCACAACAGTAGGCAGTGTTATATAAAGGTGACAAGGGTGGAGAAGTAGTGGTAATGGATAGATTGCAATATGAATCAAAAATGTTACATATGTTAAGTGATGCTCAGACTTATGAATTGATCAACAAAATTCAAATGTTCAGCAAATGTCATCAGGTCATTAATAGGCTTTACGAATTTATTACTGGAGCAAATTATAACCCAGGAGCTGGTTGATTATTTTAATATAGAACAACCTATAATACCAGTAATTAATGGTCTTCTAAAAATATACAAGGACCTAAGAGCTCCCCCACTGTGTCCCATTTTGTCAGGTTCTGGATGGTTAACTGTGCCGCTATCAATATTCATTGAAACTACTCTGAAAGATGTGGTGTGGACCAGTAAGAGAGTGATCAGAGACACTGGGCATTTCCTGACTTTCCTTTCTGATTTTGATGAGCAGGATAGTAATGGTGATTATGTCCTGGTGACATTAGATGTGGACAGCTTCTTTACAGCAATACCAAATGACATGGCAATAGAATATCTGAACTGATCTGGACTCCTGGTTCCCAAATAGGGACGGACAAATCAATCATTAGCAAAAGTGGCTAAAGTGTAATAGAATGAAGAATCGCAGCAAGCTAACCTATGCAGATGCTGTAAAGCAGATAAGCAATGTTATTCCATCTAATTGGAATATTCTTATGTTCGACCCTATATTGAGAGATATAGTTGGCTCAACAGTGATTTTTGTATATGGACATAATAAAAACTTAAAGCAACTACTGTTCTACCAATCCAGTGATCTACCTATTACTATTGCTAGTAGAAAAGGTACCTTTCCATGTAGATTATGTACTTGTTGTAAACACATTCTTATGACCTATGAATTTGTGCATCCATGGGCTGGTAGGAAATACTGTTGTTACAGCTATGCGGATTGTAAAACGAAACATTTGGTATATATGGCAATATGTAGATCATGCACATATTTTTATTTGGGTAAAACTGATAGATGCTTCAAGGAATGCATCTCCAAACATTTAAGACATTAAGTTGAAAGATGCTAAAAAATCCACTATTCAAACATTTAAATGAGAACCAAGGACATTATTTTCAGTTTATGGTATTGGAAGTGATGAAAATCAAAGCCAGAGGGGATGTTATTTCCTTAAAAACTGAACAGAATAAGATTAAATGGATTGCCAGACTACAAACATCCACATCACCAGGTTTGAATACAAATATAGCTTTAAAACTGGCCCTTAAAGGTTAGAAGTAACGGAAAAAGATTTAATAGGCTCATAGATGGACCGTGTCACTCCATGAAGTATATGTTTGGCTAATAGCCCTATTTATTGAAAGTGCTTATTAGTTGTTTTATTATGTTTTATTATTTTTCTTTTATCTATTAAAGTCTGGTTTTATGCCCTACAGCCTGGTGACAGCAGCTGTTTCATATTTTTAATATAGATATAGATAAGTATAGATATAGATATAGATATAGATATAGATATAGATATAGATATGGATGCATGAATTATCAGTCTCCAGAAACAGGTATTGTGGATAGGTTGATGCTACTTTCAGGAAGGCTGTTTACTTGCACTTGAAGCAGCCTCACTTTAAAATGCTCTGTACTATCCTTTTTTCCCAAATAAATGTTATTGTTCTTTTTTTCATGAAGATGTAATAAATATTCGGTTATTATAATGATATAATAGTAATGATAAAAGGATAAAATACCAACAAAGGACATAATCAAACTATGTACAATATATATATATATATATATATATATATATATATATATATATATATATATATATATATATATGCCTGAATTCAGTAATGGCAATATTCAAACTCCCAAAAACATTTTTTGTTTCTTTAACCATCAGAGGCAAGATACTGTTGATTAAAGTAAAATAGAGATTTCACTTCTGTCCAAGGATTGTTAATAAATAGTTCAGGCTAAATCCTGTGTTATTTAATTTTATTCTCTTTTAAAGCTTTTTCTTTTAAGAAAGACAAGAAATCTTCAAAAAGTAGTAAGACAGTTAAGTTTCATTTTCTAGTAATGCTTTTTTTTTTTTGCTAACCCAAGAATATTCCATAATAAAAATGTTTATCATTTTTTAAAACATTACCATCACTTACTTTAAATATGATTAGAGATTCAGATAATGAAAATGTATCAGAAAACAGAGCTTTCAGAAAATCATCCACATTGCATCAAAACTGACTTAGAGGAGGACAGGTAGCATTCTTGCATACATCTCCAACAGTGTATATTACTGTGTTTATTAATTTTATCCATTTTATTTCAAGTTAAGAATGCCCTATGTAAAAATTTCCAAGTAAATATGTGCCGGTATTGAGACCAAGATATATATTTAACAGGAGATGCAATTTGGGCGTATTCTCAGAAGTTAAACAAGAGATGTGACTCAGTGTGATATGGTTCCAACATTTATAGTTTAGAATTATTTTGTATTTTATACATATTTTGTATAATTTTGAAATTAAAGTTTCATGTTTGTTCTGTTATAAATAATTTCATAAAAATGTATTAGTTTAGGAAATTCTTACTGAAAGATAAGCATAGTTCTTGTGATTTGATTTTCACACTTTGTAGTCATAACCAATATGGAGAGTTTAAATCAAATTCTCTGATATATTGCTAAGTATCTTTTAACTTTCAGATCTGTAAAACAATCTTGCCAAAACAAATCCTGGTAATGCTAAAAGGAATTATAGAGTCAAACTAGATTTTAACATCTGTATTAGAAGGAATTATATTTTTAAAAGTCTTAAGTATGAAGCGTATATATCTAGAATCAGTGAGAGAGGAATTATTATATTGTAGGAAATTGCAAAGATAAGGCCATAAAGTGATATTGTTCAGTTGACATTTTATTACCTAAATTATTATCATTATTCTTAAGAAATGTTATATGTAAAGTTTTCTTATTAGAATTATAACTTGAATTCACCCAGTTTAAAATAATTTTGAAAATTGAAGCTTTAATATAAGTGTCAATATCTGGAAAATTGACTCCTCCAAGATCCTATAGCCTAATATGAAGCAATAGTGCTATTCTATTTTTATTAGGGAACCAAATAAATTTTAATAGATGTTTATTTATTTCATTAATTTTTTTTTTGGGGGGGGCAGAGCTTGTACTACATATATTTATTGGGTAAAAAGAATCATCCTTATTTACTGAAGTCTATCTTCAAAAGAAATAATAAGCTAGTTCCATTTAAAAATACGATTTTCTGTTATTTTTGTGATATTGTTATAACTGAAAGTAATTATTTCATCTATGGACTTCAGTAGAATGATGCCTATGTATTCAAATAATGAGACTTGTTTGTGTGTTTGATGTTCTTCCCATCCATTTAGTATTACAAATTTAGATTTTGCTTGATTAAAGTGTATACCCAAATAGCTTGAAATAATTTTATTCTGGAATCTAGTTCTGAAATAGTCGGTCATGAATTAGGTAGTGTTATTAATATATCATCTCGAAAATACATAATTTTAGAAGAATATTGATTAAAATATTTAAGCCTATGATATTTGAATTTGTTTTAATTAAAACAGCAAAAATTCCAAGGACAAGTGCAAATAAAATTGGGGATAATGGATGACCTTGTAAAGAACATTTAGTCAGAGGTATGAATTCTGAAGTAAAGGGACCAGTTTTGACAGAGACAGTGTTATTGTTATACATATTGTGTAAAAGAAATGAAACATGAAGGAAAATCAAATAGTTCTAAAATCTTAAATAAGTAATTCCAGTTTAAAGAGTCAAAGTTGCCTAAGCTAATTGAGAAAGCCTCGTCATTCCTTTTTTTCAAAAAAATCTATACAAATATGCACCTGATAGTATCATGGGATTGCCTTTGATGTATGAAGCCTGTCTGAGCAAAATTAATTATATGGCCAATGGGTTATTTTATTCCATCACTAGTAATGGCAATGAAAATCTTATAATCATTATTTAGAAGAGAGATGTCTATCAGGCAAGCATAGTTCTGGATTTTTATTTCATTTTACTATAGGAAAAACTAATGAATATTTCCAGGAAGGAGGAACCTTTTCTTGAGATTGAACTTCAAGTAAAGTTTTATGAAAAAAATATATGATAGAAGGAGGAAAACCTTTTTAGATTTCTATTATTATTCCATTGATATGCACAGACAGCAGTAACTGATTGTTTTTTCTTCCTTGCCCTCCATTGGGTGTTTTTTCTTTCTTGCTCTCTATTCACCACATGGGTTCCAACCCACTCCATTCACCTCACTATGCTCGGGCTCACTCCACTCCTCTACCCTACCCCCATTCCCACCCACCCCTACTTTCCTTAAATTTATAGTCTCAAACCACTCCTTTTCCTGATGACATGACTTCCCTCCTCTCTCCCTCTCACCAACCCACAAACTCCCTAAATATTTTACTTTTTCCCACCTTCCTTCCTCAACCTACATTACCTGCTCCACAACTCAACCTGTACATTACCTTAGGACATTAAATATACCATCTCTCCCCAACAATTTCTGGGCAAGTCCAAACATGCAACTCCATGACACACTTCCCTAGATCTTTATCCTATCATACCTTCTCTACATAACACTTATCGCCTCTGACCTCCACAAATATTAAATATTAAACAAGCACCCCCCTTACAAACACACACTACTTAACAACCACTTTTACACTTTAGTGATATATGCCCCCCACTTTTGCACAATCCAGACCTCCTCTTATTTCCTCTCAAACACACACAGCTCACAAAAACACACACTCCCAACTTCAGATTCCATCTTGCTATCTCCAAACTAAAACACTTTCTACTCCATTACCTAACACATATACAACTGCAAGCAGACATCCATCCCAACGCATACCCTAAATATGTATCACCCAGTACTCAATCACACCAACTTTACTCTCCTAGCCAAGCTCTCTCAGATTCCAAGATTCATTCCCTGCTGCCTAAAATTTCTGCTTCTGAGCTATTAATAACTAACTTTAATCTAAGACGCATAGCAAACAAAATCACTGAATTTCACACTATCCTGGCCACCTACTCTTCAAACATAGTAGTCATTACGGAAACCTGGTTAAAACCACACATCAAGGACTTAGAAATTACATACAACAGTTACAACATAAGTAGACAAGATAGACTAAATAAAAGAGGTGGTGGTGTAGTAATCATGTTTAAAGACTACCTAATAGTAGAAAAACTAGACTGTACAACACCAAATATGCCCAAATGCAGAAATCCTCATCAGCAACCTGCATATAAATGCCCATAAATCAATTATTATTGCTGCCTATCTGCCCCTAAAAACAATCTTCACAACATTTAACTTCTCTCCTGGTCTTCCTCCTCTTTCAGCCAAGAAACTATCATTTTAATAGACTTTAATCTGGACTGGGTCTCTTGTTCTTCTGACAGTCCTACAAACTTCATCAACCTCTTTAATTTCTACCAAATTGTAGATTGTCCCACATGTGCTGATAAACACAATAAAAAACAATCATTACTGGACTGGATACTAACAAATAAGCCAAACCTAAGTCATCAATCCAGCTGTCTACCCATTAACCTTAGTGACCATACTCCTACTTTTCTGTTAAGAAAACACCTTCAAACCAATACTCGCACTCCATTTAAATACGTCTGCAGCAAAAACATTTCTCCCCTGCCCTATTTAACCAACTACTTCAAAGTTGCAACTGGTCACCACTAAAATACCTACAACTGGACCTGGCAGTAGAACACCAAATTCCTTGAAATCCTTAATCACCTTGTCCCTACCAGAAAAATACACAAAAAAGTAAAACAACTTCCATGGCTGTCTTCTGATACTAAACTACTAATAAAACAAAGAGAAAAAGCCAGAGCCCTATACCTACCCTCCAAAGACAAAACCGTGCTTACCAAATACCAGCAACTCAGAAACCAATCTAAGAAAAAATCAACCAAGATAAACAATACTACTTCCAATTCTCCCAACAAAGGCACATTCTAAACCCACAGAAATTATGGCAAACAATCAACTACTTCCTCAACCCTGGTAGATCCATTACCCCTCTCTTTCTTCATCAAATACCTCTGAATCCCTAGCATCACAGTTCAACTCATACTTCAATAACTCTATCTCCAACCTCCTAAATAGCCATAATCACAAACCACTCACAATATCCTCCCCAGTACCTGGCAAAACAGAATCCTTTTCTTTTAAACCTATTCAAACATCCTACATAAAAAAAAAATGTCTAAGCAAATTAAAACCCTGCTGCCTTGCTGCCAACCAGCTACCAAATGGGTTCCTAAAAATGTCAGTCCCATCTATTGACTACCCTGTCTAAATTCTAATAAATCATTCTACCTCCAAACAATCTGGAAAATAGCTCACATCATTCCCCTCCACAAGGGCTGCCCTGCTAGCAAAGTTGCTAACTACCGCCCCATAGCAATCTTCCCTCCCATAGCCAAGATCCTTGAGAAATGTATTTAGCAACAACTTTTAATCCACCTAACATCAAATAACCTTTTAGCAGACACAAAGCATGGTTTCACACGCAAGCATAGTACAAACACTGCCATAATAGCTTTCACAGACACCATTCACCACCTTATGAACAATGGTCAGCTAGTCTCTGCAAATTTCCTCGATATGTCAAAAGCTTTTGATACCATTTCCCACCAACTCCTTCTTAACAAACCTGCCACATACAACCTCAGTTACTCTACCCAAACATGGTTCCACAGTTATCTAATAAACAGGCAACAAGCCACTAGATGGAACCACAATCTCTCCTCTTTACTGACTGTTAACACTGGTGTACCCCAAGGGTCCATATTAGGCCCCCTTCTCTTCATCATTTTTACAAATACGAAACACTAATAAAAACACTGCCACAAAGAACTGTCTCACACACTGTGTCTGAAGTACAAAATCCAATGAACAATGAGTAGAGGAAGACACAGAAATGGCTGCTATATCCAGTTTAAAAACTTTTACTTCAGTGCACAAACAGTAACACAAGCGCTTTCACCAAATAGGCATCATCAGGTGTATCAAAAAGCACTAACAAGTACACACCCTTTATAGAAACTGAAAATCACATGACATATATTTAAACTAAGAAAGACATAGTACATTTAAAAACTCATAATGAACATTTTAAAACACAAAATATATACATTTATAAAAACAATGAAATAAGATATATATCTTACAACAATATATTGTTAAAATTATCTCTTTAGGGGTCTGAGCTTTAATTTAGGTTTTAAAGGAACAGACTCATTTAGTCCATGCCCTGCATCCCCCCTCAACCTTACAATCTAAGTGGATTCCAGATATTCAGTTCTATTACGTATATCCCCTTGTCTCACATTATAATAGACTCTAGCAACTACTAAATGCTGAAAACTGTGAGTGGAGTCAGTGTTCAATACATGTTTGGCAATTGCATTAATACTATTGCCCTTGTTAATATGGTAAATATACTCCCTGATGCATTCTCTAAAAGGACCATCAGTTTTACCAATATAGAACATTCTGCATTTCATGCAGTGAGCCAAATATTCTATGTGTGAAGTATCACATGTAGCATTTATTTTAAAAGTATATGATGTACCATAATCAGGATGTTCAAAACTAGAGCTAGTGTCAATGTATGTGCACCAGTTACAATGTGCACAAGGTCTAGTACCATGTGTACCGTGATTACGCTGCGTATACTTAGGATAGCATAACCTACGTTTCAATGACTTATTGTTCCAGTGTTTTTTAATGATTTCAATATAATTACTGATATCAGTAGTATATGTCATCTTGAACCTCAAATTTGTGTCATTGGATTTCTTCCGTCTCCTAACATACTCATTGCTGCCAGATGAAAAATATGGTGTGGCTTCATTTTGTCTTTTATTAGTGACATTAACCACACTACTTTGAATTAAATGATCCTCATAGCCTCTCTCCCTCAACTTCCTAATGGCAGTATCAACCTCACCTGTAAAATCAGTATCCCTTGCATTTAATCTAGAAGCCCTATACATCTGATTAGAGGCAACATTTCTGAATACATAAGATAGACAAAGACTGTCTCTATGCACCAGATGATTGACATAACAGTCCTCTCTGTGTAATTTAGTATATATAACTCCATTCCCATCTTTTATTACTGATACATCAAAAAAAATCCACTAAAATCTGTGAATGATGAAAAGTAAATCTCAAATAATGTGTAGTAGTGTTCACATAATCGATGAATGCACCAAGAACATGCTGTTCTCCATTCTATAAGATAAGGAGGTCATCCACAAACCTATGGAAGAAAAGAATATGTTCACTAAATGGCCCGCGTAGAATATGTTCAAATTCCCATATGGCCATTACCGCATTGGCGTAGCTATTGGCACATGAAGTGCCCATAGCCACACCATTGCACTGTTTATATACCTGTTCTCCAAAAAAAAAATGTTATGCTCAAGTACTATTTCAAGAAGTTTCCCCAACAACTGAATTTTACTAGGACTATAATCCATGTGCTCCTTTAAAAATTACATTGTACTATTGATACCATTTGAATTTGGAATAACTGTAAATAAAGAAACTGCGTCCATAGTAACAAATATTAAGTTCTCATTATTACTGGTTATAGTATATTCATGTAGGTCTCTAAGAAAATGTTCAGTGTCCCTGAGCACGTGTCAACTTATCAATACCTGGTCTCAAATGTTTCTCTATATAAATTGACAATGACTCAGTGCACCAATTCCTTCCGGACACAATGGGTCTTAATGGTGGATCTTACCTGCTCTTATCCATTTTTGGGAGACCCTGTATGATGGGAATAGTTGGCTTACTGTTATAAAAATACTGATAGAGACTGCTGTCAAATAGATTAATCTCAAACAAACATTTGATTAATACTTGCACATCAAAAATAGTAATATCAGCCTGTGTACAAGGCAGTTTCTCATAAAAAGAAGTATCATTCAACATAACTATCATTTTTTGATCTTACCATGCTGTATCCAGTATCACTAGAGGTCCACCCTTATCTGCAGGCCTAATTGTGATATTGGTATTATTTTCTAACCCTCTCAGGGCATCAAACTCTTCTTTAGACAAATTCTGACGTCTTTTATGCCATTGATAATTATTAACATTTTTTACATTCATGTCATAGATATCTTGTATGCAGAGTTTTTCAAAAGCAGCAATTAGCAGATTAGTTTTAGGTATAAATGAACTTAGTTTAGAAAACATGTTATCTTCACAAATAGAAGTACCCATTGAATCATTAAACACAACCTTCGGAGCCAAATTTCTGGCGAACAGTTTTACATCAAAAATAACATCAGTAAAATTAGATTTACCGGTTGGAATAAACAATAAACCTTTACTTAAAACATTCAGCTCATGTTCCATTAAGGATACATTAGATAGATTCATAACTAGTCCTTCTTGGCATTCATGAACACCTTCTTTATTGTATTTTGTGAGTTCACACTACCTTCTAATTTCCGTTTGTTGTGGCTCCGACTCAGTCGACGTTGATGTTCTTTCAAATACTGATAACTCTACTCCTTTACTGGGAGCGTAAAAAGAAGATCATAGTGAGAATTTGGATGAAAATAATTGTCCTCAGTAGTGTTACCATTAACAATAGGCGATTTACTGGATTGATGTACCTGTGCAGTTGTAACAATAACTTTCTTACGAGCTCCTAAGTCTTTAACAGGAGCTTCTTCGCAGATA
Source organism: Protopterus annectens (assembly GCF_019279795.1). Taxonomy (NCBI): domain Eukaryota; kingdom Metazoa; phylum Chordata; order Ceratodontiformes; family Protopteridae; genus Protopterus; species Protopterus annectens. The sequence goes on from NC_056736.1 coordinate 156,678,827, forward strand.
AGCCTAGATGAAATTTGCCCTTCTTCCGACTGTTGAGCCACCATGTCACGATAGGTAACAGATGATGTAATGCTGCCATCTGGTGGAGGAACAGCAGTATTATGCTGTTGTCCATTGTTGCCAAAATTACTGTGAAGATCTTCACGCGGCCAAGTGAATACATTCCCCAGCCAAAAATCAGTTAGATCACGGCAGATTTTCCTGATCTTCCCTTTTTGTAATTTGGATTCATACACCAAAAGGGAATCAGACATTTCATGGACATAATGATCTAAGATGGTCTCAGGATAAGTAGTTATAAGCTCCGAATATTTTGCACTGACTGCATCAACAAGTTCAGAAATTTCTCTATCAGCTGATTGCACCAACAACTTTAAATAGCTAAAACTTGCCTGTGTATTAATTTTCTGCCATTCCAACAAAAGTATTTTGTCACCATTGATATGTGACGGCATTTTGAAAATACGTAGGCCCCGAGGTATTATCTGTTCAGCTAGGCAAACCTAAAAATGAAATTTCTGATACTGACATCTCTTCAATTTGTACAAATCTTTTTCTAGCACAAAAAGTCCAGTCTTTAAGGCTGTAACATCTACTAAACCATTAGGAACATTTTAGGGTTATTTCCAATCTCCATTCTGCAACCAACCAAAGGATTAGTTGCCCTAGTAATGTCCAGTAGAAAATTGTCCACCCTTTTACTGTCATCCCTATTTCTGACTGTCTAGTACGCAGGCTGACATTATTATTTTTGATGTGCAAGTATTAATCAAATGTTTGTTTGAGATGAATCTATTTGACAGCAGTCTCTATGAGTATTTTTATAACAGTAAGCCAACTATTCCCATCATACAGGGTCACCCAAAAATGCATAAGAGCAGGTTAGATCCACCATTAAGACCCATTGTGTCCGGAAGGAATTGGTGCACTGAGTCATTGTCAATTTATATAGAGAAACATTTGAGACCAGGTATTGATAAGTTGACACGTGCTCAGGGACACTGAACATTTTCTTAGATACCTACATGAATATACTATAATCAATAATAATGAGAACGTAATATTTGTTACTATGGACATAGTTTCTTTATTTACAGTTATACCAAATTCAGATGGCATCAATAGTACGATGCAATTTTTAAAGGAGCACATGAATTATAGTCCTAGTAAAATTCAACTTTTGGGGAAACTTCTTGAAATAGTAGTTGAGCATAACATTTTTGTTTTTGGAGAACACGTATATAAACAGTGCAATGGCATGGCTATGGGCACTTTGTGTGCCAATAGCTACTCCAATGCGGTAATGGCCATATGGGAATTTGAACATATTCTACAGGGGCCATTTAGTGAACATGTTCTATTCTTCCATAGGTTTGTAGATGATATGGAATGGGGAACAGCATGTTCTTGGTTCATTCATGGATTATGTGAACACTACTACACATTATTTGAGATTTATTTTTCATCATTCACAGATTTCAGGGAATTTTTTGGATGCATCAGTAATAAAAGATGGGAATGGAGTTATATATACTAAATTACACAGAAAGGACTATTATGTCAATCATCTGCTGCATAGAGACAGTCTTCATCGATCTTATATATTCAGAAATGTTGCCTCTAATCAGATGTATAAGGCTTCTAGATTAAATGCAAGGGATACTGATTTTTCAGCTGAGGTTGATACTGCCATTAGGAACTTGAGGGAGAGAGGCTATGAGGATCATATAATTCAAAGTAGTGTGGTTAATGTCACTAATAAAAGACAAAATGAAGCCACACCATATTTTTCATCTGGCAGCAATGAGTATGTTAGGAGACAGAAGAGATCCAATGACACAAATTTGAGGTTTAAGGTGACATATACTACTGATATCAGTAATTATACTGAAATCATTAAAAGACACTGGAATGTTCTTACTACAGATAGAGAAATATCCAGATTTATAGATTTTGTACCTAGATTCTTGAAGAACAATAAGTCATTGAAACATAGGTTATGCTATCCTAAGTATACACAGCGTAATCACTGTACCCATGGTACTAGACCTTGTGGACATTGTAATTGGTGCATATACATTGACACTAGCTCTAGTTTTGAACATCCTGATTATGGTACATCATATACTTTTAAAATAAATGCTACATGTGATACTTCACACATAGTATATTTGGTTGAATGAAATGCTGAATGTTCTACATTGGTAAAACTTATCGTCCTTTTAGAGAACGCATCAGGGAGCATATTTACCATATTAACAAGGACAATAGTATTAATGCACTTTGCAAACATGTATTGAACACTGACTCCACTCACAGTTTTTAGTTTTTAGTAGTTGCTAGAATCTATTATAATATGAGACAAGGGGATATATGTAATAGAACTGAAGATCTGGAATCCACTTGGATTGTAAGGTAGAAGGGGGATGCAGGACATGGACTAAATGAGTCTGTTCCTTTAAAACCTAGATTAAAGCTCAGACCCCTAATGAAATTGTTTTAACAATATAATATTATAAGTAAGATATATAGCTTGTTTCATTGTTTTTATAAATTATGTTGTTTGCATTTTAAAATGTTCATTATGTGTTTTTAAATGTACTATGTCTTTCTTAGTTTAACTATATGTCATGTGATTTTCAGTTTGTGTAAAGGGTGTGTACTTGTTAATTCTTTTTGATACACCTGATGATGCCTATTTGGTGAAAGTGCTTGTGTTACTGTTTGTGCACTGAAGTAAATTTTTAAACTGGATATAGCAGCCTTTTCTGTGTCTTCCTCTACTCATTTTTACAAATAAACTTATGTCTGCTACCCAACTAGCCTCAATCATACAGTATGCCTACGACACTAGTCTTATCATATCAGCCCCCTCCCCTGAGAACTACAGCACAAAATGCAAAAAGAATTTCAGGAAACTGAATCATTCCCTACTAGCCACCAACTCATTCTTAACCCTAAAAAGACTAAGTTTATTTTATTTATTTATTTAACATTTGTTGACCTGGAAAGTCTGACTAGGTTCCACAGAGCCTGTATTCAGGAGGGGCCCAGGGAGAGATGTTAAGTTTAAGTTAATTATATTCACAAATAAATCAGACAAATGCAACTCTCCACCCCCTCTCTATCCTAGCCACAAATTGATGTAAAATTAAGCCAGCTAACCAGACCAATCTACTATGTATTACTATAGATAAACGACTAAAATTTGACATTCATATATCCCAAATAATCAAAAAAGGCCATGCTAAACTCTGTGTGTTCTATGGGGCAAAACCCTACCAACATCACAAGCCAGGCTAGCCACAGCCAGACCTCAGTTTCTATCTACTCTATTATATTGCTCACAAATTTTAGCAACTTACACAAAACCAACCTCCAAAGCCATTAGTCCTGCTACAACAAAATAGCTAGGTTTGCTCCCTCATAAAGCTCATCACTGTACTGCTCTTAAACAGCAGAACTGGCTCAAACTCCGAAACTTCTTAAAACTAAACCAACTTACCCTCACCCAAAACATTATTCAAAACCCAAATGACTGTTCTGCAATTTCAACCCTGGTCTAAATAAATATCAGCAGCAGATCCCTCAGATCTACCAGCAGACCTCTGGTCAAAATTACGCAGTCTCATAACACTCACAGAGACTCCCTCTATTCAAACAAAATCGCTAAGTACTGGAACTCCCATCCACTAAATATGCAAAGTGATCCCTTCAATCCTGCTATTAAATCAATTCTAAAAGAATACCTTAAAAACAACTGGATATACCATTGTTGCTCTCCTGGTTAATTTGTTTTCTTTTTTACACCACCACCTTGCCCTTTTCACTACTTTCACATCATAACTTTCCTGTCATACTGCATTTATGTCAATCTACTCTTGCTTAAATCCTTTCATTTCCTTCCATCCTTTCATTTCTGAATTTTTTTACCTTTTTTATCTTACCCTCTTCTACCCAATAATACTTTTCTCACAATTCTATCTTGTTCGAGCTATCTGTCTTTTCTCACCTCTTATTCAATCTGTATTGTTTAAAATTTCCTCTGAGTTCCACTTGTAAATTATCTGTTTTTTAACATTATATCATATATCCCAATATGCACTATAATTTTTCAAATACTGTAATGCTGTACTGTACCATTGAAACTGATGTATATGTATTGATTCAAAATGTTTTTAGTCCACTGTCTAAATTGTACTATATCTTGTTGGAGCTTTTCTCCCCGGGTCTCCGCTGAAAATGGGCTCCCAATCCAGTCGGACTCTACCCGGTAAACAAATGTAAAATAAATAAATATATACATGGGGCTTTGTTTATCATTTTTAGAAGAAATTTGTTTATGTAAATCAACTTTTAATTGTCTTGGTATTTTCATAATATTAAGAGAATCAACATTTAATAATAAGTCTTGACATCAGGATTAGGAACTTTATTTTGGAGTGTATAGTAGAATCTAAAAGCATCAAGGATATTATTAATATCAAAGGTGTTTTTCTTATTGCCTTCATGTCTAGTTTCCAGAATATTATCTATTTTTATTGCATTTAACTCTTATTGATAAATTATGCATATGTTTGGTTTATAAAGAATAGGATTTTATTTTTAATTTTTCTAAAGCTAAATTTGATTTTGAGATAAAATGTCAAATATCATGTTATTGTTTCTAGTTCTTTTATATTAGACTTACTATTTTAATTAACTTAGATTTAACTGCTAGAAGTTGAGATGGAAAGTTTTGTACATCTGAATCCTATTCTTTAATTTTATTTTTATACCAAGTTAGAATTTCACCATAAATGTAAGACTTTAATTTTAAGTCATGGCTCTGTTGATATCAGAAGAGTTATTAGATTTCAAAATAAAATTTAATTTAGACAATATCCAGGGTTTAAACTCTTTAAGTTTAGTTATATATGCAGGTATTCTAGTTAAAAAAAAATAAAATTAGTTTGAATTTCAAGAGTAAGAGCTTCATGATCAGATATAGGACAATGAATGAAATTAAAATTTAATATCTCAGAAATTAAGTCTTGGGAAGCTAGAACCTTATCTATTCTAGTTTGAGTACCATATTTATAATCCTAATCAGAAAAAAAGTAGAGTGTAAGAGTCTTTCATTTTAAATGTATCATAAACGTTAAGAGATTCAATCCATTTTAAATGTTTTCCCATGGAAGTCAGCCTTGGTTTTGTCTTATTGGCAGTGTAAGAGTACTCCAATATACAATTAAAATCTCTACCTGCCTTTACAGATAATAAAGTCTAGATGTTTCTTGGCAAGACTTTGTCCTATACCAGGAAACCAGTAGAAATTAACTAAAGTCCACAGTCTTTTGTTAAATTTTGAAACTATTAGAGTAAGAAGACTATCTTGCTCTTCATATTTATAGATAATTTGTGAAATATCTATATTTTTCTTCCAAAGTATCATAACTTGTATTCTTTTGCTTTTAAAAAAAGATTGAGCACAAATTATAAAGTTACCAGGATCCAGGTGTCTTTTTCTGTTTATATGTGTTTCTTGAAGAAAAAAAAACATTTGTGCTTTATTAAAGTTTAAATATTTCATTAAGCTTGATCAATTCCTTGGATTATTTATACCATTAATGTTTAAAGGTAACAATAATAAATCCATCTATATGGTAAAATGATTATTTCTTAAATTTCCTTTTTATTTCTTCTTTTCCTCTATCTTTCCTTTCCCTTAAAAAAGGGGGAATATAAACACAATGAAACACAGTAAGTGACATAATGCCTCTCATAATTTTGAGGCAAAAGATCTAATACTTCAGACCAAATAATAAATAATAGTTATGTTGTAAATAGTACATATTAACTTTAAACCTGGAATTATCAACATTCTTAGGCCAATAGATAAACAAAAGACCTATTAGACTCTTCATCATTACCTAACCAAACTATGACCTAAAGAAATAGCAAGAATTCTGCAGAAAATAATTTATCTAATGAAGATTATCTTAATATTAATATATATATATATATATATATATATATATATATATATATATATATATATATATATATATATATATATATATATATATATATATATATATATATATATATATATATATATATATATATATATATTATGTATATATATATATATATATATATATATATATATATATATGGGTCTACTTCAGTTGGTCAACGTTTCAGTACTTCAAAACCGACTTGTGGGAGACCACTTGTTCGAAGTACTAAAACTTTGAAAACTGGGTACAGAGATCACAATACAGTGTGGAATGGAAATATTCCCTTTTCCTCACTGTAGTGTGATCTCAGAGTTGGTATATTTAAGTAGGGGGGATGTGGGGGGTACAGCTCCCACATGGGGGGGTGAAGGGTGGCTTGCATAAAAATATAGATTTTTGTGTGTGTGTGGCTTTTTTTAATCAACAAATGTGGCAACTAGACTTCAGAAAAAGTGCATTTTCACTGAAGTAGGCATCTACTTTTCTTTTTTGAAGTAATGAAATTTTGATGAAGAAAAGTAAATATATATATATCTATATATATATATATATATATATATATATATAAAATTATAATAACCAATTATATAAATATGAAATAAGTTCTATGGTAGAGTATTATATAATAATAAAGAAGGGTACTTATGTATTATCGCAACCACATTTTCAAGCGAATGGTGGTTGCTTTCCCTTGTGTCAACTGGGACTGATTAAGTATGAGAAAACCTCAGATGCATGTTTTCTTTAATGTGTTCTTGTTTTTAGGAAGGTTTGTCACTTCAGATGAAAAAAATGAAGGTTTGAAATAATAGGTTTCCCCATTTAATGCCAGTGTCTCAAGATGTCAGTTAAGCAAGTTCCCCATTCCACACTTAAAAACACGTTCCGCGTTCCTTTTTCTCAGCCTTTGCCCTGACAACAGAAAGCATCGGGGAAACACAAAACCAAAGCAGTATACCCTGCCTGACACCTTACAAAGTGATCGGGAAGGGTAGTAGACTGTTAAACACTATCTTGGTGGATTTTTTATTTAGTTTTTGGTTTGTAAAATGAGTATGGGTTTTCAAACATTGCTTGCAATTTTTGGCTAGCTAATCTGTTGGAGGATTAGACGTCTAATAGGAAGAAAGACAATCAAGGGGATTTTCGAGTAGAAAATGGAGGCAGTACTGCAAAATCATTTAAACATCTAATAAACCTCTCTAATATAATTGATCCATAAAGTGAGACTAGCACTGGGGGAATGAAAGGAAGTTAGCAGATGCACAAGATTTTGCAGTACTGCTGTTTTCTACTTGAAAAAAAAGTCTCCCTTGATTGTCATTGCATCCCATCAGATGTTCTTCTGATGCATGTAAAAGGGCACAGAGACTGCAGCTAGTTTCTCCAGTCAAGCCACCGCAGAGTCGATGAAGAAGCAGTGGAAGAAAATGGTGACTGCTTTACCAAGCCCTCTGTTTACAACCCAGCCTTACATCACACCTTAAAAATGTTTGAACTTTCTTGTAAAACACATATCAGACAGACCTTACAAGGTAAGACCAAATGTCCGTTCTTCAATTTTATGTCAATTATCGCAGCATGAAAATCTGGTTGCGATAATACGTAAGTACCTAAAGAAGATAATATTTTATATTTTCACTCTTTATTTCTTTGCTTATCTTGTTTATTATCCTTTCTCTCTCATCCTCTTTCTTTCCTTCTCTGAAAAGAGAGGAAAAAAAAAAAAAAAAATATATATATATATATATATATATATATATATATATATATGTGTCATGTAACATCAGTATCATTCTTACTCAGCCTCAAATGTTTTGTAATTATCAAATATATTGTATAACTATATATGCAATGTGTTTGTTTAGATGAGCAGAACAAAACAACCCTTTTCCAATCTGTGCTAAGAAATGCACTGCAGTTACTAGTTTTATATATAGAAGTGCTTGTCACACTCAGCTTGGCATCAATAATAACTATTTTTAAACCTGTTACTAGTAGATCTGCTCCTCATTGCAAATGTGATAACTCTTTGTAGTTGGCAGATCAGCTTATAGCTTTATCTTCATCTAAAATGTTTACATTTCTGTTTGTGTACTATGCTAAAAAATTGACAATATAGTGTATATTTGGTATTGTCCAGCCACTAGAAGACAAGTCATATGGCAGTTGTATCTATTGTCTACAAAATAATGTGTTCACGATTACTTAAAAGTAATTATTTTGTAGAATTTAAAGTTACCAACATGTTGAAATAATAACTGCAGTCATCTAATTTATTCTCTCTTCCTTTTAATTATGACATGTTTAATAGCTGTTCAGCTATCACTGTAATCTGATTCTGCAGAGCTCTAAAAAGTTGTCTTCACTTAGCCATCTTGGTTCCGCCCCTGGAATTCTGTATACTTTGATGTGCAGTTCCAAAAATCCTAACTATGATTTAGCTGGTATATCATGTTGTATGCTGACTTCTAAGGTAAACAGAGGCAAAAAAAAAATCCAAACTACTGCATTTCAAAATGCTAGGCCAGACAGAATCATAATTTAGGTTTACAGCATAATTTAACTGGCCTAAGCAAAGAACTGCATTTAGGAATGCATCATGAGTACAGTTTACTTGAGTCATACCATATATCATACCATTGAGAACAGATGTTTGGTAAAACTATCCATCTTAAGTAGCAACAACAAATACATCTGGGTATGTTAAAGAGGGTTCAGTGATTTGGAGACAGTTTTAGCTGATTAATTCATATGCATTTCTAAGGATACATTAAATGCTATTAAGTGAGTATTGACAGCATTTGGAACTTGTGCTAAAATAAGCTGATTTGTTCAATGCTTGAGAAAGGGAACAACTGAAGCAAACCAGAATTGTACTTTTGACTTTTGTTAGGTAATTTCAGCAATTGACTCAATGAGTACCTCTCTTCTGGAACTCAGCACAACATAGGTAGTAGGCAAGGCAATGTTTGCCACACTTAGGATCATTAAATTATCCAGCCTTTAACCAGTGTACTATTTAAAAGGGGGACATGCTTGACTTTTTTAATAGTGAATGATTGTAGCTTTTTCCTTGAAAACTGATTATTACTTGGGGATCAGGTGTCATATGCTACAAGTCTCTGTGCTACTATCTTATAACATGTTTGAGGACTACATAATAGATATGCAGCTGTACAAAGTATGGAAATAAGGTGCATAAGGAAAGCTGGTGGTGGAATGCAGAATTCCACAAGGTTGTGAAAAGAAAGAAGGATTGCAGGGGAAAAAGTAGGAGACATAAAAACTGAACCAGGTAAGAAAAAATACTGTCCGGATAACAAAGTGGCTAAGAAAGCAATCACAATAGCAAAGAGCAAGAAATCAGTGGCATTCTACCAGGGACTTAGAAGATGGCACAAAGAAACTCTATCAAGTTGAAAGGTATGGATGGAAAGACAAAGAAGGTAATCATTAAATACCCTTCACAAGGGATGCCAGCATCATCGCCTTACTCACCAATCCACAGGGAATCGAGGAAGGATGGTATTAGTACTTCCAGGAGCTGCTGAATGAAGATAACCCCACAGAATATGTATTGCTCCAGAGGAGGAGCCCCACCATAGAAGAAGTATGAAAATCACTAAGGAAAATGAAATCAGGGAAAGCAGCAAGCTCAGATTAAGTCACACCAGATCTGATCAAGAAATTTGCCAAGTTAGGGGAAAAATGTCTAGGTTACTCTTACAAATATAGTGAGTAATGCCTATCTCAGATGACTAGAATAAGCATACTAGTTTCAGTGTGCATGAACAAAGGGGAAAATCTCAACTGTGAGCAGTATATAGGTATGAAACAAGAAGTTATGTACTCACCATAACGTTCAATGTATGTAGTCCATCTCACCTCACATTCTTACCCGTGGGTTCGGAGACGAATATCAGCTCCGACTCAGCCAAACTTTTCTAGCTCGAAGTCTTCTATTGGCTGGGCTAAGCAGGTATCCCATGGTGCATTGTTCCATATCCCAAGATCTTGTTTGCTGCAATACTCATTCATACCCCATGCATACACAACATCCAGGTAAAAAGAATAAGCTAAAAGTAAAGGGAACTCTGTAGATAGAAACCTAACCTCCAGATCCTCCAGGAAGGGGTAAGGTGGGAGGGTAAGTAAGAATGTGAGGTGAGATGGTCTACATACATCGAACGTTATGGTGAGTACATAACTTCTTGATGTTATGTAGTCCTATCTCGCCTACATTCTTGCCCATGGGACAGCGTCCCTAGCACCTACATCCTGAGTGGCTCATAGGAAAATACTCCTGAGTACTGTGGAACCAAAGGACAACCTGCCCGTAGATACCACGTCCAATTTGTAATGAGAAACAAATGTGTGAGGAGAAGCCCAAGTAGCTGCAGCACATATATCATCCATTGACAATCTGGCTTGATAGGCTGTAGATGTAGAAACAACCCGAGTATAGTGAGCCTTGACCGGAAACGGCAGATCTTTTCCTCCAGCATGGTAGGCGAAGGAGATGCAACTGGATATCCATCTGGATAGGGTGATCTTGGAGACAGGGGACCCAATTTTGTTTTCCAAAAAAAAGACAAATAGTTGATCAGACTTCCGTATATCTTTTGTTCGGTGCAGATAGAAACGTAACTGTCTGTGTACAGCCAATTGATGAAATTTTAATTCTGCCTTGTTTGAAAAATGAGGAAAGAATACAGGCAACTCAATGGATTGATTAAGATTAGATACGGAAGCCACTTTAGGAAGGAAAGAAGGGTTTGGTCTAAGAGAAACCCTGTCCTTATGGAAGATTAAGTATGGAGGTTTGATAGAAAGGGCTTGAATTTCTGAAACTCGCCTTGCTGAAGTGATTGCTGTTAAGAAGGCTGTTTTCCAGGTCAAGAATTTCAAGTCACAGGTAGCTGCAGGCTGGAAAGGTGGTGAAGTAAGGGCTTGTAGAAAAAAATTGAGATCCCAGGGCATGATAGGTTCGGAGACCGGAGGACGGAGTAACAGAGTACCCCTTCAGGAAAGCCTTGCAGAGTCTATGAGCCATGAGACTAGGCTCATTAGCAACATGAAAATTAGAAATTGCTGCCAATTGAACTTTTATGGTAGCTGATGCGGAACCCTGATGGAAAAGCATAGACAAAAACTCCAAGACTGAAGCAATTGGAGCTGTGTAAGGGTCAATTCCTTGGGTATGTGTCCAAATGGAAAATGTCTTCCATTTGCTAGAATAAATCTTCCTAGTAGATGGCTTATGAGAGGAAGATAAAATGTGAACCACTTCCGGTAAAAAATTATGAAGCCTAACTAACGATGGAAGTGGAGTAGCCAGGCTGTCAACCGGAGGGTCATCAGAGAGGGGTGGAACTGTCCCGGCATGTGTGCCAGTAAATCTGGTTGAGGGTCCAGAATCCAAGGAGTGTCCACAATGTATGGATGGAGAAAGGGAAATCAGACTTGACGAGGCCAGTGTGGAGCAATCAGAATCATTCTGCTTCCCAAGGATTGCGCTTTCTGAATCACTTTTGACAGCAAGGGAAATGGGGGAAAAGCATAAAGCAGACTGGAGGGCCAATCATGAACTAGAGCGTCCCTGGGTCACTCCCCCTGTGGGGGGAACAGCGTGAAGTAGCTGCTGCATTTGGCATTGAGGGGGCTGGCAAAAAGGTCGCAGCAAGGCTGACCCCATCTGCTGAAGATTCGTTCTGTAACTAGACAATTCAGGGACCACTCATAAGGCATCAGAATAGCTCTGCTTAGCCTGTCCGCAATCACGTTGGACTTCCCTGGAATGTGCATTGCCACCAGAAACCGTTGGGAAGATACTGCCCACTGCCACACTCGCATGGCCTCTCTGCACAGGGGGTAAGACCTGGTTCCCCCTAGCTTGTTTAGATACCACACTGCTGACATGTCCAAGTGTATTGCAATCGTCCCTAGAGATAGAAAGCTCTGAAGTGCTTGCAACACAAGTAGCACTGCCCTCATCTCTAGGACGTTGATATGCAGATGTATCTTGTGATCTTGCCACATGCCTTGGACTGTCCTGCCAAGATAATGTCCCCCCCACCCCATCTGGGAGGCATCCGTAGTCACTGTGGCAACCAGGATGGGTGGAACGAAGTGCCTTCCCCCGTCCAAATTGTTGGTGCAAAGCCACCAACTGAGATCCCGTTTGCATCTGTCCGTGAGCAAAATGGGGTGAGAAAGTGGAAATTTTTGGAGAGACCATTGAACAAAGAGCAGCCATTGAAGAAGTCTCATGTGCAATCTCACTAGAGGGACCAACATAATTGTTGCTGCTGTGGTCCCCAGGAGTTGAAGAACCCATCTTGCCTTCACTTTCCTCAGGGGCATCAGGGTGTGTATCTGTTGTTGTAAGGCTCTGATCCTTACTTGGGGTAAAAATGCTTGCAATTGAGTGGTGTCTAATTCTGCGCCTATAAAGGCGACATGCTGTGAGGGCAACAAAGCAGATTTTTCCCAATTTAGTGCTATGCCCAGCTGTTGACATAGAGTGATGGTAGCATCCCTGGTTTGGACTAGTTGATGCCTGGTTGGGGCGGTAAGGAGCCAGTCGTCCAGATATGGAAACACTTGGAATCCCTGATGTCTCAAGTGAGCAGTCACCACCGCCATACACTTGGTGAACACCCTGGGGGCTGTGGTGAGACCAAAGGGCAGGGCTCGAAACTGGAAATGACTGGCTCCCAGCTAGAAGCGTAGGTGACTCCTGGATGCCCTGTCCATTTTGACATGGTAGTAAGCATCCTTGAGGTCGATGGAGCACATCGATACCTCCTCTCCCAACAATGGGAGAATCGATTGTAGTGTGACCATACGGAACTTGGACTTCTGTACATAGTTGTTCAGTTGGCTGAGATCTAATATGGGTCTCGGGTCCCCTGTTCTTTTCGGCACCAAAAACAATCTTGAGTAAATCCCTAATCGAATTTGGTCTAAGGGACACGCTGGATGGCTCCTTTTCCTAGCAGCTTTGAAACTTCTGAGGCTGCTTGATCCGTTTGACTGGGTGGAACGTCTGGGATTTTTCTGATTCAAGAGGCGTCTGACGTAAACGGAATGAGATAACCTCTGGAAATTATTCGTAATACCCATCGGTCCTGGGTGATGCTTTTCCAGGCTTCCAGATATAATGAAATTTGACCCCCAACTGGCTCCGGATAAGCACAGCCGGGCACTCCCTCAGGAGCGAGAGTAGGGAGAGCCGTGAAAGGAATCGTGGTCTCCTGAATTGAGGGAGCCCCCTCTGTCTCTAGGGCAGCATCTCCCTGAATAACCTACCCCTCCTCTGCCTTTGGAGGGGGACTCACCTTGTGCGGCAGGCAAAAACCTCTGTGATTTTTTTAACCACATCTTCCCACCCCACTGGGCCTTGGGGTAAGGCCTAGAAGGAAGGGAAAAATAGACCCCTATGGCAGACAGGGTCTTTCCCTCTTGCTCGCACCTGGTGAGGGTGTCTTTCACTTTGCTTCCGAACAAAGAAGAAACATCAAAGGGGGTGTCAGTGAAGGAAGACTTGAAGGCCTCCGCGAAGGGACAAAGGCTCAGCCAGGCTTGCCTTCTAAGGGTGACTCCTGAGCTTTCTACCCTACTTGCTCCCTCGGCTCCATATGAAATGAGCCGCATGAAGGAGTTGACGATGGAATTGAGGGTAGACACCTGGGCATTAACCATCTGGGCCACCGCCTCAGGGACGTTACCCACAAGAATATCTCCTAACTCCTTGAGGAGATCTCTCTGGAGTCAAGTGAAATGACACAGATAGTTCAGCGACCGTAAGGTAAAGGTTGCTGATGAGAGGGTATGCTTCCCGTACCGGTCCATGGTCCTAGACTCCTTGTTAGGAGGCTGGACGGAAGTAGACATTTCTGCTACTTCCTTCTGAGTGGCCACCGCCACCACCATGGCATCTACAGGGACTCCTTTGCACAGAAACTCCTTACCCTGGGGAGAAGAAAGAAACTTGTTGGGACGCCTGGGTATGTGCTCCACAGAATCAGGGTTTTCCCACACCCTTCAACAAATCAAACCTAGGAGCTCATCGAAGAGTGGTAACACCCAGGAGGTGAAGGGCTGAGCACCAAAGGCCTTAAGGAAGACCGACTTCTACTCAGAGGGGGCTTTGGATGGCCAGTCACCTCCTTGTTTCAGTATCTCCAGAATGTCAGAGAAGGAAACATCATCAGAGGGTGACTTGGGGGACTCCTCTGATTCCTCGAGGTCAGTATCAGAGGTGAAAGACTCATCCTGGGAGACTATGTGCTTCCTCTTGCACGTTTTCCTTCTAGGGGGCTCCTCAGGCATGAACTCTGAAGGGCCCTCAGAAAGTTGGGGACCACACATGAGGGTATCCCTAGGCCTTGGTGCTCTGCTGTCCATGGATAGGTGGTGATCAGAGGCTCTCACTGGAGTGGTGAGGGACAGAGTGACTGACCCGGCTGATGTAGCTGATGATCTGGCCAGCGCAGTCCGCATGGCCTCGAAGACAGGCCCTCCCCCGAGTCCGAGGACCGCCCAGCCTCCGAAACCATGACGGGAGTCGGAGTTCCCCGAGCCGAGGCGCAGAGAGGGAGACTCGGAACCGAAATATGTCCCGAGATGTCCCCCTCGGGCCCGACTGAAGAATCCCGAGTCCCGAACCCCGAGGACAGAGCCGACGGGGTCGGCACCAATGTCGGTACCGATGGGGCCGGAGGGGCCATTGCAACCGGCCCAGGAACATCACACAGCATGGAACACTCTGGCTCCGAAGACAGAGATGCACTCAGAGGAGGAATGATAGAAGAAGAGGTCGTGATGGGCTCCAGAGCCGACTGGGCCGGAGCCGAAAACAATTTCGCCAAAACCGGTGACTGGAGGAGCTTCTGGACCACCTTATCAACATCCACATACGAAAGGGTCCTGGAGGATTTGGAGGACAGGGAGGGAGATTGAGATCTCCTCTCAGGAGAAACTGGTCTAAGACTGGGCGATTGGCTCCGAAGAGGTTCCAATATAATTGGAGCTAACGCCGGTTCCATCAACACCGACACTTCCTGCGGCCCCGAGGACAGTGGAGCCGAGGAGGTTGATGCAATTTTTGTGATTTTCTGCGGTGGCTCCGATGAAGCTGATAGAGCTGGTGATCTCTTTTTTTGACTTGGATGACTTAGACTTAGCACTGGGAGAAGAATCCAAGGCCTCTTTGAAAGAGGGTTTCAAGAGTCCCTTTCAGATCAGCTTATTCTTTCTCTCTTAGAGCACTCTGGGACTGAACGCATGACAAAAGCTACAGAACTCCTGCAGATGAATGTCTCCCAGGCAATAGACACAAATAGAATGCCCATCAGTGATGGACATTTTGTACCCGCATTTAGAGCATGTTTTGAAACCCGAAGATTTGTGCTCCTTCGAATCCTTGGACATTTCTCACAACAAACACCAACAGCACAACCCAAGAAAATGGTCTGACAAGAAACTCACAGACGCTCAACACCACAAAAAACGCGGGAACCAGTTATGAACTGTAACAGTACACACACACTGGAGAACACACA
The DNA here is from genome assembly GCF_019279795.1 of Protopterus annectens. Lineage (NCBI taxonomy): Eukaryota > Metazoa > Chordata > Ceratodontiformes > Protopteridae > Protopterus > Protopterus annectens. The sequence continues at coordinate 156,694,398 of NC_056736.1, forward strand.
CTGAGACAAACCATGTCAAAAACCTCTAACTAAAACGGTTAATGACCATGAAGTAATGGAGCAGATACCAAACCTCTAACTTAAATGATTTAGCGTGAACAGACAGAACAAAAGGACTAGGTCCTCTAACTGAAACGGGCCTAGCCCGAGGGAACAGTTAGCGGGATACCACAAACACAAGCACACTACCAAAAACCTAAAACAACACTAAAAGAGAATAGCTATGAGAATAGTTTTTCATTTATGAAAACTATTTTCTCAAAGACAAGAAAAAGGTACTTAGCCACAGCCAAGAGCGAGACCACGTCCGAGCTACACGAGTGGCAAATGAGATCTGGGGATATGGAGCAGTGCACCATGGGATACCTGCTTAGCCCAGCCAATAGAAGACTTCGAGCTAGAAATGTTTGGCCGAGTCGGAGCCGATATTCAGCTCCGAACCCACGGGTAAGAATGTAGGCGAGATAGGACTACATAACATCTCCTGTTACACTGCTTTAAAGATCTGGAGAAGGCGATTGATGAAGAATACACAGAGTAGTAGAAAGTAAAAGTATTTGGGAGGGATAGTTGAGGAGAAGGGAAGATCAACACAAAAATCAGAGGGCTACATACAACTTACAAAGAGTGTCAGGGGTACTGTGTGAAAGGTGAATGTCAGAGAAGCATTAAGTAAGGTATACAATACAGTGGTGTGACCAGCACTACTATTTGGTACAGAAATGTGGGCTGTGAAGCCAGAGCAGTTGAGAAGTTAGAGATGATGGAGATGAAGTGCCTGATATGGGTTGTAGGATGCATACTGTTAGGCCCATCTTTTCCTTGTAATGGGATGTTTCTGTATGCCTTCCCTCCCCCTCCTCTGTTACCATGAGTCTTGCACATGATCTGGCAAGACTCTCCCAAAATCTTATGAGTGACTCCCTTTTGGCCCAGACTGCATTGCTTCCCTCCTTTTTTCCTCACTTGGCCAGGGGCAATCACCACAAGTTTCTTCACTATGTAGATCTTCTCATACAACACAAAGTATCTCTTATCCATCCTCACTTACCCCTTCTTCAGCTGATACTGTGGGTGATAGCATTTTGACTCCTTTTAGGCAACTCTTTTCTGAGGATGTGCATTGTCTTCTGCAGGAGGCCAGGAAATCCACTGCCAGGAAATCATATATGTCCAAATGGAAAAGATTTTCTGTCTGGTGTCTCTCTTGCCATCAGGATCCCCTATCTGTGGAGGTCCCTATGGTCTCGCTTATTTGTGTGATCTGCTCCATATTGGGTTGGTATATTCTTCAGTTAAAACCAACTTATCAGCAATTTCTGCTTTTCTGCTTTAACTCCTCCTCTGTCCTCTAGATTTGAAGTCAAACAATTTCTCAAAGGTGTCCTTCATATCAGGCCTGCCAGGAAGCCTTTTCTACCTTTTGGGACCTCAATTTTGTACTTGAAAAACTGACGCAGGCTCTTTTTGAGCCTGCTTCCTCACAACAATGCTTGTCTTCTTTTGGCTCTCACTTCAACTAAGAGGCTGTCTGAACTTCAGGCTCTCATTGCTATTTCTCCTTTCTTCATCTTTCACAGAGACAGGGTGTCTCTTCATTCTAATCTTTCTTTTATGCCCAAGGTGGTCAATGAGCTGCCCTTCAATCAATCTATTCACGTTTTTTTTTTCCTTCTCCACAATGTGGCAATGAAAAAGTTCTTCACATTTTGAATTTATACAGACAGATCAGATATTATCAATAAAACTAAAGTTATTTGCAAATCTAAGCAGCTTTTTGTTTTTCATCCCAATACTTTGGGTTTGGCAAATTCTAAGCAAAGCATCTACTCCTGGATTTCAAAGGCCATTTTTTTCTGTTAATCTTTTCATGGCAAATGTCTTTCAACATCAGTGAAAGTGATTCTGCTAGGGCAGTTGCCTCTTTCAGTGCTTTTTTCAAGTGTCTGGATGACAAGTCCATCTTTGAGGCTGCTACTTTGTCCTCTATGTACACTTTCACTAAGCATTACAAGTTGGGTCCTCTGTACATACTTTCACTAAGCATTACAAGTTGGATGTTATTTCCAGGGATAGAGCAGGCTTTGGCAGGTCTATCTAGCATGAGTTTGTAGAGGGCTCTTTTATACTTTCCTCCTCCAGGAATTCTTCTTGAGCTTTTGTACTCTTCCATAGGTTAAGAATAGTGCAACAGTGATATGGAAAGACATAGTACAGTTGTGTAAAATCTTACCATTACAGTAGATGTCCTTCTCTTCACTGTTACAATATTTGTTCGTTTCCTACTGCTCCCTCTATTTTAGCTTGCCCTGTAGTTTTCTAGGCCTCCTGGCTGAAGGCTTCTTCATCTACTGCTTCCTTTTTCGCCTTATGGATGCATATGTTCTACTTGTCCATGATGGCATTCTGTTCATTCTGTGTTTTTTCAATTCTGAGTGTGTGCATCTGTACATCATCCTTATGCCCTATGCCTTGTGTGGGGAGCTTACATGAGACATAAAATACCTATAAGTTCTTGAGGCTTTGTTATACTGTCCAGACATTGGGCTATCCTTGGCAGGAGATCCCTTAGGTTAAGAACACTGCAACAGTGAAGAGAAGAACATCTGCTGTTATGGTAAGATTTTACACAACTGTACTTTCTTCTACCAAACGAAAGCTGGGATACAATGGACCACAGTAAATATTGTCCATTCTCATGACAAATCAAAATAAAATCTAAGCCAAAATCCTTGCCAAAAGGTCAGAGAGATATTTTCTCAAATGAATCTGTCAGTTCTTACAGGGTTTTGATAAGCATTGGTTAGGGCGTGTCTGGATCTTTTAGGTTCTTATGAAATCTGACTCAAATGAGCATAGCTATTTCAGGATCAGACTTTTCTCTTGATAAGGGAAAGCCTTTGATTCCTTACAGTGGCCATTACTGTGTGACTCACCAGAGTTTTGTAATCCATGGAACATTTTTATCTAGATGTCATCTGTTGTATGAAGCACCTCATACAAAGGCAGTTAACAATGTTTAAAACTCTCCTACATTCTCATTTGAGAATGGTAGCTAATAGCACTGTCTGTCTTCATCACTACTTTTCTTTTCAGCAATATATCTCAGAAGAAAAGAAGTCATTTTTGGATTAACATCTCTCCAACATCTACATCTCTTCTTTGCAGTTTGCAGACAAGTCTGTCCCTTAGATTTAATATGTGTCTGGCTTGCAGAAAATGCTAGAGATTTTTAAAATCTTCAATGGCCTTTCTGACTTGACATTAAGTTCTGATAAATCAGTACTGCTCCTATCAAATGAGTTTGGTTTATACCAGTTATGCATTTCTTCAGAAAACGGGTATATCTTGGCCAATATTTCTTGCCTAAGTTGCTGGGTGTAAATGCAAACCCATTACCTGTCAAAGATAAACTATTTTAAATCAGAAATGCTTAAACATATCATTCCTTATGAAGATCAGGGATGTTAAATTATGTACTTGCCAACAGTTATCTTCTCTGGGTGTCAGCAATCTCATTGTTTATACACTCCAGCCTCAACAAACTTTAAATGTCACTATGTGATTTTGTTAAGGAATCTTATCCACCATGTCCCTTTAGAAAGAGTTGAAACGTAACTGCAAGTGTAGGGGGATGAGACTTTATTATTCTCTCCTTGTTGCCTCACTTGCAATCTTTTTAAGTCTGGATATTATATCAGCCAATTTTGTTTCTTCATGAAATACAGACCATATGCGATTGGTCCACAAAATGGAAATTAGGTGCAAAGTCTAGGACATGGATTGTTATGAATTATTAATGTAATAGAAAGCTTTTGGTATCAGATATAACAGAAACTTGGAATCAGTTGCAAATTATGAGAATCTAAGGTTTATGTAATAACCCTCCATCTTATTTACTGAGAGGCCTGGACTGACAAGAGTTTTTTTTTTTTTTTTAACTTTTTCACTTGATTTCTTTCTAGTGGCTGATAGAATGTTATCTTATTTTAATGTCTTGAACAGTTTCCCTAGATCTCAGAACATTAGAGACAATATCCCCAAATAACATTATTGATTCAAAACTATGTCCACCACAGACATCTCTTGGAAAATAATATTCCATTAACTGAGTTTACCAAACAGAAATGAACTCAAAACAGTTTTTTCTGAGATGTGTAAAATATTAATAGCAAAACACAGAATGGCAACCATCAAGATGTAAAATAAAATAAAATAAATAAATAATTACCCAGTGGAAACTGTTGAATATTTTGTATTTCTGGGCTCTTTAATAGATATTGTAAACTATGCATTACTGAGCCACCACATACATCAAACTATTACCTGATTTATCATGTATAATTAGTTACATTAGAAGATCAAATTAGGGTGCCAATTACCGTTTTATTGTTTGCACTGACAACAAACCTTAAACATAAATTTTGTAGAAATATCACTAATAGGCAGCATGATCAAATTGTTGTTTTTGATCATGCCATACATATATTAAAGCATTCCTATTACACTACAGAACCTTTTATTTTTGTTCTAATTGCATTTCACAGTAATATTCAATGTAAAAGGTAATGAAAATAAATGTATTATATATCAAATTAATTTGTGACTACTGATTTTGTGATCTATAAAATCAAAAGAAGAGTCTGCAAACTATTCCCTACAGGAAATAGGAATGACATCAACCCAATTTGTAACATGCACTTGTACATTTGGTTAAGATATTACACTGAATGTTTCACCTATTATGTTCCCCCTGTTAGAACATCATGCTTACAGCAAGTCTTACCTAAGATTTTATTCATCTTCATGACATCATTCATCAGACCTGTCACTGCTAAATTTAGTTAAGGTACTCCAATTAAAGACTTTAAAACATTGATTGCTTCACCAAAAATCTCATTTTTATTTACTGAAGACCAAATAATAAAACATGCATAGTGGAAATTAATCTTTCAGACCTATCACTGCTCACTTTGGTTGTCAGCATTAAGCTGCTGATGGTTTGTTAATGCCCAAACTACAGCATTAATGGGAATCAAATCACAGAATAACTGGAAACCAGTCATCAAAATCTCATATATTGTTACAAGTGCAACACATAACAATATCTTAACAGAACTAGTGCCATCTAGCCTGTAGAATCCTAATTTACATATAATGACACAGGATTACCTAAACTAGATTAAAAAATATTCCTTCAGATAGTTCTATTAATCTGACAACTGATAGTTGCACATTCCTACTTTTGTCTAGTCTTATTAATCAAGGCATTATCATGCATATGCAATCAATAATTTTGCTCAATGGAAGAACAAGTATTACATTTTCAGGGAAATTTGGTTAACTATACTAGTTAAGTGATCTTAAATTACATTTTATAATTCAGCCATCTGCAAACAATTAAGTGTTTACAGATTCAGAAAAGTTAATCACTCTGTTTTGTTTGTGATAAAGTTTGCATTAATTATAGAATTGCTAAATTGTATTTCATAATCATATTCCATTTTATATCTATAAAAAAAGGAATTAACTTTTCTGAATCACATGTGTGGATATTAAATAGCATGCATAGGGTCTATATCATATTGTCAAACTCTTAAAAGTTTGAACGTCATATGGTTGACACCATATGATCGAACTTTTAAAAGTTTGAACATTTCAACGGAGATCTCCATACAGTGCGTAATGGAAAGATTTCCCTTTTCTGCACTGTAGTGCAATCTCGGAGTTGGTATATTTAAAGAGAGGGGAGGTGTGGGAGGGTGCAGGGTGGCTTTTCCCCCTGCTTAAACCATTCAGGTAGGTTTTTTTTTTGGTTTATTTTTTTTTAATTACATTTTCAAACTTTTAAAAGTTTGAACATATGGTGTTGACCATATGATGTTCGAACTTTTAAAAGTTTGATTATGTGCAAGACGTTGTCCCGTTCGATTCTCAGTTAGAGCGTCTTCTGTGTGGAGGCATGCGTGAATGGGCATGCCTTTGTTGAAGGTTGTGCATCAGGGCTGGTAATTCGGCACGTAAAAATCCACTACCAAACAGTAGCGGACCAGAGTTCCGCTGTGGCGACCCCTAACCGGGATAAGTCGAAAGACACAACAACAACAACATTATGTAATATAGACACCATGCATCAACCTGTTATCCAATAAGGCAACATTAGCCTTTCAAGTTCTAGATGTAACAAAAATATATCATTCTTTGGAGTTCATATTACTAAATGTCCTTTTCTGCCAAACATTGCCACAAATATATACCACAGATCATTTTGCATTCCCAAATATTATTCAAAAGTTACTTGCTAGTAAACTTTCATACTCAATATAAGATTAGTCAAACACAAGCACCACAAAACTCATAGAGCGGATGGAGCCAAAGTGAGACAGGTGGTAGATGCACACTGTGTGACAGATGAAGAAATGCTGACACCAGAGCAGAATCCAGAGTAAGTTTCAATTGCAGAGAAGGTCAAAGAGAATAAATCACTGTGGAGTAGTCACATATAAAGGAAATGAGAAAATGATATGGGGAAGAAGATTTGTCATCTGACTGCAAATCTAATACCCCCTCAAATTTTAGCTGAGGTGTCTTTTTAAACTGTAGCAAACTGCTACTTGCATTTGCAAAGCAGAGTGCTAATTCACTTCAGTTTAGACTGCAAAGCCAGTAATGCATGTAACATCAATTTATATGTACCTATCATCCCCCCAAAAATTGAACCTGGGGCAGTTTCCCCTTTGTCATGATAGGTACACTTTTGTTTGTAAGAGATGGGAAGAAGGCAATAGAAAATGAGGACATCCAACAAAGAGATTGATGGAGTGCATGAGAGAAGACCTGTGATAGTCAGGCATATCTGTCAAATTAGTAGAGTGGCACTGAATTGAGAAAGGTGGTGACATTTAACGCAATGTCCTTACTCCATGTAGAAAATTGCTGATTGGCAGACAAACCTTCACTAGCCAGTCAGCACTGATGGAGAGCATCTATCTGAATCCCATGGTAAATTTGCACATATTTATATAAAATTTGAAAATGAATGACTTAATTATTTCTTCCTTATAAGGACAACTATTTCCCTCTGCACATGCACTGACTTTTCAGATGTGTGCTACTGTATACAGTATTGAACATTACAATTTCTTCTAGATTCTCTGAAGGCTGGAAAATATGCCTGAATTTGTGAATGAGGTGTGTGTGTGTGCGTGTGTGTGTGTATGTGTGTGTGTGTGTGTGTGTGTGTGTGTGTGTGTGCGTGTGCACGTGTGTGTGTGTGTGTGTGTGTGTGTGTGTGTGTGTGTGTGTGTGTGTGTGTGTGTGTGTGTGTGCATGCACGTGCACACACATTTTGGTTGGGAGATATCAGGGCAATCTTTTCATGGTTGAAGGTAGAAAGAATACTACCAAGGACAGTACAGTGTTCACGCCATAAAAATTAGTTGCTATTGTAGCATTCCTGCAAACAGCTTTCCTTGTCTTTGGACTGAATATGTTGATTGGCAGACAGAACCATGTTAACCAACTAACACTGATAGAGACAATTTCTTTGAATCTCATGGTGTATTTGTACATGTTGCTATAAAATTTGAAAAATAATGGTTTATTTTCTTTCTTTTTTTTGTGTTTTTTCTTATCAGTGCTATCCTACCCAGAACTGAATGTTAAGTTTTCTTTTAGATTTGCTGATGGATACCTTTAAGGAAAATATAGAATGATGAATTTTTCTATAATACTTAGGTAAGTATTTCTTCAAGTAGGGCAAACATAGTTAAATATATAATAAAAACTTTCTATATATCATGTCATAGACCAAAACCTGAGATAGTCATTACCCATACTTAACTGTCAAGCACAACCTCATTAGTGAAATTTTAATTATTCATTTAATTTAAATAAATGTTTATTAGTAGCAAAACATAAATAGTACTGTTACACACTCACACACACACACACACACACACACACACACACACACACACACACACACGCACACGCACACACGCATTTAATTCAAGTTTCATTCTATACTAAATTAGGTAAATGTTTTTGTAGAACAATTTCTGAAACTCAACGTAAGCTTTTGTTAAATAACCACACACAGTTTTGCAATCCTGGTGTCAGTTTTATGTTTTCCTTGACTCTCTGTTTTCATTTTTATGTTCTATCATCCAGGGTTTGCTTTTTTTCATTATGTAATAGGCTGATTTTAGTAGCTAGGTTAACATCTTTTTGTATACATCAGTTGGCAGATTATGCATGTTGCACTCTTGGGCTTCTAGAGATTCCATATCTATCCTGAAAATTACATGTATAGCATTCTCAAGAGGGAAAAAAACAGAATGGTGTTTGATTTATAATAATTTATAATAACAATATGATGAGCATTTTAAAAGTGTCTGAAACTTGCCTTATATGTATGTACCTTCCTGTCTCTCTGTGTGTATATATATATATATATATATATATATATATATATATATATATATATATATATATATATATATATATATATATATAGATAGATACATTGAGAGATACAGATGCTTGTGTGTGTGTGTGCGAGCAAATTTCAGAAATTAAAAATAGAAGCATGTTTTATAGGCAAATATTTCAGAATATGAATAGTGTCCCTCACTATAAGTAAATCCCACTGCAGAAACCTGAATTCTTAATGGTCTTTTCTACCTACTACTTGTAATAAATCATTTAATTAGCAAGATAATTTAGTGTTGCCCTGAATACTGTAGCATCTGTATATTACAGAAATATCATATTCAGTTAAGTCTAATGTGTAAATACTACATGAAAAAGGTAGTATTGCTGTTTCTAATGATTTAAAATCACTTGCATCTTTGACACTGGATATGATCTACACACGTTTCTAACCAACTTATACATTAAAATAGCATAAATTTGCAAATTATATGAATTTGTTATACTTTTAAATTAGTGTAATGTGCCTTCTAATTGCCACAAATATTTGCAACTGGAGAAAAAATTCATCTTATCATATCCCAGAGTAAACCATTGTTTAACTTTCTTCATGTTTTGTAAATGCAAGTAGAAACAATATATATTCCAAGAAAGACTGTCTGCAGCAACTTAAAATTAATTAGGTAATCAGAAAAAAAAACTATTGCTGACATATGAACTTATGAAATGCCACTATGGTGATTTGCAGAGCTATTACAGTCATGGCAACTTACTTTCCACAGACATTTTTTAATAGCTTGTGTCATCAGTGTTCTCCTGTACTAGGACGTTTTTGTTTATTGATAAGCTTTTGTGCATAAAATGCCTGTTTTTAGAGTTTCCTACAAAATAATTATTTGGTTCATTTGTCATTAGAAGACGTGCATAATGCTCTGTAAATTGTATAGACAGATACAGAGGGAAGCTTTAAGTTGGTTATGACTTAACTTAAAGCCACATTGCTTACTTACATAGTCAACAACAAATTCCACTCTGAAACGAATGTGTAGTCTAATTAATAAAAGAAAATTACAAAAGGCCACTCTGCAAGAGCAAAACTACATTAAATACATTTGTTTAAAACAGACAGAGACTTCATGAGAAAAATAAAAATCAGTACAATTTTAATTCTTTATATATAAGAATGTGGTGGGTGAATGCAAATGCACATGCCACTGATACTGTGCAGATAGCATGTAGTCCTGTATTACACACTCTGTATTGCAGCATGTAAAAGCATACATATCATTTGAATATGAGGTTAGTGCACGCAAGATTAGCTTATGGGACCTGTGTATTGTTGAATGGAGTGGTTTGCTATTGTCAGTAGTGATAAAGCTCCAGCTTCCTTCTCTACGTATTGCACTTGGCAGCTAATATCCTCCCGTTGAGATTTGCTTGGCATAGAACTATGTCATCAAGCTCAAGGCTAAACCTTTTGATTGCTATTTATAACTTGAAGTATTTATATCCCATTTCTCTTTTCCAGTCTATTTGTTAAGAAGGAAATCAAAGAGATTTACAGAAATTTAATACGTAGATTTTTCTTGAATTAAATACATTTTTAGTTTCTCCCATATTTATTAATTTTACCACTTTTGCTGCAGTTATAATATTTTCAACTGAGCATTATAACATGAAGAAGACCATGGCTTAATAAGCTGATTACTCACATCATGATGTAATGTAGGAAGTTGACTTAGAGTGTTTGACATGTGAGACCATCTAGTACGTGATTTCTAAGTATTCTGTGATCTATGCAAATTACTATAATTGTGTAATTTTTATTATTGGGCAATAACTTTAGATTAATTTGATTAATTGACTTTACTATACTGTGGAAAAAGTAGAAATGCTGTATAATGTTCATGTAATTTAGTCTTGGCTTCTAAGACAAAGAAACAATAACATCTTGAATCATGAGACTATTCTCATTTAACCTCTTCTTTCTAAAACAAAATAAAGAACTAAAGAAATACAAAATAAATAAATACATGCATACATACACACATACATACATAAATGCATAAAATGAAAATTCTCACTTTCATGAAATACGAGGGATTTATTGATCTGATTTTATGACAACACAGTGTACTGTTTGTTACGTTATTGAAAATTCAAAATGTTGAACGGCTCAACAGCGAAAGTGACTAAATGTTGGAGGTCCGGTTTTGAGATCGCAGTACAGTGAAGACTGGGATATTTGCCCTTTCCTCACTGTTGTGCAATCTCGGAGTTGGGGGGGGGGTGCACATACCGAATTTGAGTTTTGGCATTTTCACTTGTGTGAGCGTTCGACATTTTGCGTCTTCGATGTTATAATATAGATGCTATTGTTTTGTACATTTTAATTTTGTTCATTTTGAACAGAATGCTTAGGCTACTGTTTGTGGCAAACTGGATGTTATTGTAATGCTGCAATCCATTATTTCCAATTTGCAGCTATGGTCTAGATATGATCCTATCTAAAGATTGCTGCATCATTGTTATAGTGTGAAAAGCTCCTACAAAACACACTTAGACATTTTTGTGATCAGCAATATAGTGCATTTAACTTGCACTGTTCATTTTAAAGAAAAATACAAGTTTGGCATATTGAACAGCGTTATGCCACTTTATTTATTTTATTTATTTCCATTTTGTTTGCTGTGATAATACAGTTGAGCTCATAGTCCTTTTTCAAAGGAGGCCTGGGAATAAAGCTACAGCACACAATTACACATAAAAATATAAGAGATTGATAACAATCTGATGATAAAACTGATATTGCATATAAAAGACAGGTAATGTACTACATACAGAAGTTTTGATATTCATGAATGTGTTTACACATAGGGAAAATAATAGAGTTGTACATTTGAAATGTATTTATAGATAGAGATGTTATATACATAAACTGAGTTTGCATTTGTTGCATATATAAATTCAGAATGGTTGCATTACAGACACATCTGTCCATAATGATATGTTGCCTAAAAATGCTGCAGACAGATCATTAATATTAAATTAGTGGAAAAGATTAGTGTGGTAATAAGTAGCTGGTCAGTAAAAATGATGACAGTTTGTACTGTAATGGCATCAAACTGAGGAATATGATTAATTTGGAAAGACAGATAAAAAGAAGATTATAAATTATCTGCATGAGCACATCCAGCAATTAAGTGATTTTTATTTTGTTTTATAAGGATTTACAATATAGTTGAATTTAATGTCTGATAGAATAGAATTCCATATATTCTCATATGACTGATTTGTGTTAATTATTGAATTTAGTTTCAAAGATCTTAAGATGTCTATTTGTAGTGCACACATACGCTGGGTTGCTGATTATGTGGTGTTGATGTGGTTTACAAATTATGCTGTGAACTACTGTAAGCTGAGAGTGCTACTACCAGTTTCCTTTTCTCAGGACTAAGCAGTGATATATTGTACTAGGTATGTTAGTTGCAAGCTTACCAATTTTATTATAAGGATGTCCAATTTCTGTGAGGTTGAGTATGTGGAATGTTGGTAAATACAGTTGTTGCATATAATAGACTAGTGGGGAAAACAGCAGTACTTGTTGATAGCATTGTTTTTTTTACTTACATTAATTTGCATAGCATGATTATTTATTTATTTAATTATTTATTTATTTATATTATTTTGAGTATAGTAGAGTTTATTTGATGATTAAACATTAACTTTTTATCAATAATTATACTTAGCACTTTACTATTAAAGACTTTATCTATTTTTATATCATTAAAGGTTGTGATTGGAAAGTATGTGATGTCTTGTTGTATACTATCAGGAATTAAATGAATAACTTTTCTCATTTGGCATTAAGTAACAGCAGTCTGTAACCCACTTTTTAATTTGTGGGATCTGTTGAGTGGTTAGTGGCAGATGATGAATACATGTTAATGTGCGTATGAGGATTTGAATCATTTTCTTGCCATTAGTGCTAAGTTTTCAAAATCCACCTGAACATATAATATGTTCTAATGTGATTTTCAGAAGATGAAAATTAAAGTACAAATAATTCAAATGTTTATCTGAAGCTTTAATAAGCCCTGTGATTTTGTATATAGGAACATTCTTACTCTGAGGAACAAAGATGTCAGAGTTAGCATACATTGTGATGTTCGGTTCAACATTCACAGAGAAAGGCATTCAGGGTTGAAAGAAGAATACAAGTGTATGTACTGGACAAATCTGGATATTTTGCTTGATTTTACTGTCCCAGCAGCAACTTATAAGGCAAGAGGAATTACATGGTACCTCAAATTTATGTTGCCCTTATGAGTAATAGATCCTTAGAACAATACTGCCTTGTACACTGCATCCTTTCCCTGTAGATATTCCTCACTGTTCTAGGGATATGACATGATATGCATCTCTCTTTTTAGTCATGCATAATGCATTTTGATATTGTAGAGCATTCATGTACTACATGTCTATACATTTTGTGAGTAAAAGCAGTAAAAAAGCAGTCCTTACTGCCATAAGAACTTTATCTTTTCAATGGCTTTTCCATTCCAGGGCAGTTTATACTCACTTCCTGTAGATGATATCATAACTGATGCTCTACACAGGTCAGGAAGTGTGTCAAAGTTGGCAACCATTTGAAATGTCAGGACTCGCAATTCTATATATTGGCCTGAATGTAACCACAAAGACAAAAAAAGTAAAAATGCCATGGGCATTCATACATTCATAGGTTCATAAGGGATTACTAGGCTAGTGGCGTAAGGGCCTTTAAAAGCCTAACCAATATAAACCAATTTTACCCAAATATATGGCCCCTAGGGACAAGATGTTGGTATGGATGTGTGCCTATGCATCAAGTAACTTACAGATTGCCTCTGCATACAGGGCACATAGGCACTACCTCAGGTGTGAATTTGAAATTCCCCATCCACTCACCCAAATTGTGTTTGAAGAGAGACAAAGAAGGGCTCTGCTTAATGTGAATAGGAAGCCTGTTCCAAAGAAGGGGAAATCTCTGATATCTGTGTGAAGCCATTACCTTCCCTACTGTAGTCAAGCAATTGCATTCAGAAAACATGTAGCTGAAACAGTTCATGTCCTTAAGGGATTATTTGCATATATACAAATGAGCTTCTATTACAAGAGGTTTAAGGTATCACACAGTGAAAAACTCTAACTTGGCTGGGTTTTTCTTGTGGTTCTTAATGAATGATTTGTTTGTATGACCATTTTTGCCTTTGTTTTGGATACTAGCTGGGATATTTTGCAGGCATCTTAATCTTTATGGGCATTAGCTTTGTTTAAAGACCTTTGAACCTGAAAGTATAGCCAAAGCAGCCACTTATGATGTGTTAATGAGGTCAGTAAAAAGGCCAAAACATGCATTCCACAGCTAGTGGGATTTTGTTTTATTGGCCTGAATATACCCATAAAGACTTAGAAAGTAAAAAAAAAGAGTCATAGACATTCAGAAGCCATGTAGTAGAAACATTTGATGTCCTTAAGGGGACACTTGCATGTATCCCATGGGCCTCTATTACAGGAGGGTTAAGGTATCACATAGTAAAAACTCTAGCTTGACTAGGTTTTACTTGTACATTTTACTGAATGGTTTGTTTGTTTGACCTTTTTACCCATTGGTTTGAATATTCATCAAGTCTGGACATGTTTGCCTTTACCGAGTTTATACTGATCTCTACGTTATTGCAGCTGCAACTGCATACTGCAAATCTGTTTAATCACGCATATTGTTCACAATCCATTCTGCCCAATCAGTTCATTTGAAAGATTGTAGATGTTGTTTTTATAAATGCTACCAAATTTATACACTTAAGTAGTTTCATTTTTTGACAAGAATAAATCAGTAGTCAAACTTTAGATTTTGATATATAGCCCTCAAACCAAGTGCTCTAAATATACCCTCAGATATAACATTATATTATGCTCTGGTAATATGCTTGAACGGGAAACCTTTGTCATTTAGCAAGCTTTTCAGTATGTTGTTTTTTACAGTAACAGCAATGCTTAAGTACTGTCTTGTGCAGAATCAGTATGCACTTCAGACATGTAAGTAATATTTTGAAAATAATCATCTGTTTAGCTATGAACTTTGAATTTGTGACTGAACACTCAGTAGTTTTCCTTGCATCAGAACCTTTATCCTTTCTCTCAATTTATACACTTGAGGGGAGTGAGTCAGCAATCCTTATTACTTGTGCTCTGTTTGTTTTTAACATGGCAGCAACTAATAAGGCAAGAAGAATGATGTGGCATGCTGCAGGCATGCAAGCCTTATTGACATTTGAACCTAAAAATAATACAACATTGTATATCTCTCAAGTGTACCTCATTATGAGGAGCGTACCTCATTAGGGGGTCTCAAAAAGTTCATGTTGCTTGAAGTTCCACGCTGAAAGGGTCTGATGCACATTCTGTGTTAGGAATTTTTTTAACTCATATCCATGGTAAATAGAAACAAATCATATTAACTCATTAAAATATCATTTTTATAAGTAAAACCAGTATATTTTAGCCATACTATGACCTTCCTATTTGAAGTTGTTAGTAAGCCGTTAGTACATGCTCCACATTATTGGCCATTTCTTCCACATTATGAGGGTGGGTGTGCCTCATTTTTGGGGATGGAAGGTTGAGAGCTATGGTGCATTGTTTATATAGGCATTACGCAGCAGGAATGTGTAAAGCACAGCCTCTATGAATGAAATGGGGAGGGGACTTTGGTTTAGAATCTATTATGATGAATATTGCATTCAGTGATATTATCTTATTTACAGTTTAGTATTCAGATTTGTTTTATTGCCTTTTTATATCAGGTACTGTTATTCAGCCATTTCACTGAATGGCTGTTAGCAGAGCAAACTAGGTGCATCTGCAGACTCATAAAATATATTGCTCCAGGCAGATGATTATTATTATTTCTTAATTAAAAATACAGTAGCAGAATACTGCAATATGTTAAACCTGATTAGCCAAAAGATTAACCCGGAGCATTGGAGCAGGATGCTTTGGTGTGTGTGTGTGTGTGTGTGTGTGTGTGTGTGTGTGTGTGTGTGTGTGTGTGTGTGTGCGTTTGATGAAACCACATTTACAGATTTTATCTTATAAACACAACCAAATTTATATAATCTAGTGGAGTAAGTGTGTGTGCCTAACTATCTATGTGTTTGCTGTCTGTGTATCTGAGTGTGCATATGACACATTATCTACATTTGTATATGTACACATATTTTTCTCTGCTATTATGTCTGTGTGTGTGTGTGTGTGTGTGTGTGTGTGTGTGTGTGTGTGTGTGTGTGTGTGTGTGTGTGTGTGTTTGATGAAATCAGTTTTATAGACCTTGCTTTAATAAACAGAACTACATGTATACAACCCATTGCAGTGTCTGTCTGTCTGTCTGCTGTCTGTGAGTCTCTGTGTATGTCTGACTGCATGTCTGTGAGTATTATATTTGCTGTCTTTTTTTGTTTTTGTTGTGTGTTGTTGTGTGTGTGTTGTGTGTAAATACATCGCATCTGCACCTGTCAAGATAATGTATGCAAGTATACAGGTTTACAAAATGGATTTGTAAAATAATTAAAATGTATAATAATATGTGAACAAGTATTAAAGCGCCTGTGAAGTAAACGCCCATCTTAAACCATGAAAACTCCAAATCCATACCTTAATTATTAATTACATTAGTGAAAGGTAAATCCATTTTACTTATTTATTAGCTGTTTGTTGATCAGGTTGGAACCGCTTTCAGATATGGTTTGGGCCCAAGAGCAACAATGACAATATCAGAATTAGCAGGAAAATTCAAAGAACAAAACAACAAGAACAGATGAAATATAGTAACAATGTGGGTTCCTATTATGTGATTGGAATAATAAAACTTCGAACACCACAAGATCGAACTTGTATTTTTGAAGTTTTATAATTTCGAACACAAAAAAAAACAACAGACAGTAAGTAACTGTCATAAGCAGGGGGGCTTATTTCCCTTTACTGCACTGTAGTGCGATCTCGGAGTTGGTATATTTAAAGAGTAGGGGGGGTGGGGGGGCTTGCCCCCCTGCTTACAACAGTTATTGAGCTGGTTTTTTTTTTTTTTAATTCAAATTGCTGAAATTTCAAACATTTGTGTTCGATGTTTTCAGGTTCAAAGTTTCAGCAATTCGATAACGCAATAGGAGCCCACAAGATGCTGATGTTAAAAAATGCTTAACATTTTAGTGGCAATTTCCCTTATTATTACATCTTCCATTTTTAATGGTTGATGCATTTTAATTACTTCCTTCTTCAAAAGTGATGCCAAAACAATCTGGGGATTGTTAGCACTATCCTTTGTCATACCAAATAGTTACAGTTATGCAAGTGATTACTATGTCAATGCTGCACTGAACATATAGGTCAGGATTCACGATGGCTTGCACGGAGTCTAAGAGTCGTGTAAGACTCCATGCAGCCATCGCGATCCAGGAACAGCCCGAAATCCCGTGTAAGAGACAGTTAAAACGACTCTTACACGGGTAGGGCGTGGATATGCTAATCACCCCACTTGCATGCAAATGAGGTAGATTAGCAATCCACGAAGCTGAAACTAGCCCGTGTAAGAGTCGTGTTAGTTGCAGAAATGTACTCAGTTGACAACTGAGTACGTTACTGCAAATAACACAACGGAGCCATGACAGCTCCAAATAAAGTGTGCAAATCTTGCAGTCAGCATGCCAATGGCCAAATATGTGGCCATTGGCATGGTAACCCGATGCAAACATGAAATAAAATATATATTTTTTTTTCGGAGATCGGCGATGTTTAAATACAGTGCAGCCCCGTGCAAATGGGCTGCGCTATATAAAACATAAAAATAAAGGTTTGAAACCCACAAATGTGGGTTTTATGTAATGCATGGATTTGCAATGCAGGGACTAGCAGACTAAAAACAACATGGCCACCGTCTAGTGGTTGCTAAGGGGGGAAGCTGAGTGTAAGACATGTAACTAAGCATTAGTAGGCAATCCTATGTAAATGAGTGGTAGAATAGTGAATCACACTGTCACATAGCAAATGAGCACATTCCGTGTAGTGTAAGAGTTAGATAAGGGGGAGCAACAGAGTAGGAGATAGGTGACATCGCAGGGGGGAATGTCAGGAAGAAATCAAGCTCATTGGAGCAAAGTGGTATGTGAAACATGTCAATCACACAGCAGAAAAAGAGGAGTGTCAATAGATAAGCATGGGAAAGTCAAGAAATGGAAGGTGTACACTGTGGCCAACACCAAAGTTTCTTGCTGTACGTGCATGCGCGCGTGTGCACGCTGGGAGGCATGAGTAGGACAGAGTGCACGCGTGTAAGACAAAGTAAGCATGTAGGAGCCTGTGTAAAGATCTGTAGACCTGTTTGCGCTGGTGTGCACGCGTTTTAATCTGAATAAGCAGATTCTGGTCCATGTAAGCATGTGTGCGCGTGGTAGCCACTGTGAGCGTGTTTTCGCTGGTATGTGTGCTGCTCCCCCTGAGGAAACAGAGAGGAAAAGGAAGCAGAAGAAATAGTAGGAAACTAGCAGGGAATACTTGTAGAGGTAGCAGGTGAAAACAATTAGAAGCAGGATATTACACAGGCAGAATACAAGCCCAGAACAGCACTTAAAACACTGCAAACAGCATTGCAGTATGTTTCTCTCAAGAGACACTGCAAGACAGGAGTAAGCTAGTAGAAGTGAAAACTGAAAAAGCTGCACTCAGACCAAACATGCTAGGGGCTGCCATAGCTGTCATAAGGAGACATAGGAGACTTGCTGAGGGTGGTGACAATGGAAATGCTGCCAGACAACCCACAGTGAGGAGACGGAGAAGAGTGTACAGGCCCAGGGTCACCTACCAGGGGTTACATGAGCTGGAGATAGTGGAGCGCTATAGAGTGGACAGAGACCTCCTGCAGCAAATTGTTGAGCTGTGCAGGCCACGCCTCACACACAGAACCAACAGAGGGGAACCCATCCCAGTGGAAACCAAGGTATGTGTTGGCCTAAGAATACTAGCAACAGGTACCTACCAGAGACCAACTGGTGATATGACGGGGATATCACAAGCATCAGCCTCTAGGGTACTGCACCAGTTCCTGGATGCCATGTCAGCACATGTCAGTGATCATGTATATTTCCCCAATGCCCGTGAGGTACTGGCCAGCAATATGCGTCTATTCCAGCAAATAGCGGAATACCCTGAGGTAGTGGGTGCAATAGACTGCACGCACATACGCATCAAAGCACCAGCCAGTGAGCGGGGTAGGGCCTACATTAACCGCAAGGGCTTCCCCTCCATCAACTGCCAGGTTGTGTGTGATGCCCAGGGCATAATAATGAATGTGTATGCTGGCTGCCCTGGGAGCTACCATGATTCCCATATCTGGCATTTGACGCAGCTGTACCAGACATTTGCCAATGGGGACATCCCACATGGTCACCTAGTGGGGGATGCAGGTTATGCACTGGAGCTGTGGCTGATGACACCCATCAGGAACACACACGCACCTGAACAGGAACGCCATAATGAGGCACACGCACAAACACGTAATGTAATAGAGCGTGTGTTTGGGCTGCTCAAGTCACGGTTCTGGTGCCTGGACACATCTGGTGGAGCCTTGCAGTACTCACCTACTACATGTACCCAAATTGTCATGGTATGTGCTATGCTACATAATATGATCCTGCGAAAACAGCTGCAGCAGGACCAGCATAGGGCCGGGACAAACAGCCCCCCACCATTGCCAAGGCCATCACAGGCAGAGCGTGACTCGGAGGAGGAACAACCTGAGCCTGCCCCAGTAGGCAGAAGGAGGCATGCCCAGTATGCCCTGGCCTTGGCAAAGAGGCAACGCATACCACATACACTGGCTCAGTAGGAACCCTGGGAATTATACCCCTCTCTGACTCACTCATATAGTAACAGAGATGCCTAACATGACATAACCTGCTCTCAAACATG
Source organism: Protopterus annectens (assembly GCF_019279795.1). Lineage (NCBI taxonomy): Eukaryota > Metazoa > Chordata > Ceratodontiformes > Protopteridae > Protopterus > Protopterus annectens. The sequence goes on from NC_056736.1 coordinate 156,713,835, forward strand.
TACAGGGAGTGTAGTATGTGAATCCAACAGAGGCAGCCCTGCAGCACCACCTGAGGCATGATTGCCATGTGTTAAGCAATGTAACACCATCTAGTATATGCAAACATGAAGACCCAACCTAACATCTCACCCTCACCAAGCATGATGCCACACTATGAAGACAACAAGATCAAGTACAATAATTGGCTGAGGTATTGCTGTTAGCAAGGGGGAACACATGGCTGACAGCCTGGGCTGACATGCCGAGCAAGACATGATGCCCCACCTGCTAGGGATGGCACGCTCCCAGCACACCTGGCTGTGTAGATACTGGCAAAGGCTGTTGTCACCCCCACTGTGCCTGGAATAGGTAAGTCTGGAAACACAAACCCACCAACATAGGTAGCACAAGGGATAATAACCTGGACGTAATGCTACCCAATGCCAGAAGTCTAACCTGCATGGTGCATGCAGACCAAACCCACCACAGCATGGAGAATTGTAATATGTGTTCTGTAACAGAAACCTGGGCAAGGCCCAGAAGAGCACCCTAATACTACCAGGTTATGCCTCATACCATGCTCTACAGCTCCAAAACATGGAACATACGACAATAGGAGTGTGGCTACCAGTAATTATCAAGAATAACTACACCCCCAGGTTGGTACCACAGCAAGAAGCAGCATGGACTATTTCACGGGCAAGTAACACTGTCTCAAACTGTGTACCTGTTTGAAGCCTGCTACAGACCCCACACACAAACCCAGGTACCCCAGCCAGCCTTCCTGAAGACACTTCAGAGTATGAATGTCTCAACAAATACCAAACAAGGCACACACAAAGTATGACATAGGTGGCAATCCATTATGTATGGAAGAAGTAATCATGGACCTAGGGACACAAGTGGACGGTAACCTGTCATGTGACACTCACATTGCCAAGGTGGCCAGGAAGACCTGCTATATTGCCCACCTTAATATGAGAGGATGCACATGTAGAGCTACAGAGGTCACTGTGCCCCATACCCTTCCCTTATCAGGCCCATACGTGACAACTATGCCCCAGTTCGGATGTACCTTACCTTACACATGCAGCAGTCAGAAAGACCCCAAATGTACCCCACCAACAGGATAAAGGGTCCAAACATTGGACATCTGCAGCCTGGCTGAAGAAACCACAGCCCAATTCAGAAGCATACTGCACAGTCAGAGGTGATGTATGCCTGATGTACAAGGCCATGTCCAATCCAGAATGAATGGACATGCTCCACTGCAGAAACCCCAAATCCAGCAGACACACCACAGTGAGATATCTGAACCTCTACACATAGATTAATAGGATGTGCTGGAGGGACAGATCCATAACCCAGAGGCTCAGGACACTCTGGAACAGAATGCCCGTCCATGATAGGCTGAGCTCCACACACAAACTCAACAAGAGAAATCCGGTGAAGTGCATGGGAGATAGTAGGTGTACACTGGGGGCCAACCCTGTGTCACATCTAGGAAAGTAAACCCTACGTGGGCATAATATGCACATTGCAAGGGGTGTTGAGACCCACACACAGTCTGTCCGTGCTCAAACAAGGCCAGGGCAGATAGCCTAGTATGAACCTATGAACCTATGATGATACAAATTGTGCAGGACACAAAGGATTATCACACAGCTGTCTTATTTGATGGTAGGAACCATGGTGATAATCCACAGATATGCTCTGCAGCACTCTAATATCACAAACAATACACCAAACCCACACACATTGCCAACAGCCTATGAAACAGATTCCTTCCAACCTCCCCACCAGCACCTAACTGCCAAATATCTATCTCAGGAGGGTGCTGGCCCCCCGACATTGCAGATGCTGAGATAACAGCCAGCATCTACAAAGCACAGCACACAGCATCAGTGGTACCAGATGGTGTCCTGGGTTGTGTCCAACAAGTACTGTAAGAAGAATGGAACAGCAAATATCATTACTGTGCACTATCAGTCCTACCACAGGATATGTACCCAAAGAGCAGTGTACAGCAACAGTGGTCCCACACCCCAAAGGGGGTGCCTGAATGGATACTGCAAACTATCACCCCTCAACCCTGACTACCTAGGTTGGCAAAGTAATGGAGAGGATGATCATGGATCCCATGAATAACGAGATTTGGTACCTACAGACATTGTACCCTACCCAGTGTGGCTGTCATTGGGCAGATCCTGCCCCGTACACATGTCTGACTCATGTGAAACATGCACCAAGCCCAGTGATGTGGGGAATGTTGATCACACAGCCTATCTGGACCTTGCTAAACCCTTCCATACAATACCCTAGTTGGCAGTACAGATAAGCTCACCAGCCTAACTATAAAGCCCTATGCAAGTAGATGGGTTGCAAACCAGCTCAAGGACAGGACTGACCTGGCAGACATGCTGTAGCCATAGCAGACTGCAAACCAGGTACAACTGGCATCCCACAAGGCATGGTCCTGGGACTTCTCTTGTATGCTATATATGTCACATAGGTACAGGCCAACATGGACGGACTCTGTCTGAACAGGTTTGCAGAGGACTACAAACTGGCCACCATATCGGACCCTCCAGCTGACACAAGCAACCTACAAAAGGCACACATAGAAACACACAAGTGGTGCCACAGCCATGTCAACAAGCTAAATGCAGAATAGTGTATAGTCAACCCCTGTGGAAACACAGTATATGGCAAGAAATGACCACATAGGTGTTAACCCAGTAAGTACATCAGGAGAAATAACAGACCTGGGGACACAAGGTGATAGATATCCTGCATGTGACAACCATGTGTCTGTAGTAGTTACAGAAACATACCATATACCCACCTAATCATGAAGGTAAGCACAGCTTAGTTAGGGTATGGCAATGTGCCTCTCCAGTCATCCATCAGCAGCCCCGCAATTGTGTACAATGGCCCTTCAGGGATGTACCATAGCAGACACCTGCAGCAACTTGAAAGACCACACAAATACCCCACCAGGATGATCGCAGAGCTGTAACAGATGCCATGTGTTGCCTTAGTAAAGAAACTGCAGCTCCACACAGTGCCATACTGCCTGGCTGGAGGTGAACTCTGCCTGATGTATAGAGCCATGACCAACCTGGTATCAATGGACATTTGGCACCATGTAAACACTGAATGCTGGTGACCTATACAGCTGACAGGCCTGAACCCCAGCACAGACATAAACAGGACATGCTGTACCAATTGGTCCATAACCCAGAAGCTCACTCCACTCATGACTAAACTCCCACTACAGGATATCCAGGGAGTCCCTCAGTGTCTGTCATCCAGAGGAATCATGATGACTGGATGGGAGATGGTAGGTGTACCCTGGATGTCACCTGTATGTCACGGGTAGACAGAGGCACAGCACACTAACCATGACATATGTCATGGCAAACACCAGTAAATGTGTGTTGAAGGACAAACACTCTCTGACTAGCATTACAAATGGACTACAGCACATGGACATTGTTTGTCACTGTCCACACAAGTTGTGGAATACATTAACAATGTCGGACAATCATGTACTATGCTGTCCATATCTGAACAAATTGCAACATGGTCATATCTGCACAACTGGCCCTCAACCAATCTGGTGTGCTCACTATAAATATTACAAGCAGTGATAGGACTGAAACTGATTATTCTGTCCACCACAGTGAAAGTACTGCACCAGTACACTATACGACAATACAACTGTTTGGTCAGCAGGAAAGGATGATGACAACTGTATGCAAACTATCCCATGGCGACCCTGCAGGCACAGCATAATGCCTGTTAGGTTCAGACACAAAGCAGTTGGGCAGTAAGAACACAACCTGATGTCCAACACTCAACTGTACATGTGATATATAGATGGCGTCTACACACAAACACAAATGTGGTGGTCCACAAATCCCAACATAAGGAAAGGTCACACTGGGCATGCTCGCACACTTAGATAAATGAGATGTGGCAGTCAAGAAGCCATACAAACTGCGAACTGGGCATGCTCACCCACTTAGGCCATATCACAGTTCAGCAGTTGCACACACATATCTGGCATTTCTATGTGTTAACACAGGAACCTCCCACAATACAGACATCTGCCCAGTGCACACAGTGAAGTTACAACAGAGACGTAAGTAAAGTACTGGATCACACTCATATGCAAACATCTCTCACAGTACACACGTTGTTTATAGAGATAGGGAAGGCTATGGCAATAAAGACCCACCAACAGTATATGAGCAACAGATACTTGCATCTGACAGGTAAACATATGGCGTAGAGTGCAATACCTGGCTGTTGTCCCTAGGGAATACAGAAGGCTATCCACAGTGTATTTGGCATTTGCCTCCACAGTACAGTAGGCCACTGTGCCTGTGCAAAGTTAATGCATAGATATGCTGTCCCCTATACTGATGGATAGTCACAGATGTACATACCTCTTCATCCATAATGATGTCAGCACACTCTACATATGTCAGAAGCAGAAATTTTACTCAGTGATGTAAATAGCACGCTCCGCTACTGCATCTCTAACAAGTGTCATAACATAGTTAGGTGGGGGTTTGAATCCTGCAAGTGCTCCGTGTGTGTGTGTGTGGGGGAGTAGTGTGTGCAATTCCATGTGTATGAGAAATGTCCCTTTTGGCAACTAGTACTACACAACATATGCTGCATATTCCACTGTCTAAACACTGATGATGTCAGCACCCTATAAGTAAAGCAGGAGAAAACAATTCCCCCAGTAATGCAAGTAGCGCGCTCTGCTAATGCATTTTTCACAAGTGTCATAATATAGTTAGGTAGGGGTTTGAATCCTGCAAGTGCCCAGTGTGTGGGGGAGTAGTATGTGCAATTCCATGTATATGAGAAATGTCCCTTTTGGCAACTAGTACTACACAACACATGCTGCATGTTCCACTGTCTAAACACTGATGATGTCAGCACCCTTTAAGTACAGCAGGAGAAAGCAATCCCCCCCAGTAATGCAAGTAGCACGCTCTGCTAATGCGTCTTTCATAAGTGTCATAACATAGTTAGGTAGGCATTTGAATCCTGCAAGTGCCCAGTGTGTGAGTGAATGTGTGTGGGGGAGTTGTGTGTGCAATTCCATGTGTATGAGAAATGTCCCTTTTGGCAACTAGTACTACACAACACATGCTGCATATTCCACTGTCTAAACACTGATGATGTCAGCACCCTATACGTACAGCAGGAGAAAACAATCTTCCCAGTAATGCAAGTAGCATGCTCTGCTAATGCGTTTCTCACAAATGCTATAACATAGTTAGGTAGGGGTTTGAATCCTGCAAGTGTCCAGTGTCTGGGGGAGTAGTGTGTGCAATTCCATGTGTATGAGAAATGTCCCTTTTGGCAACTAGTACTACACAACACATGCTGCATATTCCACTGTCTAAACACTGATGATGTCAGCACCCTATAAGTACAGCAGGAGAAAGCAATCCCCCCAGAAATGCAAATAGCATGCTCTACTAATGCGTTTCTCAGAAGTGTCATAACATAGTCAGGTAGGGGTTTGAATCCTACAAATACCATGTGTATTTTTGTCACACAGTTTGTCCATGTGTGTGGGGTGTTGTTCCCAATATTGCACGACATACATTATATTAGTAATGTCAATGCACACATGATGTATGTGTGTGCCACCTACACATATGTACCTGTGAACTGCAAGAGTTCCCATGTCCGAAGCCTGCCTCATGTGAATACATGGAATATGCATCAGACAACTGTATGACTGTGGTGTTCTGTGCAGGGGCTGCATGTGGTATGTGGCTATACAGTGTGGGTTGTAGATGGTGTCATCCCACCAGCGAGGGATACATGATTGTTCTGGAGCATATAGTCCACATGTTGGTGATGAACAGGTGCAGCGTGTTGTCACCACTTGTGGGAGTGGTAACAGGTTGTTCCATAGCAATACAGGGAATGAATGATAGGAACCCTTCAGATAGGGTCTTGCAGCTAGAATAATGCTCACACTGTATGTTAGGGTAGTCGCAGTACAACCATATAATGGTGTGTGTAGAGAACGACATATTCCCAGTGTTGTCAGGAAGGCCAAGTGGGTTTTCTGGGTATGGGAGTGTGGTGTGTGCCAGGCTATGAACCTGAAGGCAGTCCAACCCACTGTGTGTTGCACATGGAGTTGCTCTGATGCTTTGTGCAGTGCCACCAACCTGGGGGTGTGTGTATTTGAGGTGCCTTTGGATACATCCCCCCTGTTCTGGTTTGGTGCATGTGTAGGGGATGACAAGCATGGTATCAGGAATGACCTGGCACTGATGGTGTGCACCTGGGAGCCTTGTGCCAGGATTCTGTTACTGCACGGATATTGCTGTACCCCATGCTAAGGACAGTTTCCACTGCATACATCTTGAGGTTTACACTGCTGCTGTTGAGTAGCATTGCTATTAGTGTCCCATCCCGTGTGATACCTGTGTAGGTGGCTATGTAATGTCAGCCTTGCATGCAAAGGCACTATGTGTGTAGCAACAGCCTCTGCCAATATACAATGGCCTATGGGTGACAGGTGCAAGTTGTCCCAAGCAAAGCAATGTGGCATGTCCAGCATGTAATCCCACACTGACAGGCATTGGATCCCCTTTGAATGTCACTGAAAGATACGTTAATTGCAGAAACTGATGATGATGTCTACATATTGTGGCAGCATTCATGGTGAAGGTGAGATGCTACTCAAGGCCAGGGTCATACCAGCCTGTGTTACAAGCTCAGAGAGCCCCTCTATGTCCCCTAACATGTAGTCCAGGGAGGTGCGTCAGAGGTCATACACACTGGCACAGACAATGACTGGGTCATAATTCTACATGCCTTGGAGTGACCGGTATGCTCTTGTTATGTGGTGGATCATAGTGCCTGATGGGCAGCTCAGCATGACCATCACCTTGTTCAGCCTGGGAGCAGGGCCTCCGTGTACGTGACGATAGAGGTACCTCATACAACTGTAGCAGGTGTGTTGCCTAGCCGTATGGCCTGTGACTGTTTGGCACACAGGCTTTGTGAGCTATGTGTTGCATGTGCTCTGCTCTGGCTTAACGTTTGCTTATATGTCTGCTTTGCAGGTGTCAGCTGCTCAGGCAGGATGCTATTCTGAGAGCCCAATAATGTACCTGTGTGTTTCTGTGTGTTTCTGTGTTTGGATTGTGGTCGTGGCAGGTCTATGGGAGACTGGTACTGTATTCACTGTAGTATCCCACTCCACCTGACAGGGAATGCCAGTGCTGTGTAAACAGAGCTTAGCCCCCAGTTTGGCTATATGGTTGCATCTCTCACATGTGTTGTACGTGTATGGGAAGGGGAGAGGGTTGTCTGTGTACATGAGGCAGCTGTAACATTGCCACATGACTCACAGATTCAACAACTGGACCTGAGAGTAGATCGACAGTTGACCTTTGCACATGCTACCATAGCATTGTGACTCCCATACTAAGTAATGACACATAGGGCCAATGGGGAACAAGGTACTCAAGGTGACTATGTGAGGGTGTAGTGCTCCTGACTTGTTAGTGCTGGCATATATGAATGCTGTCTTGAGCAAATGTGAGGTAAGTCATATGCAATGTGTTACAGGCAAGCTACATGCAAACAGGACAAACAGTGACGTTCTGTCAAGTGACACATGAACATCAGTACAGTAAGCAACACAGATGTCACTAGGGATCCACAGAGGCACTGTATATCTGCACTGCAGGTGGAATCAGTGTTTCAGGAACATAACAAGCAAACATGCATACAAACAAAGCTACAGTCAGCAGGCCTGTATGTACACTATGCTACAACAAACAAGGTGTACGACTTCCAGTAGGTAACAGTGCATATATGCAGGCACTATAAGCCAGTACCCAGACATTCCCAGGTCAGACGGGCTGGGTCCAGCCGCACCCTACACAAGTGTATAGACCACGTACCTTCATAATGTTGAATAACTGGCCTGATACCCAAGTGCTCATACCTGTAATAATACACATGTCAAATAACAGACACTGAGCCCTCGCTCAGCAGTTCCAGACTTAGTATAATGTATGCTACCTGTCCTGGCACCACAGTATCCTTGACATGTATGGACACTCTCCCTCCTGTCATAGTTAGTTCTGTGTTTTGGTGCTGTTATGCATGGTATGAGGTGTGACCTTGTGGTGCTAGTGTGCTCTTGTGAGCCTTGAACCTGTTGTGTAGTACTGCACAGATATCAACATCCTGAAACATCATTGCAGAGTCATGTGTGGACAGCATGTAACTCACAGTTGACATGGCCATCATTGAGTATCAATATGTGCATTGTTGTATTCCCTGTGCTACCTATGTAGGTGGCCATCCCTTCACAGCCTCACCACCAGTATGCAAAGATGTGCAGACAGAACACTGTGGTAATTACTATGGGTGCACAAAACAATACAATGACATTCATACTGTAACTGCATCAGGCATGCTGGTATATACCCACAATGCTATCATTACACTGTACTGTTGTCAACATCATACTATTACAATACGTCTATGTAGTCACCCTGTGCATCAGCACCATGTTAACCTGTTCCTGCACCGATTTTACAGATTGCAGGAGGTGGCACAGTTTCATCATATGCACAGGGTGTGTACCTGGTATGCCTGAGTCTGCCACTGATACAACCAATTGACATGTCTGTGTGTGTGTGTTGGTGAGGGACAGCAGTACAAGATGAGGCAATGTTGATGCAGTTTGTGCGTGTATGCGGTAGCCCTAGGTGTTATCACTTTGCATGTGTGTATGAATGCACACAGTCCCACCTCATGGCTGCCATATACAGGTGTTTGTGGACAGCCACAGACTGTACCTGCCAGGTCATACAGATCACTGTCTGTGGCCACGGACATGGTACCTGTGCCTGGCAGGAGTGCTACGGACCGTATCAGGTACTAAGCCAGACTGGGTACTGCCATCAGAAGCAGGTGTTTGTTGACTGGAGACAGGTCCCTGTTGGGGACTGTCCAGCACCACGTGCACGTGGTCTCCTGGGGTGGTCCGATGACAGCACAGACCCAGAATTGCTAGGGCTGCTGCTGGCACTATGTGAGTGGCTGCGGCCCTGTTGTCGTCCGTGTCGGCTGCCAGCTGCTGCTGTTGCTGGCATACGGCCACATCGACGCCTCAACCATCCACCATTGTCCTGGCTCATGGACATATAGTTGTGGAACAGATCTAATGTGCCCCCCCAATGTCTGTCAATGACCTCGGTGAAGTTGCGGATGGCAGCCGCAAAATCACGCATACTGTCACTCATGGCTGTGCGACATGCTCTCAGCTCCCTCAGACCCTGTCTGGTGTGCCGTTCCATACGTGACTGTGCCTGCATTACAGCCCGAAACATAGCTGGGGTTGAAAGACCTCTGTAGGCACGTCTGACAGGGGTAGTATGCCCACGGATGCTCCCACGAGAACCCATGGACGTCTGCTTGTGTGGTACCGTGTCAGGACCCTGGCCATGGCTGCAGTGTGGGGATGCATGTGCCAATGGTACCGCATTACCCTGGTCAATGCCCACTGTATCCTGTCCATCACCTAGGGACATTGGTGACAAAGGGTGTATTGGCAGGTTGATTGTGCACATTGATGGGGTCGACAGCTGTGTAGTGTCAATTGGCTGACCAATGACGGACCCTGGCACACCTACCTGTGCCATTACACAGGTAACATCATTATCACTATCCACAGCAGCTGATTCAGGTTCCCTGCTGCATGACACCAGAGCAGCACCAGAACCTGTGGGAGTAAGACAGGAAACACACTTTACAATGTGTACAGAATGCCACCACTGATGCACACATGCACACATGGGCACATGCACACATGCACACATGCGCACATGCACACATGCACACATGGGCACATGCACACATGCACACATGCACACATGCACACATGCACACACCTCAGTATATGAGATATAAACCCACAGACACAAACACACCTGCAATCAAACACATAGCACTACTGCTTCAGCCTATTATTACTAATAGTATACAGAGTATTGAAGGTAATGGTATTACACACTCACCAGCATGGATAGGCTGCCTTGCTGTTACACCAGAGGGACCTACAGAAAAAAGACATTTATCGTCAGTGGGCACAACTGTGCCATTGATACAGTTCAGTAGTGCAACAGTTAGCTTCCACAGGTGTACTGCAGATATTGAGGATATCACTAATGCACAATAATTACCAAGATTACAGCTACAAAACGAGGACACACCTCACACATGCATAACCTAACAGTGTACAGAATGATCAATTATACACATGGCATGTTACCTGCACGCTCTGTGTCCTGCTGCTGTGTGGCTCCAGCCTCCATCATTACACATGTATGCTGTTGTTGTTGCTGCTGTGCTGGAGCCACAACACTCAGGAGTAGTCCCTCCAGTCTGGTGAGGGGGGGGTGTCTAGATACCCTACCACCTGTGGCAAGCTGCTGCCTGTGGATATCCGACGCACGCTGACGGACATTTCTAATTAAATCACTGCAGTGATGGCATACCTGCTCATATATCCGGTTATGTGTGCCTATGTCATTTACCCGACGGACCAGGTCTTGCCACAGTGCAGCCCTCTCCTGCTGGTTCTGGCTGGTGGAGGAAAAGAGTACAGCGAAATCCCGCACCAGGCTCTGGTGTATCTCCTCCTCCTCTGCAGCGGAGTAGACAGGGATCCGCTGGTGAACCATGGCCCTGAAAAGGAGAAGGAAAATATGTCAGCAATATCTGTCAGCAAACTATAGCACACATAATACACATAATACTCGACTGCAGTGATATAACTTAAGCACCTTATAGAGCATCTGTCTGTCTATTGGGGATACACATGTAAATGACCAGATATCAGTGCTCATCTGACAACTGTGCAACAGTACCTGGCACACTCCATACGACAGACTAGTATACTGCAGCAGTCAACACACTGTTTCAGGTACAATACACAACCTCACACTGGGGGTTTGTATCAAGGTACTGTATGGGGAACATTATCAGCCCATGCACTGCACACAATGCACGTTACATATTTCACTGGTAATGCACACTACTCTTACTTGCCATAACCCTACCTACACCACAGTGACATACAGGGTAACACAGCACAACATATGGCAATGTAGTATGTGCTGATCTCAATACCTCACACACCTGTCTCTGGCCTCACACCAAGGACACACACTACCATGACAGACAGACAGTCATGGTGAGCAATCACACCAGTACACAACATGCACCCAGTCACTAGCACACTCATTCCACCTCACATATTCTGTTTGCAATGTGTTCATGGGTGTGCATTGTGTCCTAGGTAGGTAGTGTGCTTTTGGCCCTGGGCCTACAGCAGCATACTGTTATGCTACCCTGCCCCTTGTGACACATGTGTTATGATCGTACCTGCTCCTTACAAACAGTTAAACAGGGTGACTCATATGGCATATTACCTATCTGCATAACATTCAGCAGGGGTATGTCTGACATCTACTCATGGGGAGCCTTGCTTCTTAATTCTGTGTGGTCTACTACAGGGTATGTCATATCTGTGGGTAGGGTCCTGTACCTCCACCATGTGCTCTATACTGCAGTGACAAGGACGACAGACATAGGTAATTTGTGTTGTGGATGTTGGAGGTGTTACCATGGTTGTTAGACAACTGTCATGGGTGTGACCGAACTATGTATATCCAGCAGTGGTAACCTCTATGTAGGTAGTCTGTGTGCGCTCTGTGGTGTTTAAGTGCATTGACACAGTTACTTGCATATGTCTGTGTCCTTCTCCATATCTGTAGCTGTCATGGGAGGTACATACCGTGTAGGACATTGTGGGGTGTGGAGGGGTACAGTGACCTACATGTCCATAGCTGACACACCATGTCCGCTGACACATTCCATGTACAGGTATTACAGGACTAGTGTGCCACTGTGTATATCTATGTGGAGCCTATTGTACACTTGTTGACCCTGTTCCCCCCTGACACATGCAGTGCTGGGCAGGCATGTACATATGTGGTGGTTACTGGTGTCAGTATTTTTGAATGGGGTATGGTACTCCAGTATCCACACTGGTGTTCACTCCATGCCTGTGACACCAGGCACCTGTTGCAAGACATCTGCACACATGTGCCTCACACAGTCTATATATGTATATATATATATATATATATATATATATATATATATATATATATATATATATATTGATATATTTATATCTGTATATGGATATATATCTGTTTATATATATGTATATAAAATATGTATATATAGATGTAGATATATACATATAGATGTGGGGAGAGGGGGAGAGAGAATGACACAGGGTGAGTGTGAGCGTGAGGGGGTGGGACAGAGAGTGAGAGATAGTCATATACAGACATATCTGTTGTCAGTCAGATCTATCTGTATATGTATAAGTCTCTACAGATATCTATATATGTATGTGTGTATTACATATATCTGTACGTACATATTCTACCAATCTTGATGTCTGTGCAGTAAGTGAGAACCTGGTTCAAGGCTCCTGAGAGCACACCAGCAGTACCAGGCTATACCCCGTATCATGCATTTTGGCCCCAGGACTCGGGACAAAACAAAAAAGGAGGGGGTGTGTCCATATTCATGGAGGACACACACACCTCCAGGTTAGTGGCAACACATGAAGCATCACAGACCATCCAGGTGCATATAACAGTAGGCAAACCTGCTATACAACTGGTAGCATGTTACAGACCACCCTCCCAATCTCGGGGACCACAGTCAGCCTTCCTGTAGACATTGGAGGATATGAATGTCCCACCACACACCATCATATTGGGATACTGCAACTACCCTAACATACACTGGGTGTATTATTCTACCCCAAACACCCTAGCCCAAAGGTTCCCGGAATTCATTATGTCAAATGCAATGGAACAGCTAGTCACCTCTCCCAAAACAGGAGATAATATACTAGACCTGATCATCACAAACATGGGGACAATGTGCTACACACTGGTAGTATACCCCTCACTAGTCACATCTGACCACAGACTAAACCCCCTGGATATACATATCCCACCTCCCCCACAACACAAAAGACTACAGTGGGAAACCTCTCACATACCGGCTTTACACTTCTTATAACTGAGTTGGTATCCTTAATACCCACTGGGCCAGTGTAAACCACTTCCCACAATGCAGACACCTTCGCATATGCTTTCTACAGATATCTCCAAGAATGCATGGATCATGCAATCACAAATGAAACCATGACCCTCTCCACCAAGTGCAGGCATCCTGTCTGGTGGACCCCAGCATTGAACAAATTGTATAACAACAGAAGGTAGCTACTGCACGGCAGAGCATACTTCCATAGAGCTACGGCATCTCTGATCAACAGTAGTAGAAAGATACGTTTTGTCGTACAAACATGCAAGGCCAACAATGAGAGGGACATCGCTATGGTCACTACAGATAACCACAAGGCCTTCCTCTGCTATGTTACACACTTGGGTGGGAACCCTCAGTTGTGTTCACAGTTAGTTCACAGTGACAAACGCTACACTGAACACACAGATAATGCCAACAGTCTGGCAGACAGGTTCAGTGCAGGTTTCTCCCTCCCTCACCCACACATGTGGAATTACCTATCCCAGCTGACTGTAACCTCCCTGTCATCTCAGATGTCCAGCTGGGAACCACCCTCAGCAGAGCTGTAAACACAGCATCAATGAAACCCAACGGTATTGCAGGTTGCATGCTACGTGAACTGCAAGAGGAGCTGCACATGCACATTACATGCTATTCAGCCGTAGCCTTACTACAGCATATGTATCTGGACACTGGCATACAGCAACAGTAGTCCCACTCCACACAGGAGGCACCTCTACAGACCCTGGTAACTACCGCCCCATAAGCTTAACCACCCTGGTCTGCAACACTATGGAAAGGATCATTATGGTATCCATACACAGAGACATTGGGGATTTAGACACTTGATCCCACCCGGTTTGGCTTTGTAGAGGCAGATCCTGCCTTATGAACCTGGTTGACCTTTTCAAATCAGTCACTAGAGCCATTGATGAGGGCACAGCGGTCCATACAGCCTACCTGGACTTGCCTACGGCATTCAACACAATACCGCACTCTGGCATCATAGACATGATCAACAGCTGAAATGTAAATCCATATGTCACATGATGGGTTGCAAACCGGCTAACGGATAGAAACCCTACAGTCAAACTCACTGGTGCCATGTCAGACTCAGAGCCAGTCACATGTGGTGTCCCACAGGGCTCTGTCCTGGGACTGCTCATGTTCGGCATATCATTCTCAGATGTGGAAGCAGACATGGGAGGGTAGTGGCTGACAATGTTCAAAGATGACTGCATACTAGGCGCCATAGGCAATACACCTGCTGACACATACATCCTACTGACAGGCCTCATGGACACCAGCAACTGGTGCCGGAGTCATGGCCTTACACTGCATGCCACATAATGTATACTCATACCCTTTTGGACGGACAAGGTACCTACATATTATCACATAGACAATAACCCACTGAGTACAGACAAAATAATCGGAGACCTGGTGACACTGTTCAATGCTGACCTCTCATTTGACACCCACGTTGCCAAAGTGGTTGGATGGACTTCTTACCTTGCCCACCTTATCATGAAGGGATTCACATCCACATCAAAAGGGGTCATTGTACCCCTATACTCCTCCCTTACCAGGCCCATGACTGTGTACTATGCCCCATTTGGTATGTACCTCACCTGGCACTTGCAACAGCTAGGGGGACCCCATACGTACATCACCAGGAGGATGAAGGGTCTGCAACAACTGTCATATGCTGCCAGACTAACGTAACTCATGCTCTATTCCATAGCATACTGCCTACGTAGGGGTTATCTGTGCCTGATGTAGTAGGCCATGTCCAATCTGGTATTGATGGACATGTTCCACCTCATACAATCCAAATCCATCAGAAGCATGGCAGCTATGGATTTAAACCTCAGCACACACATGAATAGGACATACTGTAGGGACAGATCCATCACTAAGAGGCTTCCCATACTGTGGAACAGGATCCCAGTTCATGTTAGGCAGAGACCCTCAATGACAATCTTCATGTGCATTCTTGACAAGTGGATGGGAGATCATAGGTTTACAGCAGGGGTCTTCTCTGTGTCACTACTAGACAGAGGTACAGTAAACTAATGCTATTATGTAGGGGGGGTCTTCACTGTGCCACTACTATACAGAGGCGCAAGTTTCTAAATCTATTCTATACACTGTCTGCAGATAGCCTAGTACTAAACTATGACACTGTGAAACTATATATGTCTATGTATTTCTACATCCCTCTCTATCTATGTATGCACATATGCATATTATATATATATATATATATATATATATATATATATATATATATATATATATATACATATCTCGATATACATACGTATACACATGTTATATATATATATATATATATATATATATATATATATATATATATATATATATACTCCTTTTTAGTTCCACATATGTATACACACAGTAATGTACTGCTGAACATCCATTACTGTACAAACTACTTGTACAATAAACTACAACCGACATTGCTATGTGCACATAGCTACCGTCACATACATATGTATGTGGAGCCTTCAGTGACAGTTTCAGTATGTCCCCGGCCCTATGCACATCTTCATATACATAGATACAGACCAATAACACATCTGGAGGGTTCACAGTATGTAGAGTATTATAGTAGTACTTTACATTACCTGTGTTTGTTGCAGCTGTTTGTGTAGGCTTGCAGTTGCTTGGCCTGCTGTCAGCCTCTTTGCTTTGTTGTTTCAGGTTTTTTTTTTTCTTTCTCTTTCTTTCTTTCTTTCTTTTTTTCTCTCTCTCTCTCTCTCTCTCTCTCCCTCTCTCTCTCTACCTCCAGCAGGTGCAATGACAGTATTGCATGTGTGGACTGGTAGTACAGGATGCTTTTGTAGGTATCTGCACATGTCCATGTGATGGCCTCTGCACCAATTGTTAGCCAGCATTTACTAATTGCATGCAGCCTGTTGTGTAGTGATTGCAGTTCTCACTGTGTTTACAGGACTGTGCTATAAAAAGGTCTGTTAGGTAGGCGTAGCCCTTTCAGATTATCAGGGTGGGGACCATGCTGGTTTGCTGTGGACACTGATCTGTGAGTGTAAGGGTTGGTATGTCTCTCATATCTCAGACTGTGTTGTAGACACTGCAATGCATGTTGTTCTGTAAGCTGAGTATTCCTTCCTCCAGTGTCCTCTTCTCCATGTGTATGTAAACTGACACCTACGACTAGTAATACTGTGTATATGGGTGTGTGTGCTTTCCTGTGGGGATTGTGGTGTAACTGGTATATAGCAGTGGCTCTTGCAATCTGTTGCTATGGCTTCAATATTTGGCCTTTACATTCACTCGTTGTATGCCTGCTAGGTGTCTTTCCTGTAATGTGTTGCTATGACTTTCCTATTTTCCATTTACATTCACAGCTTGTAATGCTTGCTAAATCTGTTTGGCCAGCAATTCCCTATGTGTTTGTTGTGTTAGGGTGTTACTGCATGCAGTGTGGTCTGGCCATGGTGTGGGCCTTGACACTTACAGGGGTATTTGATCATGCTGCTGAGCAGGCCTCAGATACTCTCCGGTGCATCTTTATCAGCCTCATGGAATGGTACATAGCAGTGGGTTACTCCAATGACATATTCTGATACTCTGCAGTTGTGACTGTGGGTTATTTCAAGCATATGTATTAGTACACCATTTGTGCCGTGCAGGTGGTGCATACCTTCAGTCAGTCATAGTTACCATTGCATGTGTAGTTACACCTTTCTGCCTACTGTTAGTACATTTGACAGGGTGTCAGTGGGGCAGAGTTGACATTTGTTTTCACATCAGGGACATCCCTGTAACTCAGTCACAGTTGCTATGTCTGATCTCTTAACTATTCAACTATGGCAGTGTTTATCCTGCTCTGAGAATGTGTGTGGCTTGCCAGATGCTACTGTGACATTATTACCTAGTAGCTACCAACTAGCATGACTGTTTCTTAGCACACAGTGCTATTTTACAAATCCACTAGATTTGACAGTAAATATACATGACATGCTTTGTGTACTAGACTTGCTATATTCCCTTTACATTAATTCCTACTATTTTATGATATATTTCTTTCAGCACAATATTCTTGTATAGCAGTCATGGCTTAGTGGTAAGTCATGCAGACTAGTGTTTCCAAGGCCCTGGATTCGAGACTGAGGGAGGTATTTTATTTTGCTGCTGAGAAAACTACAGGCCTTGTCATTCAGAGTGACTAAGGCACTTTTAAGCAGTTGTAAGTGGGTTAGTGCTGGTTTGCGCGGAGGTCACGCATGCGCACTGCCGCTTAGCTTCGCACACACCCGCTTACTTCTACTTAAAAGTGCTTACTGTCACGCACACCTGCGCTATTTTCTTTTAAAGAAAAGAAAATGGGGAGATAGGAAAGTGGTGAAAAGGGGGGCACAAAGAGGGTAGGACAGTAGGAAAACAAGCTTGGGTTTTGCAGGAGGGATGTAGGAAAGGCCCATAGCTGCCCATTTCTTCGTCAGCAACAGCTGTGCATATGTTTGTAATTTGGTGTGAAATTTGAAACCTTCCACCCCTGAGAGAGGTGTGTGGACAACAATAATATTTATTGTACAGCCAATTGTAATTGCCAGTTTACATGTCCAGCAAACATGTGTGCAAAATGGGCAGCTATGTATGGGGCGTAATTTTTTTGTGGGTACAGAGTGCCCTTTTTTTTTTTTTTCAAGTGAGATTGGTATGTCAGGTACAGGAAGTCGGTATAGCTGGGGAGGTAGGTAGGGGAGGTTAACAGACAAGACAAACAAGATGCATACAGGGGTGGTGTATGACACATGTGGGGGGGTTACACAATTGACGGGGACGGATGTTTGGATATCTCGAGCCCATGAGCCCACAGATGGCAACAGTGGAACTGAGATCCCCACCCATGGGCAGTTGCCACTGTGCCTTCACTGCCCAGGACGGGGCTGTGCTGGGGGCTGTGTAGGCTGGGCAGCAGGCATGCCCGTGAGTTGTGCCACCCGTGCCTCAAGCTGGCGTAGGGGCCCAAGCACAGCGTGCCGGATCTCCCTACGCACCACAGTCTGGACACTATGGAGGGTGAGTGGATGTTCTCCTCCGGCCACACTTGCAGAGGGGGGACGAGCCCCATCCCCTGCAGCGCTTCCACCCGCAGGTGGCACAGGGCCACGAGGGGAGGGTCAGGCCTGGGCACTACTGCCAGGTGCACTCGCCAGCTGAGGTAGGAGAGGTGGGACCGCTGGAACCCCCCTTCCCTGTCGTCCTATGTTTTGCATTATGTGATGACAGTTTGGGTTAGTAACGTAGAATACCATTCAGAATTAGTTGTAACAGCATGCATTAGTATTCCCATTAACCAAACACCAATAAATTCAAGCCATTGAACAGCAAGCATAACACATGCATAATTTGAACAGCGATACACAATCCAACAACATGCAGGGTTGATTGATGGCAACAGGCCATCAGGTTTGGATGTATGAACAGGGCACATGCATCAACGCACAGGCAAATATGCATGAACCAACAGGACAAATGTCCAGGGGTGTTAATTGTGAAAGCACATACCCATTTCACGTGGAATGGATTATTTGTGGTTATAGGGTAGGGTGAAGAAATATTTCATTAACAACTTCAAATACCTATACATACGCTGTACATTTCTACTAGCTGCAGATATATACACACTACAGGTCTGACTACAGTTTCCTATGTGATAACTAATTCAGGTTGGTGATAGGAATGTTACTGCTACATCAATATACATTTCATATTTATTCATACACATTCATATCTGGCTCTGTTCAGCTACATCATCCTGCTACATTTGCTTTATATGGCTATAGACAACTGTGGATGTTTGGTATTTCAGACAAACATACTATCTGCATATTGCAAACTGAGAGCAACATATCCAGATTTTGGGACACACATTCCAGCTTCAGTACTTTTTTCAACACATGTTGCTGTTTGGTTCTGCCTGTCACATTCATTTAATTCTGTACTGACTGCAGTATACTTTATTCAGGAGTTATTACTACTTTATTGGTGGATTCATACCTCTTTCTCACACTCTCGCACTTGTTTTATTTTTACAATTCAAGATGGTACTTAATTCTAAGCTTTATTGAAATGTTTTACTTTTAGTTATAACAATCCTTTCCAATAGTCTCACTTATGTCATGTTTCAGAATTTCAACAGGGATATATTTCACACGTGTTTTACTCAGCTTCTGCAGCCGTACTTTTCAGCCTGCTGCAGGTTATGTACTATTATATTACAGGTGTGACATCTTTATTTCAGACTTGTTTCATTTTTATGTTTGGATTACAGGCTGCATCACACTTTTGTAATCAAGCAATACTTGCAAACTCTCTTACACTGTTACTTGCACATTTTATTAATAAGTGACTACACTGCACTCTTTTGCTAATTGTCATACTTATATATTTTTTTACCGTTACAGGGAGAGAATTACTGACCTGCCTGGTGGCGCAACTGCGCCAGCCTATCGGCATAGGCTTGACGGTTCATGGAACGGACACCTGCAGCTGTAATATAAATGAAGTAATATTGGAATACACATCTCCATAATATCAGCTAGGTTAATTTCTTACATAAATAATTACATGTAACTTACTCAGTAGTGGGGTGTTGAGCATTTGCCGGGCCTCCTGGATCCAGCGGTTCAGTTGGTCCTGCTTCCATCTCTTCAGGTCCCCATGGTGGTGACGGACCTGTTCACCAGTCTTGGTATTCCTGTGGCACTGGTGAGATCATGTGCCAACCGGTCCCACGCCTCAGCCCTAAATGCTCCCCACAGGACCTGGCCCTGCATGAGTTGGGCCTCATGATCATGGACGAGGAGCCAAACCATATATTTGGACTCCTCAATGCCCCACCTCTGTGCTCGGAAGCAACTACCCTCTCCTACACCTGACATCCTGGCTGTAAGTCGGTTCCACAATCGGTTATGCTGTGTATTCCCGCCTATGGGGCTTATATATGCCATTTTTCCCGCACTTATTTGTGATTGGCTATTTTGGAATTGTATCAGCTTCACAAAACCTGCTTTGTCATGCTCCTCTTTCTATTCATTCCTATATATATGCTATTACTGCATTCCTAAGTGTGATTGTCATGGCTTAGTGGTTCAGTACTTTGACTATGGTGCATGGTATCCCGGGTTCGAACCTCGCCATTGCTTTTTATATTTTATGACTGTCTACACAGGCTAGGAGGTGTGTCTGTGTAAAGGCAGTTTTGATACAGCTTGCTCAACGTTGCCCGTCGGTTTGCTTGTTGGCTCTGCGCAAATGGATCACGCTGGTTTACACGTTGTTTGGCTGTCAGCACGCATATTACGCTCAGCTCAGCTACGGGCACACAGTTTCAGCGTGTTAAAATGCTGCTCAACCCCAGGCACTCATTTTACACCTATTAAACCACTGCTCACCTACGGGCACTCATTTTACACCTGTTAAAACGCTGCTCACCTACGGGCACTCATTTTACACCTGTTAAAACACTGCTCACCTACGGGCACTCATTTTACACCTGTTAAAACACTGCTCATCTACAAGCAGATATCCTCAACTTGTTAGACTGTAGCTCAGCTATAGGCACATCTGACATTTTTTTTTTTTTATCTCACATTTCTTCAAAATACATGGCCCATTTCATTACATTTTACATAAAATATAATTTTATATATGTACATATATGTCAGGATCTTATTTCATGCTTATTTCACTAAAAATAAAAATTGATGTTGTGGGGACTCGAACCATGACTGCCTCCTCTTCAGCCGACATTTCTACTGCTACACTACTGCTTCTTGGCTTACTTTGCATATTTAGTTCTTATATGCTTTTCCACTGACTGCTAACTGTGGCTAAGTGACGGGCACACCTGCGCAAACGAGCGCACTCACGGGCAAACATCTTTACAACTTATAAAAAAAATATAAGATGTTCATTTCTACATTTTATGTTCATAGTCTGTGGGGGCATGTGTTGTGTTGTGCTTATTCACATTCACATGGACTCTGTCATGGTGGTTTACTTTCGGGACTTTTACTCTTCTGGGGGCATGTCCGTTTGCAGGGCTCGCCCTATGGACACGCCCCCTACTGTCTTACATGGACCGTGTTAGCCTTAGGTGTGATTCAGCATGCCCTCATGCATATGCATGGCATGCTGACATCACACTGTTTAACTGCAGCCTTCGTGTAAGCCTTGTAACTCTTACACGGAGGCTTCCTGAATCCTGCCCATAGTCAAACTCTTAACTTTGATAGGAGCTCATTTGCAAAGAATTTGAGCTGTATTAATTAAACTGGGCAACATTAAACATTCTTGTTCATAACCTAAACAGAGAAATACAAAGCATACTATCAGTCATTACAATTGCAAAATATTTACATATGTACAATACATTCTGTAACGATAATAAGACATGTTTGTATGAGTTGATGGATTTCCCATTGGAGATTTTAATAAAGTATCCTTATCCTTAGCTCAAAGGAGTAATAAAAGCATGCATTTATAACTCACAGTGACCATAATATCTCTGTAATTTCATGAAGTCACACATGCTAATGTTGTGTACAGAAAGAAAACTGAATGAAAATTTAACTGTGTAATGCATAATGTAGTACACCAAATTGTATTTGTAGCATGTTATTTATTCTAGAGCAGCACATTACAAACATTTGTTGAACTAGTATTTTTAAATATAGTCAATTTAATTTATAACGATTTACATGTGTCCCATAAATCAGGGGTTTGCATTTCAACAGCACAGTAGGTTTTAGCCTTGTATAGAATTAATTATGGGATTGCATTTCCAGAATGTCTGTGCTTCTTTTCACAGTTCTATCATGTGGTAACTATTTCAGAATATAAATTGTCTCTTCAATCCAATAGAAAATCCTCTTAAGGAAAAAAATGTTTTCTTTTCTAAAATATTTCAGAAATGACAGGAAAAGCAACAAGAGTGTACTATTTTTATACATGGCTTATGCACATGATACACATTTGTATTTGTCAACAAAATAGATTTGACTGCCCCCAGATTCAGCAAGCTCTGCACAAAGTGTAGGAATAATGCAAGAGTTGCTGCACGCAATATGGCCGATGAGCGATCCAGGAACGAGCTTCCAGGAAGTGCATGAGCGATCCTACACTAATCCTGCATGGACACCACTGCTATATGCTAATTACCTCATTTGCTGGTGAAAACCATGCAAATGAGGTGAATTAGTGATCCAGTAAGCAGGCAGGTGTATGTGCAGGAATAGTGTAACCTGCAGAAATGTATTCGGTTACTAACCGAATATATTTCTGCAAATTACAAAACGGAGGCATGACAGCAGTGGTGGTGCTGCGGTAGCGTTGTCGCCTCACTGTAAGACATTGTCCTGTTCAATTCTCAGCTAGAGCATTTTCTGAGTGGAGACATGCATGAATGGGCGTACCTTCATTGAAGGTTGTGCGTCAGGGCCAGCAACTCGGCATGTAAGAATGTACTGCCAATCATTAGCGGACCGGAGTTCCGCTGTGGCGACCCCTAACCGGTAAAAGCCAAAAGACACAACAACATCAAAACGGAGGCATGACAGCTCTAAAGAAAGCATATCTGCTATGTAGTAGGCATGCCAATGGCCAAATATATGGCCATTGGCATGAGAAATAGTTGCAAAATTATAAAAAATAACTTTATTTTTTTTGGGTCGATTTCGGCCATTTAAGGGCAGTAGTGCGCAAATGGGATCGGCCCAAAATTAAGAAAACATGTTGGAAATAAGCTTTTAAACCCATATCAGCATTTTGCCATAATAGTCAATGGCATGCATAAGACAACAATACCAGGAAATAGTGGTTGCTAAGGAGGAAGGCTGAGTGTGAGTGTGGCAACTATGAATTAGCATTCTGTTTTATGCAAATGAGGGGATTGATACTGAATCACAGATTTCCTCTCAGTGTTAGCTTGCACCCAACCATGTAGGTGTAGCAACACCATTGTTATAAGTATAAGAGGTGGATGACCTCATAAGGGGGAGTGTCATGCATGTTGTAAACTTATTGGAGCTCTGTGGCCCGTGTTTGCCCTTAGCTAGGCACAGCTAAGGAAGAGGGTGTGTCTGAGGCTGCCTAGCAGTGTTTACATTGCCTAAACAGGTGTGTGCGCCATGCACCAGGTTTTAAACAAATAACAACAACAAAAAAAACAGGAAATAGCAGCTTTGTTTACATCTGAGCACTGGGTATGCGTGCCGTGCCTCGGGGCTTAAACGGGAAGGCAATGGAAAGGGAAAACAGCAGTAGGAAGGCAATCAAGGAGAGCTAGCATAGCTGGCAGGTGAAATATATGAGAACCAGCCAATTACACATGGACCAGCCTAGCACACTACTATAAACTATGCAAACACCTTCTAGTCTGTTTTTTTTTCCCACAAACTCTATACCACTGGTGTACACAGATGGGGAAATTTTATCTGACAAAACTAAAAAAATGTTAGGAGCTGCTGTCGCTCTCATACATCAATATGTGCAAAATGCTGTGGGTGTTGAGAATGTGAATGCTAATGACCAACCAAAGTGAGGAGAAGGAGAAGAGTGTACAGACCCAGGGTAACCTACCAGTGGCTACATTAGCTGGAGATAGTGGAGTGCTATAGGGTGGACAGGGACATTCTACAGCAAACTGTTGAGCTGTGCCAACCACGCCTCAAACACAGAATCAACAGAGGGGAACTCATCCCAGTGGATGCCAAGGTATGTGTAGACTTAAGAATACTAGCCACAGGTACCTTCCAAAGGGCAACTGGGGATGTCATGGGGATCTCACAGCCATCAGCATCCAGGGTACTCCACCAGTTCCTGGATGCCATGTCAGCACATGCCAGTGAGCACATATATTTCCTCAACACTCGAGAGGTGTTGACCAGCAATATGAATCTCTTCCACCAAATAGAATAATGCCCTGAGGTAGTGGATGCTATAGACTGCATGCACATACACATCAAAGCACCACCCAGCAAGTGGGGGAGGGTCTACATAAACTGCAAGGTCTTCCCCTCCATCAACTACCAGGTCATGTGCGATGCCAAGGGAATTATCTTGAATGTGTGTGGTGGCAGCCCTGGAAGCTATCACAACTCCCACATCTGGCATATGGCACAGCTGTACCAGGCATCAGCCAGTGGGGACATCCCATATGGCCACATAGTGGGGGATACTGGCTATGCACTGGAGCCGTAGCTGATGACACTCCTCAGAAATGCACACACAACTGAACAAGAACTCTGTAATAAGGCATATGAAGAGACCAGAATCATAATAGAGCATGTGTTTGGGATGCTCAAGTCACGGTTCTGCTGCCTGAACATATCTGGTGGAGCCTTGCAGTACTCTCCAGCTACATGTACACAAATGTTCATACTATGTGCCATGCTACACAATATGATCATGTGGAAACAGCTGCAGCAGGAACAGCATGAGGCAAGGCCACACATCTCCACCACCATTGCCAAGGCCATCACAGGCACAGAGGGACTCAGAAGAGGGAGTACCTGAGCCTGCCTATGGTAGGCAGAAGGAGGCATGCCCAGTATACCCAGGCCTTGGCAAAGAGACAATGCATAGCACATACACTGACATGGTAGGGACCCAGGGAATGACACCACCCTCTGACTCACACATACAGTAAAATGGATGCCAAACATGACACTACTTGTGCTTTACCATGTATATGGAGTGTACTATGTGCATCCAATGTAGTCAGCCCTCCAGCCCCATCCTCACTACTGGCACAGCCACAAGGTAAGTCAGTCTTCCTAGCAATTGCTGTATGGAGTAATATGTTCTGTTAGTTGTATCTATGGTATGGACGTGACCATGCAAGGGAATCAGGTGGCTGAATGGGATGGCAGCAGATAGTGGACACCTATATGGGCAGCATGAAATCTATAGCAAATACTGCTGTCAACATACTAGGCAGTACTAGACAAGGTGACAAATCACACTGCAGTACATGAGGTGGCCCAAATGTGTGTCCATAGGACATACACATGCATGTCAGTGAGGCTTGCATACCCAACACCAGCCTCAGCCAGCAGGACAGGTGTAGATGACCATAAAGAAAGACTGGGCTAAGGCCTCCAATTGTTGGCAATAGTTAACAGCCTCCCTCCAGACCTACACAGACAGACTACAACAGGTCTGGCAGTTGTATGTTAGTTCTGAAGGGTAAGAAGTCTGAAACTGAAATGTAGGTCAATAAAACCTAAGATCTGTACTCTACTGATTTGCCTCCAGTCTGCATGATAGGTCAGAATACAAAATTAAATGAAAGCCAACAGAGTACATGAAATACCAGTACAGTCATAGCAAGTGTTTAAAGTTATCAGGTGTGTCCCCCCTACAATGCTATGTAGAAATGTAGTAACATGTAAGTGTGAGGTGCAATAGCAGTGGAGCACAGATTACCCAAGCTGGCCCAATCTACAGGATAGATTGTTGCATGTGTACAATATGCAGGGGTCATGTGTTCAATAATGTGTAGAAGTGATCAGCATGTAGACTTGGAGGGTTGTGTCTCGGTGGCCTATGGGCAGTGCTGTAGATGACAGGGCCATGTTTCGACAACTGAAATGCCAATCACAATGCTTCTCAGTAATAGCCATGTCAGCAGTAGTCCATAATCACTGTCCAGATGTCAATATCTGTCACCGTCTGAAAGATGGACATTCCATGAATG
Source organism: Protopterus annectens (assembly GCF_019279795.1). Lineage (NCBI taxonomy): Eukaryota > Metazoa > Chordata > Ceratodontiformes > Protopteridae > Protopterus > Protopterus annectens. The sequence goes on from NC_056736.1 coordinate 156,739,763, forward strand.
TGGGCCCATACAAACATACACACAGTACACAGGTAGAAGTACCCTAGACAGAGTGCATAAAATGTAACTGTGAACTGCACACACCTTTGGAATTGTACATACAGGTTAGCAGCACATTAGTTGTCTGTGTTGTATGGAATACTGATGTAGTCTGGCCAAACACTGTCAGATCACAAAAGGCACAGTTATGAAGTAATGAGAGAATGCCTATGTCCCTGCACAAGACAGCATTAGGGGAATGTCCCAGCTATATCTGTCAGTCAGCTGCAAGTATCTTCCATATCACACATGCACTCAACTCAACCCATTATCAGCCACAGATTTATCACAGGTCATATCCTTGCTATTGGGAATGAGTATAGTATGACCCCATTTCTGTATGAGAATACACATAGAATGCAGCATGCTGAAGAGGTGTTCTATGCAGGTGTGTCCCTAGCTATAATCCCCACCCTGCCTGCATCCAGACCAATGGGTCAATATGTACTGGAATTATTGCCATTAACAACCTGCACACATACCCTGTCACCCCAGGGGAATACACTGGCTCACAGCCTGGGAATGTAGGAGTAACAGAGTGCACTGCCCTGCTACAGATGGCCTGCATCACTACCAAATGGCCTACAGTCCTCTGTCAAATGCCTGTGCCGCACCCGTAGTGCCAATGTATGGTATCTCTTGGGGTCCCAACTAAAAAACTAACACAGTCAAGAGAACACAAATGCAAGGCCATGTTGACAAATCTCAGTAGCATGTCCCCCATGTCCTACTGCATGAACTGTGGACCAATCCATAAATACTGCTGGGATGAAGGGACAACTATAGGGATACTTCCCAAAGGTTGCTCGCATAATGTTAGGATGAGACTAGAATAACAGAGTTAGACACATGGAGTGTGTGAAGTCTGAAACTCTGATGTGTGCCCATACTACCCCTGCCTGCAAACCCAGTAATGGGTGGCTACAAACCTGCTTGTAAACCACAATGTGAAGAGGAACTGACCAGATATATGAGCCCTACCTCTGGGTAACCTGGGTGAATCTGTACAGCTGATAGAAATGGCCACAGGAGGATATGGCCATTCTGTTTAGTCGATATATGTACAAGAAGGGGATCCTCAGCCATCATACTAGCAAGGTGCTGGACCATTTACACAGACCTATCAGCTACCCCTCCAGAATGGCAGGAGTGTGCAAGAATGTGTAGGCTGCGGACCACAATACTGGAGTCAGCTTCATTCATCTTGTATTTCCTAGTAAATATCTGTAAGCAAATAATTATATCTGTTCAAAAGTTGATGACATAATACATCACCGTCTAAAACAGTACATATGTCTAAATATCTCTGCTAACACCAACCATGTAACACAAGCAACACAGACAAAAATAGTTACAGTAGCCTCCTGTATGTCACCCATTGTGACTCCATATTGTCAACCTATCTACAGATATCCTGCAGAAACAGGTTGCTATCTGTAGGTTGAGAACACTAAACACTGGACTGGAGTACAACCTACCTGGAATGGATTCACGCACTCAATACAGAAGGTCATACTTGGCATGTTCCTACACTTAGAGAAATGAAGCACATGTCTGATAACACAGTGCACTATACTTATCTGTCATTTGCAGAAGTCTGTGCACACACACTAAATTGTGCACCATTTATGCTTCACACACATATTGGATAGGAATACTCACACATATCCAAGGCTAATACACTATAATATGCCAAACATACACACAGAGATGTGGAGAAGAGAGAGACAGACAATGAGAGATGCAATTCCGTTATGAGGCCTGTCCCACCCTCTACACATTAAATTGGCCGATATCACATGATGTGCTGATGTCAATCACTGTAGACATACCTTTTGGTAGCACTCAACCCTATAGTGTCTGTGGTGCTTGTGATAACTGTGTAACACAATAGTACAAATCAGTATTCATGTAGCATTTGCATACTCAGTCCTGTCAAATGTAAAGTTGTGTGTGTATGTTTCCAGAGGAATGATTTATGGCCCATTCACACACACTGCACTTTCCATTGCCCATATTAGCACTCCTGCTGATGTCAGTCACCTTGAAGTAATCCTTTGGCCAAGTCTCAGTTCTATAAGCTTTGTGGCACTTGTGATAATTGCATAATACTGTAGTGTAACAAACTAGTTTGGTAGGAGTTCTAATCCCAGACATGGCAACTGTGATAATGTGTGTATATGGAGGTGAATGATTTTGGGGCCATTTGTAATCACTACACCTGTCGCTGCCCACTTTAGCATGCCTGCTGATGTCAGTCACCTTGAAATAACCCTTTGGCCAAGCCTCAGCCCTATAAGCTCTGTGAAACTTGCAATAACTGCATAATACTATAGTGTAGAAAACTAGTTAGTTAAGGGTTCTAATCCCCAACATGGCAACTGTGATTTTGTGTGTGTGTATATGTGGTGATGAATGATTTTGAGGCCATTTACACTCTACAACTGCCATTTACACTCTCTACTCCTGCCATTACCCACATTATCACACTTGCTGATATCAGTCACCTTGAAATAACCCTTTGGCCAAGTCTCAGCCCTATAAGCTCCGTGGGCTTGCAGTAACTGTGTAATACTGTAGTGTAGATAGGTAGGAGTTTTAATCTCAGACATAACAGCTGTGATTGTGTGTATGTGGAAATGAATGATTTTTAGGCCATTCAAACTCACTGCACCTGCCATTCCCCTACTTTAGCACACCTGCTGATGTCAGTCACCTTGAAATAATCCTTTGGCCAAGTCTCAGTTCTATACGCTCTGTGGCTCTCTTGATAACTGCACGATACTATAGTGTAGCAAACTAGTTAGTTAGGAGTTCTAATCCCAGACATAGCTAGTGTGTGTGTGTGTGTGTGTGTGTGTGTGTGTGTGTGTGTGTGTGTGTGTGTGTGTGTGTGTGTGTGTGTGTGTGTGTCTTTGTTGACACCTGACTTTGTGGTTATTCACACTTACTACACTTCCCTTACCCCTCCTTTAGCTCTGCAGCTGATGTCACTCACCTTCAAGGATACCTTTGGACAACTCTACAACGTATAAGCTCTGTGGTGCTTGCAATAACTATGGAATACTGTCATGTAGCAAACTAGTTAGGTAGGAGTTCTAATCCTGGTCTTGGCAACTGTAAAAATGTGTGTGTTTGTATGTGAGAGCATGTGAGTTTTTGTTAACACGTGATTTTGTGTCATTCACACTTACTGCATTTCTCTTACCCCTCCTTTATCACTGCAGCTGATGTCACTCACCTTCAAAGGTAAATTTATAGAGCTCTCCAGCATAGAAGTTCTGTGGTGCTCATGATAACTGTGTAGCACTAGAGTACTAATACATAGCTAAGTAGAGGTTTGATAGTCAATACTGCTGTGTGTGTGTGTGTGTATGTGTGTGTGTGTTTGTGTGTGTGTGTGTGTGTGTGTGTGTGTGTGTGTGTGTGTGTGTGTGTGTGTGTGTGTGTGTGTATGATTGTGTAAATAACAAGATCCATTGCAGCATGCATGTTGCTACATTTTCATACTGAGGACCCAAATGTCCCAATGTCACATTACAAGGCCAACAATTGTCAAATACCATAGAGGTTGTAGCAGACAATCCACAGCCATACATTTATATATAGGCAACCATTATAATACCCAGAGACCTCGCTCCACTCATGGATCATACACAAACATGCTTGGATCTTTCTCTCTTCCTCTCTTTCTTTCCCTCTGTCTCTCTCTCTCTCCCCCTCTCTGGTAGATGTGGAAAAATGCATCTGTTTTGCCTAGGCAGCAGCTTGACTTTGGTACATAATGCTCAAGTTCAGCTGATTTCCTGTGCACGAGTTGGAGTCCTCCACTTGCTAATTGCTCGTGGAATACCTGTGGTATTATTCCTATAGCCAATTGCATGGAAACACACTCCTATAAGTAAGCACTGCAAGTGGGTGCTGGCCTTTCTCCTTCACTGTAAGCAGGACTTCATGTGGGTGTGTGACAAGCAGCACCACAGAGGGTAGTTGAAAATAAAATACCTCTTACAAGAAAAACTGTGGAGACAGGCAAACAAACTGGAGTGGAATGTTCCAGACATGGGGACAGAATGTAAGTATCACTGTTCTACTTTTGAAGTAATGTTGGTTTAAAAGGGTTTGTGTGGATATGGCTGTTCTGCATGATTTAAAGTCTGGCATGATAGTGTTATATGGTTGAGAAATCTCTCAACTATAGGGCTATCTGCAGACTGCCCAGAGTTTGGAGTCTTAGATTTGGTGTGTTGCTCACACATTTTCTGTCTTTATAAATGCAGTAGCATATTCTGATGACTGTAGTCAGTAAATGGTAACATCCATGTGTGTTACTGACTTCATATAGCTCAGAAGAGATATGTCACAACAAGCCCTGTTGCACTAGTAATGTTCTCAGTTTATAACTGCAATATGTAAATATTGTCCCTGTGTTTGTGCCTCTGTCCTGCAAGTCTGTCACTCTTTGTTCATATGTCATGCAGTAAGAGGTGAATATGTACAGTATACCATTATTAACTGACATAATTCCTGATATCAAGCCAGTGATATATCAGACTGCCAGACATGTAATGTATAGGAGGCCTAATAGTTGAGGACAAAACCTGGACATTCTGTTGTAGTCTGTACAGTAGTGAGGTCAGTGATTGTTGACAGAGTGTCTGTATTATCTAGCAGTGTATTGTAATCATGTTATTTGGCCTGTGCACAGACTGGGGTAGATGTCAGTGTTCTTGGTTGTGTTCTATCTGACATTGCATGATGCTCCAGTTTCTGCTACTCTATCAGACTATATGTTTGTAGGGCCAGACTGAGACATGTTGCATACCACAGTCAGGCAACGGACTACACTGTGAATTGGACCAGTATAGGTACTGTTAGTGTGTGAGTGGCAAACATGATGATGACTTTTGTCCACACAGGCCATAGACTGTACTATTACCTAGGCTTACAATTATGTGACCATGACTGTATTGAGATTGGTCTTGGGAATGCACTTTCACAGTGGTGTCTGTTACTCCATGCTGTTACATGCCTGTAGTGCCTGCTATATTTGCAATCACATGTGTATTCCCCCATAGGTAAATTGGGTTAGTGTTGTGGCAGTCTGTCTGTAGTGTAGACAGTGCTTGGTGACATGCCTAGCAGCTCAGTGCATTTACCCTAGTGTGATGTTATGTCTAGATATTTGTCAGATGTACTGTTGCCTGGCCACCATACATGTTGTGCATTTCTGACAAAGCAGTGGGCTGGTGTGAAGATGTATATCACTAACAAGTGTGAAGTATATGGCTTGGGACCGCTGCTCCTCCAGTTAATGAGTGTTAGGACAGACAGGATGGTGTGAATGCATCAACTGTGTGAGCTTATCTAGTCCAGTATTTATGATATATCACCATTTTCATGGCTTTAAACATCCCATTTGTCAGGCTTGTTCTACATTTCTTGCACTAAGGCGTTCTGTGTATATCTCCTGACTGACCAGATTGCTTCAGACTATCCATGTTTATTGCTCATATTGCTTCTGTATTCTACAGGATCATTACTGTAAATTGTGTGGTACTTCCCTATGATGATTTTATGATGTCTGCAAGTAACTGATGGTGTACATGTCAGTTTCAAAAGAGCCTTCTTTCACATGTATGTTGACACAACCCCTGATACTGTAGTGAAATTCTACATTTATAACTGCAATACATACATTATGTTCCCTTGCACTAAGAGTATGAGAGTTATGGTGCTGAGGTATGACTCCACTACATGTCATGGGCATATGTTATATATATATATATATATATATATATATATATATATATATATATATATATATATAAATATAAATATATATATATATATATATATATATATAGAGAGAGAGAGAGAGATAGAAATATATATATATATATATATATATATATATATATATATATATATATATATATATATATATATATAAAATGAGAGAGAGATAGACATATATATAGATATATATGTGTGTATGAATATGTGTATATATATATATATATATATATATATATATATATATATATATATATATATACATATGTATAAACATATAGCTATATCCTTTTATGTGTAAACATGAGTGCTGTATATACCTTCTCAGATGTATCCCACCATATTAATCTGTGTGTATATTTACTTATAAGAACATGTCTGATTCAACACTATTTTCACTTACAAGTACTAAACAATAATAGTAGTCAAAGCAGTTGCTCACTACTATTCAGTTTGTGTACCAAATGATATATTTGAAAAAACAACAGTCATCGTTACAGTTCAGATGGCTTAGTGGTTAACTGCTGTGACTATAGTGTACAGGGTCCTGGGTTCAAGACCTACAAGGGTTGTTTATTTTGCTGGTAGGCAAAACAAGGACTGTTGTATACAGAGTAGTTAAGGCAGTTTTGAGCAGCTTTAAGTGGGTTTGCGTGATGGTAAGTGGTGCTAACATACAGTTAAACGAATAAGCACTTACACTGTGTAGGCTTCACTTACCAGTGCACAGATCTGCTTAGCATTTGCATTTAAGAAATCCTTACACCTGCTAAGCATAGCCCAGCCCTGGTAATCAGTGATCACATTCCAGTCTGATAAAATAGCAAGGTAATGACATTTTTAATAAGTGTATTTAACTCCATGTACATAACATGCTTCTATGTGCTGTCACTACAGTAGCAAGGGGTGTGAGTATACTGTATGGGACACCTGAGAATACATGGTTAGTTCCACAATCTTTTCTCTTTGTATGTGTTTCATACTTGGGTAGTATTCCAGGTTATATGCAGTCACACTTCCATGTATTGTATCATTACGTTAATACTTTTAACAGTGCTTTTCCAAGTAAGAGTCGATTGCAGATTGTAGTACTGGAACCATACTCCCTGCATGCAAAGCTGTATTCTGACTACTGACTATCATGTTCTTGATGTTTGACCTGTATGTTTTTATGCATCTCCTATTGGATATTGATCTGATATGTCGATATTAACTGTAGACTACTACGTTTTTAAGACATGTCATTGAGGACTGCTGTCATCTAGCAATGGCATACCTATCAGTTTCAGACGTCTGTCTGTCAAAACATTCATCCTAATGCATAACCTGTAGGCTAGCTACTTTCTGTCTGTCCTTTGTACAGATGTCAGGTATTCATCTTGGCTGCTTACAGGCAATCTCTGATTGACTGACATGTACATGTTTGCCCAGGTGTCTTATGAATGCCACAGCTAGGAAACCACACTCTGTATGCACCACATGCCATGGATACCTCAACCAGACTACCACAGTCAACAGAACATGTTTAGGTACAGGTCCCTAACCCAGACACTGGCCTTGTTATGCAATATATGTTGCATACATGTCAATTGGAGCACCTCACCGGCCCTCTTCAAGAGAAAACCAGATGAGTGGATGTTGAATTTATCTGTCACCCTGAGGATCATTCGATTGGCATCAGTTGATATATGGCCTGCTGACAAATGTCAGGTGGCAAGATACCAGTGTACTCACATGCCCTACTATTCTCATCTCTCCAAGGACATTAGCCTGGTGCACACCTAGGAACACCTGTACCTATGGACCTCAGTACTGACAAATGTGTGTGTGGATTATTGAGTAAAACAGTGTCTGTGTGTTTGCAAACTTGTAGGTGAAAATCTTCTGAATGCATTCTGACACATTACACCCCCATTGCTATACTTAGAAAAGGGCTGCTGCTGTAATTCACATTAAATGTACCTTGTGACACTCTTCCCCCTGTGGGCTACCTGGAGCTTGCAGTACCAGCATAACACTGTTCTACAAATGGGTAGATAGCCATGGGTTACCCTCTGAGTCCTTGCAAAGGTGATCATGTGTGTGTGTGTATGTGTGTGCAATTGTGTGTGAGTGTGCATATTTGTAGGAGACAGCATTCTGACGCCACAATCTCCAAATACACTACACCTTGCCATGCAATATAAGGGATGGTGATGTTGCTGACATTAGGAGAGCCATGACAAACCCTGACCCTGTTATCCCTGTGGCATGTGCAAGAAATGCATATCCCTGTAGTAGCACTGATTAGATAGACAAGGGTTTGCATTGCAGTCCTGGTCAATGTGCAATTGTGGGTATGTCAGAGCATCACCATGGGTTTCAGTGAGTATAATATCTAATTTGGAGTGAGGGTACTGGGTATACTGTCTTTACACTATGGTAACCCCAGTACATGTCCCAAGGTCCACTGTATGAGGACCACTGTCACCATCATCCATACAGGTAACTGATTACACTATCCAGCTCAATGATGCATGTGCTGTGTGCAAAAACTTTGTAACAGTATGGACTCATTGACAAGGTAGTTAGCACTGCTAAACCCATGTCTGTCAAATGTGTCTATGACTGTATGTGTTTGTCAATGTGTATATGACAGTATGTCATACTATGTATTGTTCTTTAACACCCAGTACATCCCCCATTACCATACTGTACAAGGCCTGGTGATGTTCTTCACTTAACAGGAAAAGTGGGACAAAGTTCACCTTAAAAGCTTTTTGGTGTGTGCAATTAAGGCCAAACACATTAGTAGCAAAAAGTACCTAGGTATGGGTTCCACTCTCAGTGTTGCCAAGTAAGTGTGTGTGTATGTGAAGGGATCTACTTCAGTTTGAAGAAAATATATGTCCCAGGAGATCATTTGTCTGAGAACTAACTGGCGAAAGGTAACATTTCAAAGAAATCATCTTGTGGAAATTCATTCCATCAAAACTAGTAGTGGATGTGTAAATGCCCTTTTCCCCACTGTACAGCTGTACAGAGATACTGGAGTTGGTATATATAGTTGAGTGTGGTTGTTGTGGGTGCAGTCACCCACATTGGGGTTATTGTTGTGCGTATCACCCCGCTTAGTGTGGTGTTACACTGTACAGTTTATGTTAACAGGTTAAGTATTTGTTAATCACACTATGTGTGGTTCTACACCACCCCTCACCCTCCAAAGTGGGGGACTGTGCCACCCACACCAGCACACCAATGTTTACCAACTCTAGAATTATACTACATTGGGGAAGAGGACTTATACCCTGCCAGTACCATTGTCAATTACATTAAACGGGCAGACTGATTATTTACTGATGTGATGTTTTGGCAATTTGGTCTTGGTGGACTTACATAGGCCAAAATGAGTAAACTGCAAAATGAAGTACATCCATGTGAACAGTATTCTCTGTGTATTGCATCAACACCAAAGCCTCTGTGTGTGTTCTTCACAAATATTTGGTGTGTGCCACCCATTACACTTACCATTGTCCACTGTAGAAGAGCTGCTTGCATCAGCCACCATGTACTCACCTGTATATACCCCTTAGACCTATCATCCATGTGGCACATGCAGTAACTGTTATACAGACCTGTTAATTGTGTTCAGCTGTACCCAGGATATGACACAGTCAATGTGTCACCACAGTGTCGCACCTCTTGTAGGAAAGGACAGCAGACCAACATTCTGCTGACACATAGACACCTAGAACACAAACAAAGTAGATTATGGAGACCACAATCAGTCAGTGTTAATGACAGCTATAATGCATCATGGCTGCACAGCTACACAGCCTGACGTGTAATAATTAATCATTCCAGCTGACAAACATGTTAAACAGCATTACATTGCTAAACCTTAGTACATTCACCCTGTGCATCAGAACCACATTAGCATGTCCCTGCATTGATGGTATGGATGACAGGGATGTGGCACAGGTATCATCATATGCACAGGGTGTGCTGTGGGTTTGCTAGAGGCCTAGGCTGAGCCATATTGGTTGACATGTGTGTGAATTAGGGGGTTCTTTATTAAGTGGGCTGTGCAGATGTAGTGTGTCTAGGTATGGAGGTGCCCTAGCTGTGTTGGTGATGTGTGTGTGTATGTATGCACACATTTCTGCCATGTGGCTGCCCTATACAGAAATTTGTTGGACAGCTGCAGAGCCTACATGACAGGGTGTACAGTTCACCATTTCTGGCCACGGACATGGGAACTGTGCCTGCCAGGGGTTGCATGGGCACTACCAGGCAGAAGCCTAGATAAGGTACTCTCCCCTGATGATGACAATTGTCTGCTGGATTTGCATCCCTGTTGGTACCAGCCAGGAACACGTGCATGTGGCCTGCTGTGTTATGGTGTGGACAGCACCCCCCCTGCAGTGCTGGTGTTGGTACTGCCACTTCGGGAGCAGCTGTGATTTGTTGCACATCCACGTAGACCTCCACCTATTGTTGTTGCTGACTTACGTCCACATGGCTGATGCCCCACTCCTACCACAGACATCACACGGTCGAGGATTCCCACCATCTCACCCAACCATCTATCCATGACCTCAGCAAAATAATAGTGGGCACCTGCAACATCATGGATATAGTCACATACAGCAGGATGAGTAGCCCTCTGGAGCCTCAGACTATCTCTGGTGTAACATTCCATATGTGCCTGTGCCTTCATGATGGCCTGAAACGTGTGTCTGATGACACCTGCTGTGGCACGTATGCCAGGGGCATGATGGCCAGCAGCCCTCCTATGAGCACCCCTGTACATCTGCCTGTGTGATACCTCACCATTCATCTGGCTATGGCTGCTGTGTACAGACACACCTGCCATAGTCACCACACTTTCCTGTAACATGCCACCACCCGCCAACTGTCCCTCATCTATGGCCACTGGTGAAGGGGTATGTATGGGCATTGTGATTGTGTGCGGGGATGGGTTGAATAAAAGTGGGATGTCAACCAATGGTACAGATTCAGCCCCTGACAACCCTGTCTGTGCCTCACTATGACTATCATCGTCAGAGTCTGTATGGACACTAACATCTGTTTGCCTGCAGGAGCGAACCTGACTCACCTCGCCACCTGTGAGGGGCAGAGAAGAAATGTATATTAAGGCCTGTACACTATGTTTTATGTCTACACACAAACACACACACACACACACACACACACACACACACACACACACACACACACACACACACACACACACTTACAGGTGAGGTGGCACAAAGCTATTACACAGACATCTCATTACCCAACAGTCAACATGCATGACATATGACACTTAACAGCATGTACTGCAGCCATACTCAATCCTTGTTACCAATATTATACATCTCTATGATGCATGAGTTGTGTTAGTAGGTGATGCCCCCTCCCCTGGAACACACTGCAAACATGTACACAGTATTGCTATGCACTTGTACAGCACACTGGCATGTACTGTGCACCATACCTTACAAGTGTACACACCATTGCTGAATGTGTATATGTGTGGCAATTATGTTTGCTCTGTTGGTCTCAGCCCCTATGTGTTTGTCTGACACATACCTGGGATGATATGAGGACTGATGTCAGTTATTAATGCCTGTCCTTTGATTTGTAGATCTCACCATCAGCAGTGCATGTATGTGCAATAAAATCTGGTTACACTGACAACCTTCAAAGCCTAATGTGGATATGAGGAGTGTACACACCCTTGTTGACATGCCACCATCTTCTATGATATGCAATGGGGCCACAATACTGCATTTGTTAACATTACACACATCTGATATGTGACATATGACCTGTGCAATCCAATGCAGTAACAAACAAATGTGTTAGTCATGCAGATGCTGAATGAGATGCATACAATATGCGGGTTTGCATAAGTGTGCACACCCTTAACACAATGGTTCGTTGAAGCACCTGTTAAGTGAACTATAGCAGTCACTATTCCTGGAAGGGGTATACTAGCATGGCCCATCTTCACTTGTCATTATTTGATCACTCTGCCCTACAAATGTCCCCCAACTCTGCCAGATTGCAAGATCAGCTCATGTGCACAACCCTTGGACGTCACACAGTGGCTTCACTATTGCTGTAGAGTCAGGGTTATGTCTGGCACAATTCCTAACCTTCACTGTGTTCAGATACAGCCATTCTTAGCAAGCTTTGGATGTACGCTTCAGTTCACTGTTGTGTTTCAAGCTGACACCCCTCCTCATTCTTAGCCTTATTGCAGAGGCTTGACAACTATGGGCCACACATGAGTACTATTGTTCAGTGTTCCAAATTCCAAATACCATGTTTACCAGCCTAGTTCCAGCTAATGAACAGCAAACCTAAAGGTGTACACTGGCACCAGCAAGCTAAATATTGGGAATGGTGGCCCTGAGGTGGAGTGAGTTGTTGCTTGTGCACCACACGTATCTTTATGAATACTATCTGTAGGTTTGAGCCTTGGTCTCATGACACCATTACACATTGCAACACATGCCTTTGGGAGACTTGATGTTATGCTTATGCTTCCTGTAGAGAGCCCTGGATGATGTATCATGTGGGACAACTCTTCCATATGATTACCCTAACCCATAGGCCACACCTATGCAGAATCCAGGCAATTGTCAACAGATGTACTGCACAGGCAGTATTTCCTATCCATTCCTGCAAGACCCTGAGTGTTGCTGTATGTTTCTGGGCAGCCTCCATGACCATTTTGCAACATGTTTCTTCATCTGTTTTGGATGGGCATCTATTTATTTTCTACATCAATGTTGTCCTATACTTCATACACAAATACATGACTGTTTGCACTCTTTGACATGGTATATGCAATGGTGAGGTGAGGTTACTTTTCCCACTCCTGAGTGTTACCTTTCAGAAATGGGATCCATTTCATGGTTTGTAAGATGTGTGCAAGCCATGGCTGCCTCTGTTGCAGGTGAGTGGGTAAATGTCATGGACATACGTCTTGGACAGCAGACCATTACTTGGTGTGACATTGAGCCCCTGTACTTGATGGAAGGTGTGTACTCAAGAAGAGTGAATGCAGTCAGTACATCACAAGCTGCTTCCACAATATGTTATTTGGAGTGTGTGCACACATATGCTTCCAGTGTTTGTTAAGGTATGTATTCCTTATATTTGTTGTCCTAACATAGGATTCCATATTACACATTCATTGATCATGTTACGAGGACATTACAGATTGTAAAAGGTGTGGAATGTGGTATTGTGATTTGTGGTTGTTTATATCAGGAACAGTTGCCATTGTAATAGTGGTGTATACACTGTTGTAGCCACTGTATAAGGGTAATGTTTTAGACATGTCCTTACTGTAGGCCATTTGTTCCAATATTATGTTCATCTCTGTCCACACATCTTGCACTGACAGGTTGTTAGGTATACTGCAGGACTATTACATACCCTTCAGATATGCTACCATCTTGACCACTGGGATGCAGTGCAGTTAACACCAACAATAAGTGAACATGTACAGCATGCATTATGGATAGGTTTGTTAAATGTGTGCATGGCAAATAGCATGGCCATAACATGGCCGGTATATTGGAAAACCTGAACAAAACAACTCCATACTCACCAGCTACAGGCTGCTGCCCCAGTTGTATACCAGATGGACCTAAATAGTTGTGTAAGAGAAGTAATGTCAGTAGATGCACCTGTGGCATTGGTACAGGGTGGGAGCAGCATTTCAGCACATCAACAGTGCAAACCCACAATACTAGAGATTATGCACATCTGTTCATTACTACACTGCAGCAACAGACTATCTTATCTGACATATGCATGTAGATACTTTACAGATGAGAATAGATAAACAACAGTGGTCTAGTAATGTGTCCTGGGACCTTACCTGCATGCTCCTCATCCAATGTGTGGGTGGCACCCACCTCCACAATGCTGTCTTCAGTCTGCTGGCTTGGCTGGTGGGCAGATGCCCCAAGGCTGGTGAGGAGCTCCTCAGCATGTGTTAATGGGGCTGGATGGCATGACCCCCACCTGTGGCTAGCTGGTCCCTCCAAGCTGCATCTTCATGCTAATGGGCATGGTGTATCAAATCTATGCAGTGATGCCACATCTGCTCATAATTTCGGTTGTGCAGGCCGACATTGTTTACCCTGTGGATGAGCTCATTCCACAGGGCAGTCCTCTCCTGCAAATCCTGGGCCCTGCAGCAGAAGAGGATGGCATGATGCATGATGAGGTATTGGATGATTGCATCATTTTCCAGGTTTGTGAATGCAGGCAGATGTTCTCTGGACATTGTACCTGTAAGACATAAACAGGAAAAAAGGTCACAGGACCTCATATGTTGGTCCACATGCACATCAACAGTGGATATTACTTGCAAATAATCCAGACTATACCATAACACTGTAAGCTATCATGGCTTTGACCGGGAACATCTGCCTGCATGATGAGGTATTGGATGATTACATTATTTTCCAGGTTTGTGAATGAAGGCAGATGTTCCTGGGACATTGTACCAGGAATGTCTGCCTGCTTGATGACGTATTGGTTGATTGCATCGTTTTCCAGGTTTGTGAGTGCAGGCAGATGTTCCCGGGACATTGTTCCAGGAACGTCTGCCTGCTTGATGAGGTATTGGATGATTGCATCATTTTCCAGGTTTGTGAATGCAATCAGACGTTCCTGGTACAATGCCCCAGGAATGTCTGCCTGCATTCACAAACTTGGAAAACAATGCACTCATCCAATACCTCATCATGCAGGCAGATGTTCCTGGTACAATGTCCCAGGAATGTCTGCCTGCATCATGAGCTATTGTATGACTGCATCATTTTCCAGGCTTGTGAATGCAGGCAAACATTCCTGGGACATTGTACCTGGAAGACATAAACAGGAAAAAAGGTCACAAGACCTCATACAGTTGTCCACATGCACAACAGTGGATATTACATTCAGATAATCCAGACTATACCATAACACTGTAAGCTATTACGGCTTTGCCATCTTGCATTACACCCCAGGCCCTGACCTGTCCATTTCCCCCAATGATGGACACTTAATGGCATAATCCAGTATTCACCATTCATTTCTGTGTAGAGGGATGACAGAGACTATCTTCCATGTGGATGGTGTGTGGATGGTGGTCTGTATGTGTTTGACTATAGTGTGTGATGGAACTGTGAGCACATGCCTGTGTTCAGGTAGGAGGCAAACTGTGATGTTCTCATGCCCTCTGGTGACTTGCTATTGTTGCCATCACTCATCATTATGTCCATGCTCACCACTGATGCAGACAGGAGTGTGTTTTATGTGCATATCCCCCTGTACTAATGTTGTGGACAGGTTGCCACTGTTCCCACCTTTCCTGTCTGCTGCAGGATCTCCGTATCCATGGTATGTGTGTATGAGGTGTGCTTTACCCCCAGTACAGGTTGACTTGTGTTACTGGCTCTGAGACTGCGTGCATATGTGTAGACATGGTTGCAGATGACATGCTGCTCTTGTGTTGTTGTACTCTATGTGTCCCTGTGTTTGCTGACAGGTTGTACCTGCTAACTGTTGTGTCTTGTGCTGTTGTTTTTTTGTGGATTATGTTGTGTCGATGATTGATTTGTGTATGTGTAAGATACTTCCTATGATTCCATATAGCTACGTGCTGTCCAAATATAGCTACATCTGTTAATAGATGCATGGATGTTGTGCTACAGGTACCCTGCTACTGTGCCCACAAAGCACAAAAACATGGTTGACCCACTGCCAAACAAACAACACATGGCAACACATTAATCACATGTAATGCCTGCTCCAACCTGTGCACACATATATATGGGTCCTGTAACATATGGGAGAAAGCTGTGGCTACATGTGTGTCAGAACACCTGTACAACTGATATGGTGTAAACACACATGGAGAAAGATATAGTGCAAACACCTGCTGTTTGTACCCTGCTATCCATATTCACATATGACAAATTGATTGTGGTGGCTCTGGCTCTCCATTTGCCAGCTTTCGTCATTTCACAGCTGCTTCTTTTTCAATGTGGGTTGCATTTGTATTGAGAAACATTTACATTTGACACATTTTGTACACATTTTTCAACAGTCATTATGATACACATTCCAACAGGGGTGCACTGTTTGAACATTAGTGGCATGATATCCAGATAAGTATGTTAGTGGGGTGCGTACACTTTGATATCCAGTGTATATGGGTGTTGATTACTACTGTAATTGGTGAGCATACTAATGTACCCATATAACAGTTGTACACTTCTCTGATTATTAAGGCAATATTTTAGTCAACAGTATTGCAGAGATACAGATTTTATTTGTTGCATGCAGATATACACACATATTTACTTATTGCTTTATAGTGCTTCTTTACTTCTGTGTCTTCAAGCTGAAACATGCACATGTGTCTTTCGTATGTGCGATCAGGGATTACAACACAACATCAGCTCAGTGATACATTACATACACACTGTATATACAGTCTATACACTCACATTTGTGTTCTATGTCATTAATACCACTACTATTTTACACCTATCCAGCTCAACTAGTCGTCTCAACCTATTACAAAAGGACTTCTAAAGTAATAATATAGCTGCCATAACACAAGTATATGTGTGAGTGTATACGATAAAGTATTAATATAGCGCTACATCACAACACATATGTGTACATTGTCCAGAAGAACACAGCAGATTTGTGTTATCACATATCAATATCACATGCAGTCACACACACATCTTACTACGCACATACCCTTTACAGCTATCCTAGATTATAGGTACCTACATTACAAATACTCATATTCATAGAAAACATATGGATATGGGCAACATGGATATATGCAAATCTTATTAAGTGGGCTAGTGGCACCTAGCACAGGCACAGACACAGACATTTGACAGACACATAGACCATTTGCCATATATGAGCTGTCAGTGTGTCAGGTGTGTCAGCTCTCCCACCCTCTGACCCAACACAACCTAGCAAAGCCACACACATGTGGACATAGCCTAACATTGAACAGTATATATAACAGAGCTTAGACATACCTTGTTTTTTGATGCCATGATGATACCATGAATTACCATGCATGTTCTGAAGGTGGTGGGGGTCTGAAATCGGTGGACTCATCATCATTTTCATATTAAGTTATTTTCCATTAACCTTGAAGACAGATGGAGGAACATGGGAAAACAAATATGATGGCTAAATCTTGATGTTTTGTGAAGATGAAGATCTGCACAGCACAGGTATGGCCTACCACAGATAGAGCCAGAGATGCTGTCCATAGCATTTGTTCATCAGGACATCATTACAAGTATTGATGCCACATATACATCTTTCATAATCATCTATCCTATTATTACAGAACAAGTACTACATTCATTTACATGCTTACATGTTTCACATACCTGGTTTATCTTCAGATTCCTTCTGTGTACAGGATATTTTCCTGTTTCCTATTTCTTATTTTGATTTTTTTTCTTTTTGGTGTCGGTGGGTCTCTCTCTCTCTCTCACTCACTCTCTCCATTACTGGGATCGAGCTGGTTTGAATAAGTTGAAGCATGGCTTTTGTAGGTGATGTTCATGTTCAGATGATGGCCTCTGCACCAATAATTGTTCCCCACTTGCTAATTGCATGCAGGGAGCTGTGTAGTTTTTCCAATAGCCAATGTCATAGCAACCCACTACTATATCTAACTACATCATGTGGGCATTGTCCCTTTACCTTTCCTGTATGGAAGACATTCTTCATGTGTGGGGGCAGTAGCGTTACAGACAGCAGGTAGGAATACCTCTTACAACAGGACTTGTGGACACAGGCTGACTATATGTTTGTATAATGTTCCAGACCTAGGGACAGTGTGCGAGTATTGCTGTTATGTGCATTGAATACTGCTAATTTTTACAGAGCTTCTGTGTATATGCTAGTTTTGCATGGAATGCAGTCTGTCTGCATAGCTCTCAACTCTGGGCCTATCCACATGATGGCCAGAGTATTGGCCTATTATGTTTTGTCTGTTCCCCATACAGGTCTTATCCCTAACATATCAGTGGCATTCTCTCTGTTGATTGCTACCCGTACATGGCAACATCCATTTGTGTTTCTGACTTCACATTCCTGAGTAAGGGTATATTTCAATGAATCCTGTAACACCAGCAAATTTCACAGTGTATAACATCAATATTTCAAACATGGCTCTGTGTTTCAGCCTCTGTCCTCCACATATATACCAGGCTTTGTCCAGATGTCATGCAGTAAGAGGTTGATAGGTATGGTCTATCATTATTTAGTGCTGACATTAATGCTATCATTCCAGTGATGCTGTGGACTCTCACACAAGTTGTGGGGTAGGGTCCATATATATGAGGGCTGCAGCTGGACAAAACATATGTGACCCTGAACAGTCTGGATGTCAATGTATAGAGAACACTGTTATATGCCCTTGTAAGGCATTTTATGGGGGAGGGGTATTAAATGTTTTTAACCTAGGCCGTTACAACATGTGAGGAATATCAGTAATAAGAAACATAAAGGTATATTGCTGTACATTGTCATATGTTTCACCATGAGAACAGTGGTGAGCTAGAGCTTACTGTCTTGCACACAGTTCTATTTGTCAGTGTGATAGTGACGTTTTAAGTTAAGCATTGTTATGTAATGGATACACTTACATATTGACAATTGATACTTTTCCCCCTAGGGGGTTGACAACAGAGTGTAATTGGAGGATGTTGAACTACATCTGTAATTATAAGTGTTGAATGATTCTGATCTTCAAGGCAAGTGTGTTTTTTACTGTTGTACTACTTGAAGGCTTTAGCAAAGTATGTTATGTTTTGCAGATTACTGTATCATATGTTTTCTTTAAGAGTTGCATTAATCAGTTATTATGTATTTCAAACACCTAAATGCTATAAGAAATGGCATAAACAACTGAAATAGTACACAAATAAACATTTATATGTATGCAAAGTGTGTGATGTCATGTTCTTTGCATTGTGTATGGGTATATATATATATATATATATATATATATATATATATATATATATATATATATATATATATATATATGTATATATATATATATATATATATATATATATATATATATATATATATATATATGTATATATATATATATGTATATATATATATATATATATATATATATATATATATATATATATATATATATGTGTGTGTGTGTGTGTGTGTGAGTGTGTGTGTGTGTGTGTGTGTGTGTGTGTGTGTGTGTGTGTGTGTGTATGTATATATCATTAGAATGTTTAGTGCTTCCACATTGTACATTCCCTATGGTAGACTAACTGTTCTGCATGATATGTTAGAGAAATCATACCATCTTACAGCTCAGATGCCTTAGAGATAACTTGTTGTGGCTATGTTGTGCAGGGCCCTGGGTTCAAGACTTGTAAGAGCTGGTTATTTTGTTGCAAGGCAGAACAGTTCAGGTGTGGAGGAAGGGATAATGGCAATAATTACAAGAGGTCCCTATTTTGGGACCCTTTAACCCCATTTACAGTGCCTTTAGTCAGATGTTTTACAGTGAGAGGTTCAGAGTGTGGATCCGATGTCCAAATGTCTGAATGCACTATATATATATATATATATATATATGTATATGTATATATATATATATATATATATATATATATATATATATATTTATGTGTGTGTGTATATATATATATATATATATATATATATATATATATATATATATTTATTTATATGTGTGTGTGTGTGTATATATATATATATATATATATATATATATATATATATATATATATATATATATATATATATATATATATATATATATATATATATATATATATATATATATATATATATATATATATATATATATATATATATATATATTTATACACACATACACACGGCGGCCATGGTGGTGCAGCGATTAGTGTTGTCGCCTCACAGCAAGAAGTTCTCCAGTTCGATTCTCAGCTGGGGTGCTTTCGGTGTGGAGTCTGCATGCCCTCCCTGTGGTCATGTGGGTTTCTCTCCGGGTGCTCCGGTTTCTTCCCACATCCCAAAGACATGCAGTAGCTGGATTGGACACTCTTAATTGGCCCTAGGTGTGAATGTGTGCGCCTTCTGTGGAAGGTTGGGCGCTGGGCTGGCAACTTCACACTGTAAAACTCCAGTGCCAATTATGAGCGGACAGATGATCCGCTGTGGCAACCCCTAACTGGGAAAAGCCAAAAGAAGAAGATATATATATTTATTTATATGGGTCTACTGCTTTACTGCTTTTCATTGAATACCACGTATTCAAAAAAAAAGCAGTAGACCACTCAGTTATACGAAAGTGCACTTATTCGAAAGTGCACTTTTGCGAACTCATCTTCTACGAATGGATCGCACCATAGTGGAGGACAGAAGGAAAACATGCTATGTCCTCCACTCTGGTGCGATAGTTACAGACCTTAGGGTTAGGTCACGGGTCATGGTAAGGGGATAGCTAGTAGGGCTATCCCCTTACCATGACCTGCGCCATAACCTTAAGGTCCGTGACTACCGCACCACAGTGGAGGATAGCCTGTCCTCCACTGTGGTGCGGTAGTCACGGACTTTAGCCCTACTAGCTATCCCCTTACTATGACCCGTGCCCTAACCCTAAGGTCCGTAACTACTGCACTAAAATCAGTAGTAGCCGTTCGCTGAAGTGGGTTTTGCAAAAGTGCACTTTCGATTAAGTGCACTTTCACATAACCCAGGGTCTACTGTGTGAGTTCGAAGAAGTGTGATTTCGAACAAATACAGTAGACCCATATATATATATATATATATATATATATATATATATATATATATATATATATATACATTTTCCCTACTGTTGAATGACTGAGCTGCATGATATGTTTGAGAAAACATCAGACATGTCTGCAGCTCAGATGGCATAGTGGTAGCTTGCTATGGTTATGGTATGCAGGGTCCTGGGTTGGAGACTTATAAAGGCTGATTGTTTTGTTGCTGGGCAGAGCAAGGGCTGTTGGATACAAAGTGATTGTGGCACTTTTAAGCAATTGTAAGTGGGTTTGTGCAGGTTTGCATAGTGGTAAACAAAGCTAACTTCTGGTTAAATATGCTTACAGACAGCTTGAAAGTGCTTAATCTGTATAGGCATTGCTTAGCGCTGTGCAAATAGGCTTAATCCCACTTACTACTGCTTAAAATTTCTTACTACCACTTACCCCAGTGCTAATTTCTTTAAAAGAAATGAAAAAAGGGGTGATAGGAAAGTGGTGAAAAAGGGGGCATGCAGAGGGAAGGACAATAGGTAAACTAGCTAGGGATGTGCCGGACGGGTGTATGGAAGGCCCATTTCTGTCCATTTCTTCTACTGAAATAGCTGTGCATATATACTGAATTTGGAGGTATATTTGGACACTCAAACCACCTGCGAAAGGGGTGAGGTCAACAATAATGTGTTGTGAAGCCAGTTAGACCAGATTACATGTGTCCAGTGGACAAGTGTGCAAAATGGACATCTATGTATTTATATTGGGAGCCCTGGTACTGGTCCTGCAGCAGTCTCATGTCATGTTTTTTTTACTATGAGTCTTACCTTGTCCTTGGACTCCTGTATACCCCTTCGCTGTGCCCAGAAGCGCATGCCTCTCCAACATTTGCAGACTAACACTTTACCATTTCTGCCTATAGAACAGTATAATCAATCTGATGGGGCTGTGCACCATTTAATCTGCACATCTGTACTGGTACCATTTATTCTGTCACTTTAATGGTTGGATTGCTGCATGTCTCACTTTATTTGCTTCCATGTATCACCTTTGATTGTGGATAAAAAAGGATGGATTTGACCAGTCTATTTGCCAGGTTAATAAACAAAATAATTTAAGTAAATACAGAATATATGGCACTTTTAATCTCAAATGTAAATGTGTACCCTGTCTAACTCTAACATCAAGGAAGTGCATGTCTAGTTTTTTTCAATATTAATACAAAAAATATTTAGCTATCAGTTTTCACACACATTTTACTGTCACTCTATGTTTACATACTTCACACTGTGAAGATGTATTTCCTGGAATTTAGTTGCAGTGTTTTAGGGTTTATGGCTGATAGATTTCAGAGCCTCAAGGGAAGTGACCTAGGAGTTTCTTAGCTAGGAGTTTCTTGTACCCTGTGATTTATTTCTAAACATAAATTTCAAAGCATTTGTCCAGGTGGTATTTAAAGGAGCAAAGGCTACAGACTGACATTATTTCCAAAGGTAACTTAATTGAGGGCTGTGAAACTCCATTTACAAGAATGGTTCTCTTAGGATGTTACATTTTCTATTTTTTGAGGATATTTTGTTAGGAAAAATAAATGTGAGGACAGTAGTGGAGTATAGGCAATCATTTTTACTTTTTAATGTCAAAATCAAATGTCTTTTGTACAGTCCATAACAGACAACATACAGATTAAGATTGCATAATACAATAGGTAATATTTGTTTGCTGAAAATATTTTTGGATATTCTTCAATGCCTGAATATCAGTTAAACTATGCATATAAAATGCTGCATATTATTCAATATGAAATCTGATTTATGTTTTTTATTGAGGAAAAAGTACTAAGGGGTCACAAGATAAAATAGCATGCAATATAGTCTTAACAGTATACAATTACCTTTAGTTTATTAAACATCTATATCCGAACTGAGTACATTTTCCAAAGTCAAACCTTGAGAAATCAATCAATAATGTATTGCTCAGGGAATAGTGTTGTGTAGAGCTATTGCCACTCAGATGTGTAATCATAGTTGAATTTTTGATAAATATAATTTTTTGAAGCTTTCTCAAGTGTACATGTCATATGATCATAGAAAATATATGGGAATTGAGTATTATGATTATTTAGATTTTGCCAATATCCACCGTCATGCAGTGACTCCTTTATCTGAAGTCCATCAAGCTTTGAAATTTAAATTGGATATTTACACAAATGATCATTGCAATAAACTTAGTATTGCTTAGAAATTTCCCTATGCAGCACATACATTCTGAACATAAAGATGTTAAAAAGAAGAGGGTCCAATACCGAGCCCTGTGGTATTCCTCTAGCAAATGAGCTTAAGTCAAAAACAAGAAGTCATTATTATTTCATGGCAAGAGTTCTCCTTTTTAGCCAATTGTTATTCTAAGTAATAACACAATAATCAGTACTGAGTATTTAGAGTATATCAAATAAAGTAGAATGGGATGAGGAGAGTAAGGGCCTCTTCCAAGGTATTGTAAATGACTCCAACAATGATGCCATTACTGATTGAGTGAAACACTAGTCTGTAGATTCCAACAATTATGCTATTACTGAATGAATCAAACACTAGTCTGTAGATTCCAACAATGATGTTATTACAGACTGAGTCAAACACTAGTCTGTAGATTCCAACAATGATATTACTGACTGAGTCAAACACTAGTCTGTAGATTCCAACAATGATGTTATTACAGACTGAGTCAAACACTAGTCTGTAGATTCCAACAATGATATTACTGACTGAGTCAAACACTAGTCTGTAGATTCCAACAATGATGTTATTACAGACTGAGTCAAACACTAGTCTGTAGATTCCAACAATGACATTACTGACTGAGTCAATCACTAGTCTATAGATTCCAACAATTATATTGCTGACTGAGACAATCACTAGTCTATAGATTCCAACAATGATGTTATTACTGAATGAGTCAATCACTAGTCTGTAGATTCCAACAATGAAGTCATTACTGACTGAGTCAATCCTTAGTCTATAGATTCCAACAATTATATTACTGACTGAGTCATCCAGTAGTCTGTAGATTCCAATGATGTTATTAGTGAGTCAATCACTAGTCTATAAATTCCAACAATGATATTACTGATTGAGTCAATCACTAGTCAATAGGTTCCAACAATGATGTTACTGACTGAGTCAATCACTAGTCTATAGATTCCAACAATGATATTACTGACTGAGGCAAACACTAGTCTGTAGATTCCAACAATGATGCTATTACTGACTGAGTCAAACACTAGTCTGTAGATTCCAACAATGATGTTATTACTGATTGAGTCAAGCACTAGTCTGCAGATTCCAACAATGATATTACTGACTGAGTCAAACACTGGTGAGTAGATTCCAACAACGATGTTATTACTGACTGAGTCAAATACTAGTCTGTATATTCCAACAATGATATTACTGACAGAATCAATCACTAGTCTATAGATTCCAACAATGATATTACTCACTGGGTCAAACACTAGCCTGTAGATTCCAACAATGATGTTATTACTGACTGAGTCAAACATTAGCCTGCAGATTCCAACAATATTACTGACTGAGTCAAACACTAGTCTGTAGATTCCAACAATGATGTTATTACTGACTGAATCAAACACTAGTCTGTAGATTCCAACAATTATATTACTGACAGAGTTAATCACTAGTCTATAGATTCCAACAATTATTTTACTTATTGAATCAAACACTAGTCTGTAAATTCCAACAATGATATTACTGACAGAGTCAATCACTAGTCTATAGATTCCAACAATTATTTTACTTATTGAGTCATATACTAGTCTGTACATTCCAACAATGATGTTATTACTGACTGAGTCAAACCACTAGTCTGTAGAGTCCAACAATGATGTTATTACTGACTGAGTCAAGCACTAGTCTGTAGATTCCAACAATGATATTACTGACTGAGTCAAGCACTAGTCTATAGATTCCAACAATAATGTTATTACTGACTGAGTCAAACACTAGTCTGTAGATTCCAACAATGATGTTATTACTGATTGAGTCAAACACTAGTCTGTAGATTCCAACAATGATATTACTGACTGAGTCAAACACTAGTCTGTAGATTCCAACAATGATGTTATTACTGACTGATTCAACACTAGTCTATAGAGTCCAACAATGATATTACTGAATGAGTCAATCAGTAGTCTGTAGATTTCAACAATGATTTCATTACTGACTGAGTCAAACAATTGACTCTGGAAGTTAAGCTAGAGAGACAGGAGCTGCCACACATAACGCTATGGTAGCTGATATTGCTTCAAGCAATGTCATTGGTGGAAAGCATATCAATATCCACTTTCAAAACAATTCTGCATTATGCCTATGAGGCTAGTAAGCCTATAGCTACAGAAGTTTAATATTTTTCCCTTCTAAACTGGAATACTTATGATAAATCTTCATACATTACAGTCATACCAAATTTGTATATTTAACTGAAACAGTCAAACTACAAAATCAGATCCAACGTACGAAAGAACCATTCAAATCATCAGGTCCTGCAGCAGAACATCCACATCTCACTCATGTACATAATCACATTTGAATGCAGCCTAAATGTAATATTAAATATGCATAACTCTGATCAAACATTAAGTTGACATGGCTGATAACTATTAAGGGTGACACAGTTTGCAAAAGTCTTTGTAATTAAGTTAGCTAATTTCTGATTAGCAGTAGTCAGCTGATTACCCACTGTAAGTACTCTGTTCTTAGTTTTAGTGGTAGAGCTCCTGATGCATTTAGTGGATGGTAGGATTAGCTAGATAGTGTTTGCATGTTGCCCAGGTTTGCCTAACCTTGCATATCATGGATTTAATGGATCTAAGATGGCTGTGCCTTGAATGGCTGTGGCTACTCTGCCTCCTGAGTGTTTTGTGTTTTTTATGTGGCTTTCTGTCGGTGTGTCATCCATTTGTGGGCAGTTTTGTCATTGCGTGTGTGTTGACTGAAGTGATGGTGTTTTTCTGCTTGATTTGCCTTGATTTTGGGGATTTTTTTTGTTCTTTCAGCAAGCATTGGGATGACCATGTTCATTTTGGGCCTTCAGTGACGATGGTTGTGTTGAGTGCATGAGTTTAGACTCTGTTGTTTCTGTTGTGTCGAGGAAATGGTCTGGATTTTGGAGTGTTGCTCGTGTTGTGGGACAGAGCCGATAGTTTTGGTGGGAGTGTTGTGGATGGAGAGGAATATTGTGGACACTGTGGATCAATTGATCATAGGTGGTGGTGTGCCAGTGGCAGATTGGAGTAGCTGGAGATGAACAGACTCAGGCTTGGAACTTTTGTTGGTATTTGAGATGGAGTTGGTGATGGTGTGGATGGTGGGGTGGCTGCGATCATTGTGGTTGCGTATGGGATGGTTACAGCATGGTTGTTTGTAGTTTTGATGGCTTCGGATGTCCTGGTCTCTGTTGTTGCTGCTGTTGTTGCTTTGGTTGCTGTTGCTTTATGTGTATTGTTTTTAAGTACATGTTTTTGCACATGAGCTTAGAGAAATGTAATTTCATTCAGCTGTGCACTTGGTGTATGGTCTGAATGATAATAAGGTTTTACTTTGACTTGACTGACTTTGACTTTGAAATATCTACTTCTATGCACCTCTTTTTATTTTTATTGGTAGCATATTTTGATAGGTAGTCCAACAATCTTTCTTTTTTAAACACAGTCTATTAAATGCCCAGTTCCCAGTTTCAGTTTATTAGCAGTTTTATTATTTATTGTGTGATTAAGAGCAATGTCTCTAATTTCTTGATAAAAGCTATTACAGCTGCATTTTCTATTAAGATATTTCATGTGATTATAGAAATACCATTCTAAAAGTACTTTGTTTATATGTTAATTTGCCTGCTAAAACATTTCTGACTGACAGAAATGTTTGATCCAATTTCTTATTAATGGGAATTTTCAGTGAGAGAATAATAGATGAACCAAGAGTAGGGTAGGTAACCATATGTATTATATCAGGGAGACATATCCAAAATATTACAATTCCTTGTATGAAAAGTGCATTCTGAGAACACTGTTTTATGACCAGACAGTACAATGCTTCTGTTTCTTAGGACTTGTAGAATGAAAATGTATATCATTTAATATAAGTAGCATTTATGTCTCCTGTTATAATAGAGCAAAAATCTTTTTACACATTATGAGTTCTGAAATAAATTCATCTAATGCATCAGGGTTAATTGATGGATGTCTGTACAATCACATAACGAGATGTAACTATTAACTACTTGGGATGCTTTTTCCAACGACTTGGTAGGTAAACTGTTGACTAACAGCTCTTGTTCTGTGGTATGGGGGAGATAGCTCTGGCTGTGAGACAGATAATTAATGACTGATTAGTGTCTTGGATGCATGAACAGCTAAGCAGGGGAGGATGGAAGTGAGAGGTTTATACTTGCACTTTCTGGGGGTTGGAGGATGGGAGTGAGAGTCTTATACTTGCACTTTCTTGGGGTTGGAAGATGGTAGTCAAAGTCGACCATTTGGTCATAGTCAATCAGATTCTTGAGCATCGACCATCTTCATAAGACAGGGGATATAGACATAATGATCCTAGGTTGGTGATGGCTGATTTCAAGGGGCATATGTGCAGGAATGCACACACACACATACACACACACACACACACACACACACACACACACACACACACACACATACACACACACACACACACACACACACACACACACACACACACACACACACACACATGCACAAAAACACATAGCACCACCACTACCTATATGCAAAACTCCACATTATTTACATCTAACATGATGCCTCCTGTTAAAACTAAAAGCAGGTCATGAAGTTTTTGATGTGCTAATTAATGTGGCTAGCAGTGGTGATTTATCCAGTTGGTATGATACATGTGGTTGCCTAAATCGCTTACCTCAAGTATTCTTTGTGAAGAACACGACTCAACATCGTATTCTTCTCCCCTGATATGCCTCATTTACATTTGTGGTAAGCCACTTGGACCATTAGTGGTAGTGCTGCATCTCCTCAAGTTAAAGCTTTGTAATCTGCCAGTGATAAGTGTGGCTTACCACTGGTGGCATTGTTTCTGAATTGCAGGGGCTATCAGTAACTTAATTTTGTTTACCATAGTTGACTTACAAGGTCATTATTAAATGTGATCTGCCTGTGACTGTCATTTTATTTTGTTAATTTTAAACATTCTTACAAAATATTCACTATCTTACAGACAGTAAACTCTTATTTGATGGCAGAAACTTCAGAAGGATGTAGGTCCTCTCCCCACCTCCAAATCATGGATTCGTACACACATTCTCAAACTGTAGTGTAACATAATGGGTATAATACACTAATAAAACATATTTCAGATGTTATGTTACACAAATGCCTGCCTTTCTGGTAACTGAGGTACATTTTAAAGACTGTATGGCACTTACCAAAAGGATTATGGAAGGAAACTATTTCAAGGCAAAGCAGTAGTCATAGTTTATCAACTGTGGTAGACTTCTGTTAAATACTTCACCCATATACCATTTCATATTATTCTAAAAAAAATATACTTCTTTTTTGATATTTTCCAGAAAATCAACTTAGTAATGAATTTTTGTTTTCCTTTAGCTATTTTGCACTACTGAATCCAAGGCAAACTGTAAATATCTAACTTAAGAATCACCAAAGTTAGCTTTGCATCTGTTAAACCTTCCATGATTTTTTCCAGAATGCATTTATCCTGTTATAGTGTAAGAAATATGCTGCAGTACCTTCTCTTCTCATCAAAACTAACTTATATTTCATCATGAATCCCAAACAGCATTTCACATTTGAAACAAATTATTCTATGCAATAGGTGCCATGTGAGGTTTTGCCTATACAGTTGTCTTCTTTACAATATTCATTCTATTTAAAATATCATTATGTATTTTTCCTCCTTTATACATTCTACCATCCATCAAAATAAGTTCCTGTTGAATCTTTCTTTTTTTTTCATTTTTTTTTTATTTGGTTTTAAAACAAACAGATCAATTATAAAAAAAATAAATATTTACATAAGTCCAAAGCTGATCAATAGATCAAGGTTATACATATCAACAACAATTAATATTTTTCAAGCAAGTCTTTAAGTTTAAGCCAAGATTTATATGAATGTGTAAAGTTAGACGTCTCACTTTTATTCTGTGAAATTTACTACTGCAAATATTTTTTGTCATACTAATAAAATTCAACACTAGTGGGGGTAGCTTTACTTTTCCAGTTTTTAGTTATTACTTTTCTGGCTATAGCAAGAAGACATATAGCAAAGACATCTGACCTGCATATTTACCTGCATCTCTTACAGTGCCCTGTAATTAATGTAGTTGCCAATGTTGCGCATTAACCTTTATTTATTGAACTGTGACTCTCATCTTATGTATACAACTGTGACTCTGCTATTTTATGTACTTGTTAATATGGTGATTTTATCCCTGAGATTCCACTGAAAATGGGCTCACTCAGGCCCAGTGGACCATCCCAGTAAACAAATGCAAATAAATAAATAAATAAATAAATATGACCATAGAGCTTGAATGAAGTTATTAATTTCTTTCCAAAAAGGGGAGATGACTTCACATTTATATATCAAATGCATCCAATCAGCTATTATTTCAGAAACACATCTCCAGCATTTAATTCTATTTGATGTGTACATAATTGTAATTTTGTTAGGAGTGACAAAAGCTCTATGTAAGAATTTTCAAGCAAAAATTTCCCAGTATAATAAAAATGTGGTTTTATTTGTAGATTTTAATATTATTTTCTTGTATTCTTCACAGAAATCTTCATTATTAATTTTTGAGTTAGTAGTTCCAATAGGAATTGTTTAAATATGTAAAATCATACTTAAGAATTTTATAAATGTGTGAAAAATATGATTTATTTTCAATTGCATTATTATTGATATTTAGGATTGTCGCCTCACAGCAAGAGGTTCTCCATTCGATTCTCGTCTGGAGCGCCTTCTGGGTGGAGTCTGCATGTCCTCCCCATGGTCAAGTGACATTAAAGACATGCAGGTAGGTGTGTGCATGAATGTGAGTACCTTCTTTAAAGTTTGGGGGTCGGGCTGGCAGCTCTGTACTGTAAAAATCCACTGCCAATCATTAGCGGATGGGAGTTCTGCTGTGGCGACCCCTAACTGTGAAAAGCCGAAATACTTTATTAAGAATTCCAATAATTTGAGGAACAATTTCAAATCAAAGTTAAATATCTTATTTATCTATGTGTTTAAAAGTCTCTGAATTATTGTAAAATTAACCAATTCTCAGAGTATTGATTGTATTTGGACCTTGATTTTTCAACAGTATATGTATCAGCACCATTTAAGAAATGATGCCAATAAATTGTTACTTTGTTGTTTTAATATTAGTATTTTGCTGAAGTTATGTGGTTCTAAGTAGACATTTGTATATATAATTTGAAACATAGAAAATATTAAATCTTTAATACAATGGTTTGAATATGTGAACTTTTGGAAAAAGGAAATGATGTTATTTAAATAGGGAATTTGAGAAGAAGGTGTAATTCCATTTATGCAAAAATCTTCTCATAATCAGATGAAACTATTAGGGACTATTTATTTATGAGTGGCTGTGATATATTTATCAATTACTAATGATATTTCTTGATGTATTTGTTTCCATTTTGAATCATAAATATCCACAATATTGTAACTTTTATAGTTGTTGATGTAGCATACAACTGAATATCAGGGAATCCTATTCCACCATTATCCCAACCTTTTCTGTGCCAAAGGAATTTCTTTGATTATTAGGCTGGCAAAAACTGTCAAATCTTTCTGATACCAAAACTCATTTCTTTTAAAACATATGATTGTTTTACAGATCTGCCTATATCATTCTGCCTAAATTATATCATTCTACCTAAACTCTTTGTTATATTTATATTACTTTGCAATACAATTTTATCGACTTTTCTTTGTTTGAAACAAATCTTGATTACAGGTTAGTAAATTGTATTCAGGTTAAAAAAACATTTTATTCCCGCCATTTAAATAAAAAGTCAAAAAATGAGAAGTAAGAAAAAAAACAGGATATGTTATTCAAATCCTCCATTTT
The DNA here is from genome assembly GCF_019279795.1 of Protopterus annectens. Lineage (NCBI taxonomy): Eukaryota > Metazoa > Chordata > Ceratodontiformes > Protopteridae > Protopterus > Protopterus annectens. Next base: position 156,770,578 of record NC_056736.1, read on the forward strand.
CTTTACACTGACACAATATTCTACTTTTAAGAGATGAATGATGATATCCCAAAAGTATACTAAATATGTGCAGTACCTTTGTTTCTAAAAATTTCAGAACTAAAAAGCATGATTCCATTCTAACTATATATGTATCAAATAAGGTTTGGTCCTATATTCTTGAAGTCCATCAGCAGCACTTTTTTTAAAAATAGTGTGTTTTCTTTCTCTGCATTACCATTTCCCATACTTTTTTCAATAAGATTAGCATTTACATATTTGAATCTTAACACTTTAATCTTCTAATCAGAAAACAGAATTCTGCTATTTTACATTTAGCTTTATAAACACCAAAATCATGCTTTATCATTTTTTGCAATTCCATCATCATTTTAAAGTTTGTTGTTTATTCTTATCTTACAAAATAACAATACCAAAATAAGATATAATATATAAGAATGGTGATCAATGTCAATCCACATCTTTTGATATTTTGCAGGAGGAGTACCTTCCTGAATAGTGGATTTCATTCTTCCGTACAACTTTAATTTACTGTCAGTCACACTGACACAAGAAATTTGTAACTCTACAATTTATGTTGTTCTCTAATAACAGACTGAGTTTAAAAACAAAACAAAACAAAACAAAAAAAAGCAGTATAATACTTTAGTACAGAACTGTCTTACTCTACCACACATTTGATCATCTTTGTTTTTTCCTAAGATTCATTTGGACAGACTTTGGTTAAATAGTATTTACTCACATGAAACACTGCACATTTAATGATACCCCTGCTGACTAAGTTTGGTATTCAAAATACAACATTTTTTTACTTTAATGTAGTTCCATTTGACTAACATGAAAAAAAGCAATGTAACAATGACACAAGGTATACTGGACAGTTTGAAAAATATATTAAAATATAACTTGTTTAAAGTAAGCATTGTGTTCCTGTTGCAAAGAAAAGGGGTAATCTAAGCAAAATTCATGCTAAGCAGGTAGGAAACTAAGCCAGGAGGAAGCAGCTATCATAATAAGCAAAGTCCCTCCTAACATCCTGTTCATATCATGGCATGATGTGTATATAAAAATGTTCCCAGTCTCTCTCCATCTGCTATCTTATAATGCAAAAGAGCTTTCTACATGTACATATTGTAAATATGTACAGAATGGTTTAATGTTCTGTTTGTTTAGTCTGTGCTGTGATTGTCATCCTGTATATCAAGTTTTAAGAAGGCAAATATTAACATATCCATAATTTGTTTTAAATGGTATATTTTTGTAACTTGTATTAATTGACAATTATCATCTTAGAAGTTATTCAATACCTTACTGTCTGCTCTACTATTCTACTGTTCACTATTCCTACAAATGTTGGCCTTGGGTAGTATCTGAAAATGGTCTAAGGACCAGACCACCTATGAGGTTATAATATGTAATAAACAACCTAATGACATAAGCCTGATCATGAATGTATCAAGACCAATTTTGGTGTGAAAATGGCAAAAGTCTTTCTGAGTATTTTTCTCATGGAATACTAGAGAGCAATTCTTTGAGGCCATAGCTACTGTTTAGCCTTTATTTCAGGTATTAAACAGAAAAGTGCACATAAGACCTTCTCTGACTTGCAAGCCATTCAATAAAAAAAAAACATTAACACCATTCACAATTGTAGTAAAGCCAGACATATATACAAATCTGCTTTACCTCTTATTCAGACTCACACAAATGAGTCCTGGAATTAAAAAGAGTTACTTCTTCCATTTTCTCTGACTGTCTTAACTATAAAACAAATTATAGCATCTGTGGTCAGAACCAGTTTTGATGCAACAAAGCTATCAAGAACATAAGCACCCCATCTTCTGTTTGTGATATATTGCGGCATGATAAGGCATGTGATCATAAGTTTAATATTGGTCAAGTCCCTTCCTTGATGGATGGATGGATAGGACAGCTTTTAAAGGCTTTCCAGGTATATGTTGTCTATTCATAATCTTTTATTTCATTGCTTGAGTTTTATTATACCATTACCTTACCAGTAACCCTTTCATTAGTGCTATTATATGCTGAGGATGGGACTTTCTTAGACATTTTCATTGCCTGATGGGCCTGATTAAGTGGTCAACCCACTTAACAAGCACAATCACTAGATGTAGTGCATGCAAGCTATGGAGTCTTTGATCTGAATATTCATAGCATTCATCAGACCACAAGTGGTGGAGTAGAAAGTGTTCATTGGATTTGTAATATAGTATGGTCATTTCAGAATATTGTTTTAAAGATTTATTGCTAAGTGTGTCAACATGCAGAATATGTCAGCTTATGGTGCTATTTTATGGCTATATCTTGAAGTGCTATTAATGAATATGCATTTTGGACCATATTCAGAAAAATTGTTTCCATCATGGTAAGTATATTTCTAAGTGAAAGGGGGCACAGGGTGTGTCTGATTCAGAAAAACAAGCACCATGTAATGGTCAGGGCAAAAATGTGTTGAGGTATTGAAACACATTAGTAAAATGACCCCATTTGTCTTAATGTTAGGGGGTTGCCATACCCTTGCAGAAATCACTCATTACACCTTCTCAAAACATTTCAATGTATTGCCCTGCTTATGTTATTTTATGGCAAACAGCTTTTCAGTTTTAACTGTGGCAGGTTCAGATGTTGCTGCTCTATGAGTTGCTCTATAGTGTGATGATTATCTCTGTTTACCCTTATACCTACATTATGTAAATTCACCTGGATGGCTACAATGATTAGGCTAAAAACACCTAAAGCATCATTGTTTCTGAATCCCTTCATTTGCATGACAAAAACAGCTGCACACAGCTGGGTCCCTGCTGGCAGTACTGTACATGCACAGTCCAGGCCATGCTTCTGGGCAGAACTGTAATTCCACATATAACCATCTGTAAATTGAGTAGCTATAGTATCTGAGTATTTATGAGCATATACAAGGATACAGGACTGCCATGTATTACACTTTAGGTGAACCACAACTTATTCAAGCCCACCATCCATCATGAAAATGAGGATCCCATCAATGACTGTTGGTGTGCAGCAGATAGAACAATTGAGACCTGATTTAGACAGTAATTTTCTGCTATTTTGAATGAAATTCTTCAATGTGAGACATCATGGCTGGAGAAGGAGAGGGTTTTAAAATTCTGAGGTGGTGTGAAGAAGTGTCCAAAATATTTCTGGGTATCCTACATAGGGATTACAGCTAGATGCTTCTGCTTAATATTTGCAATATGTACATGTAGCTATAAAGGGTCATAATCTAACACTGAAGTCTGACATAATTGAGCCCAGACTGTCAACAGTGCCATTGGCATTTACACTGATGGGAAAATAGTGCTGTCACCATTACTGTATAGTGACATAAGGTGCATCAATCCTGACCTCCTACACTGATGGGATCACCTCCTATGCACTTTAAGTATGGCTCACCTTAGATACATGTATTAGCAACATTTTTGTGTTAGTAGAAATCTGTGTTATGGACAGTCTTTGTCATGACAGATGTTTCCTTTGCTTACAAGCTGTGACTGAAATGTATGTCTGAGCAGTACCGTTTCTTTGTATGTGTACATTTGTGTCAGTCATCATTACTGTGGCTTGAACTTCTAGAGATATCTGTTGATTTGCTCAAGTATATTATCATGTTAATTTTCTATCTGTCAGAATATAAGTGATTGTGGCTGTTGATTCAGGTCTCCCTGTCAATTGTGTATTCTGACATCCTTATAAAACTGAAAGCACATTTTTTGGTCGTTATTTTAACCGAATCATAGTCAAATTGTATTATTACTTCAGTATTTACTTGTATTTGTGATACCTGATCTGTGATATATAGCAATAAGTAGCTTGTTTTTTTTGTTTTTTTTTGCTTATTTGCAGTAGTTATTGCTTATTCTAGATATTTATAGCAATTTTATTGTATACTGCATACTTGTACTGTATTTCATAGCTATTGGCTCACTGCTGGTTTTCTGCTGTGTTAAACATTTCTGTAGCGTTTCTGCCTAAAATAGCTTCTCACCCTCCCTCCTTATTGGCATCTTGGCTTTATACCTGCTGGCCTTGCAGTTGCCCACCCCTACTCTAAATTTGATCATGGACACTCCTCCCAGTCTAGTGTCATTAGCTCATTCTACCTAATACAGAAAGAACATCTGAGAAAGCCAACCCACTTAGTTTCTTTCCTTCTGTTCCACCTTTCCCCCTTTCTTAAATTGTCTGAATCACCTTGTGTTCTGACTGTGCTCCTCAAACATTTTGGAAATATAGAGTATATTGTAGTGCATTTATTAAAGCTGCATTTGCCTTAATATTCCTACAGCTCAAGTACTCTAGGTCGCACTGCATCTGAAATGTTTTAGTGTGTTTTAGCTGCTTTTCTATAAATATATATATATATATATATATATATATATATATATATATATATATATTTATTGTTGTGTCTTTCAGCTTTTCCCGGTTAGGGGTCGCCACAGTAGAACTCTGGTCTGCTAATGATTGGCAGTAGATTTTTTACGTGCCGGGTTGCCAGCCCTGACGCACAACCTTCAACGAAGGTACGCCCATTCACGCATGTCTCCACACAGAAGACACTTTAGCTGAGAATCGAACAGGATAATGTCTTACTGTGAGGCGATGCTACCTCAGCACCACCACCACAGTGTATATATATATATATATATATATATATATATATATATATATATATATATATATATATATATACATTTCTGTAAATCTAGACTACCTACTTATTCTACTGTATTACTGCCTCTTAAATCATTTTTTCAGTTGTGCACTTGCCTTGCTTCATTTAAAAAGTTTTAAATTGCTAATTTTGTAGAGTTTTAATTGCATTTACTGTTTAGGGCTGCACACTCAAGTGTGTTAGCCTTTTCTGTGTTTATTTACTGTATTATTGTATTGTTTAGCCTGTTTTAACCAAAAAAATAAAAATAAATAAATAAAAAAAATACTATCTTGTTTGCTCGTTTCCCACCTTTCCTAGCCAGTCCAAATCCCAGGCTTTTATTGTCTCAGGACTTTATTTTCTATGTTCAGAGCTATCTAGACCTTGCTGTGGTAGAGGGAAGTCCTACTGCTTACCAGTGGGAGTCGTGAGCATTGTACTGCCTATCTAACACTAGAGGAGTAGATTCCAGCTCTAAAATTGTAATTTTATTATCCATTTTGGGCTGATTTCTATCCCTTTCAACTTTCTGACTTAGAAACACGCATGTTTGCACTTTTTTTGCATCGTGCAGCACTGCAGGGCTATGGTTAAACTATTCCAGGTGCCTGAAAATCCGTTCTTCAAACTTTCCCTTAGAATTAGCTGGTTTCTCAGTAGTAGCACTAAACTCTGAACCCCAGTGACTAGCACTTGCTCTAGAACATGCTGGAAAGCAATAGGAAGCCATAAACTGATGCAAGTACTCAACTCTCCTTGTTAATAAGGAAAAATTAATTGTAGGCACTAAACAGCCTATAATTGCAAAGTACCCTGCAAAGGTAAGGGAAAACAGCTCTTGTACTTTACAAAAAAGCACATAAACAGGCATGTCCAAGGGTCAGCTTCCGGTGATTTCTCCTGTCCACCTGGTGAATCTGGGCATACTGGGACAATGCAACAACTGCCTCATGTACACAGACAACCCTCTCCTCCCACCACCCAACACTACAACCTGCCAACCTGCAAGAGATGCACTTACAAAGCCAAACTGGAAGCAAAGCTCTCTCCAGCCAAGATTGTGCTAGACAGTCAAGAGGAGAAGGTTAACACCTGCGCTACACCTCAAATAACGCATAGCCATTCAAAACCCACATCATCAACACCCCCACATAGCAACACTAAACCCACATATGAGGAGGCCCTTAACAATGACCTGCCCAAGCAACAAGGACCTCTGAAGCTGAAACACAAAAAACACCAGTCACAACCAAAGTGGCACATAGCTCACAACACCAGTGTGCCACCCAACAACAGTCCCTAAGGCAAGACAACGTACCCAACAACTTAGTCATATGTGACTCTATAGTCAGGCACACTGATGTCCCACTCACCAGGCTGAACAAGGAGAAAATTACAATCAGCTGCCTGTCGGGTGCCAGGATCTGCCACATAATGCATGCACTCAAATCACTCCACAAGTACAAATATGACTCTGTCATTGTCCATGTTGGAGTGAATGACTTGAGATGTAGCTCCCTGGACTACATGAAAAGAGACATGGAAGAGCTCTCGGATCATGTGGCCCAGGCAGGTATGACTCAAGCCCTGAGTAGCATCCTGCCTTCTCCCAGAATTATACCACAGTATAAGGACAAAATGATTGACTTTAACAATTGGCTAAGCTTCTGGTGTCATTCAAAGGGCATCCAGTATCTCTCTGCCTGGGACGACATGATCGACAAACCACAAAGCTTTGCCAGAGATGGTCTGCATCTGTCACCCCTAGGATTCAGGTTACTGGCTAAGGCTCTTGCCACCCCTATAGTGCCTTTTTTAGACAAGGTTCAAAGGACAAAACCACCAACGTAACAGATACAAGCATGCAAAATCTGAAGGTAATGCTACTCAATGCTAGAAGTCTAAACCTCAAAATGCACTCTCTCGTGGCACTCCTAAAAATGGAGAACATCGATATCTTTGCAGTAACTGAGACCTGGTTCAAGGCACCAGAAAGCAGCCCTGTAATACCAGGCTACAACTCTTACCACACTTTTCAGCCACTAAATCAAGACCAAAACACTAAAGGTAGAGGAGTGTCCATATTCACCAAGAATATTCACACCTCCAGACTAGTTGTGAAACACAATGCATCTGAAATTCTCCAGCTGCAACTGACACTAGGTAAGACTGCAATCCAAATTGTAGCTTGCTACAGATCCCCCACCATGCCTCAAGATTCTCACTACACCTTTCTAAAGATTCTGGAAAATATTAAGACACAACCAAACATCCTAATACTGGGTGATTCAACTACCCTGCTATTAACTGGGAAAACTACTCAGGTACCAACACCTTTTCCCAACGGTTCTTGTAATTCATAAATTCCAATGCCATGGATCAAATAATCCATTGTTCCACCAGGGGCTCCAATATCCTAGACCTGGTCATTACCAACATGGGAGATAGATGCGCCACACCAGTGGTCACCTCCTCATTGGTCATGTCTGACCATAAGCAAATCATCCTTGACATCCACATCACACCCCCAACTCCCCCCCCCCCCAGTAAGGAAACCTCCGTAAAAAACTTCTCCAAAGCCAAATTCATGCTACTCAAGTCAGAATTGACAAACTTCATGACACCCATGCAGATGGGAGCAGAAAGTTTGACTGCCGAATCCTACACTAAGGCACTGTATGAGCACATCCACTCATGCATGAATTGTGCCATCCTAAATAAATCCAAGACACTCTCCTCCAAATAAAGGAAGACAATTTGGTGGTCCCCTGCCATAAACAAACTATACAACAGAATGAAGAAACTGTTGCAGAAAAGAGGAAAATCCCAGGATGCAAAAAACTCCCTTTCCAGCCTCAGTAAGAAGCTGAGATCCCTCATAAAATCCTCCAAAGCTAGTTACAAAAATAAAATTGCCAAAGATTCCAAAGACAACCACAAGGCATTCTATAGTTATGTCAAGAATCTAAATGGCAATGCTCAGATCTGCTCTGAGCTACAACAGAATGGCATTAAATATACTGATCCCAAGGATATTGCCAATATCCTGGCAGATCGATTTAGTGCCATCTTCACCCCCCTCTCACCCTATAAAGAGCCCATCTCAATACCAAAAGATTGCCAAATTCCGGTATTCACGGCCACACAGGTAGAACCCGCACTCTCCAAAGCTAAGAATACAGCATCCATGAGACCAGATGACATCTCGAGTTGAGTACTACATGAACTACAAAATGAACTGGTACCTCACCTAAGTGTCATGTTTAATCATAGCCTCACCTCAGACTTCATGCCCACTGAGTGGCACACAGATACAGTTATCCCACTCCACAAGGGGGGATCCATCTTGGATCCTGAGAACTACCATCCCATCAGTCTGGCGAGCCTGATCTGCAAGGGCATGGAACACATTATCATGGAACTTATAAACAAAGACATTGGCAACCTTTAAACACTGGACCCTACCCAGTTTGGGTTCATGAAGGGCCAGTCTTGTCTCCTGAACCTGATTGACTTCCTTGAATCAGTCTCCAGAGCAGTGGAGAGCCTATCTAGACCTCGCCAAGGCCTTTGACACTGTTCCCCACTCTGGAATCATAGATAAACTTACTAAGCTGGGCATAAATCCCTATGTCACTCGATGGCTTACCAACTGGCTTACTGACAGAACCCAAACTGCAAAAGTAGATGACTCCAAATCCATCTCCAGACAAGTGACAAGTGGAGTACCTCAGGGTTCAGTTCTGGGATCTCTCTTGTTTGGCATCTACTTCTCTGAAGTACAGGACAACACTAACGGACTCTGGATAACAAAGTTCACAGATGACTGCAAACTGGGAGCCATTATTGAATCCAGAAATTATGTGGATATTCTACAAAAGGGCCTTACAGAAACAGATGCTTGGTGCCAGAGCTATGGGCTCAAGCTTAATGCCAAGAAATGTATAGTTATCCCTTTTGGGAAAAAACATGTACCCATGAATTACCACGTAGGTGGCAGTACACTAAACACCGAAAGTGTGTTAAGAGACTTAGGGACACAGGTGGACAGTGGTCTCTCCTTCGATAACAACATTGCCACAACAGTCTGGAAATCCTTCTATGTGGCACACCTCATCACTAAGGGCTTTTCATCCAGAAAATAATTAGGTCATTGTCCCACTGTACTCATCCCTCATTAGACCCATTATAGAGTACAATGCCTCATTTGGTATGTACCTCACAAGACATCTGCAACAGCTGGACAGGCCACAGAAATACCTCACTAAAAGAATCACAGGCCTAAAGCAGATGGCCCTATGCTGACCGTCTAAGAAAACTCCAGCTATACTCTGTAGCATATTGTCTACTCAGAGGCGATCTCTGCTTAACATACAAGGCCATGTCAAACCCAGACCTGTTGGACATGCTCCACTTAAAGAAATCCCAATCCCTCAGAGATACATGCTTCAGGGATCTAAACCTTGTCATCACAATGAGCAAAACATGCTGGAGGGATAGATTGCTGACCCAGAGACTCCCCATACTCTGGAATAGACTAACCATACATGTCAAGCAGAGCACCTCCATGGGTCTCTTCAAAAGGAACCTTGACGATTGGATGGGAGATAAGAAATTCACCCCGGGGATCATGTCAGTCACCCTGCTAGACAGGGGTCCAAGGAAGTAAATATTGTGGGAAGAAATATCCAGGGAATTGTTATGGCTAATCTTGTATAGGCCCTTGGGCCAATAGCCTAGTACTAACCTATGAACCTATGTGTTTATTATTTTGTTTTGTCTCCATTTAGTTTATCATTTTATGCAGCATAATCATGACTTGCAACCCTGTTTCTGACTAGACCTGTCAACAACAAGCCCCCCCGACACACACCACACATTTAGTAGATGCACGGTCAAAAATAGATAAATACACCTTGCACATACCCATCCAATGCTTTGAAATTATTTATCTTTTTCGATTATAATGTGTGAGATAGGACACAAAAAGCACCATCAATGCCCATGTAAAACTGCTAAGAACTGTTACTTCTTTTTGTTCAGCAGCAGATGGACTGTCATGACACATCTATAAAAAAGTATTGGCGTCAACTTGCACAGGCTGTACACATGAGCTGAATGTCTTTGTGGTAGTTTGCACATACTACATAGGGTACAGCTGTCAGGATTTGACTTCATCCCCTTGCAATGAATTACAATACTGACTTTTCCTCTGAATGATAGATTAGACATCAAAGGTGGTGTCTTCATTGGTTATTGTTGGCTCTATTATTCTTTCATTCTGCAAATGTGTGATCACCAACTGCTTTGTGTTTCCCTTAAGATACTTATTTCACTGCATCTGTAGCACAACCTGGAAACTAAGTGCTTCACATACTATAAGTGGGGACAGATTGTGAGTTCAAGTCCCTACAGGGCAATATGCTTTTTCTATTTTTTTTCTTTCATTCCATACATAAGTATGTAAGCACCAACTGCTATACACTTCCTTGAAAGAGTTTGACCCACAGAATTTGTAGTTCAACCTGTAAATTAAGTCCTTTGCACACTATAAGGGAGGGTTGTGGGTTCATATCACAGCAGGGTTGCATATTGGCATATAACTGTTATGTTAGGGTGCTTATTTACTGACTTTTGGATTATAGTACAGGTATAGTGGTCAGACTCTTCTGAAGTAATACTCTTTTATTCTGATTTATTGGCAATTTTGTCTAACCCATCTTTTATGTGATACATGTTTTTTATTTTCTCTTGGTAGTCTGCCCAGAAGCATTATATATTGTCCCCCACATTTCTTACTGTGTCATTATCTATGCTTATAGTCTTGTCTACATTACATTTTTGTTTGTGTGGCCCTACCACTGCCAATATCCTCCTATCTTAATATTACTTGTCTTGCTACCTTCTATAGGTTACATTCAATGCACGTATACACCATTACATTGAAAAACAAATCAACATACATTCCTTATGACCTTGTAACAATTCCACAAGCCTTCATTCTGTTGCTGTAACTGTGCATACAAGATTGGGGTGAGAAACCTCAGTGTTTGTGTGTGACAAGTAATTACTACTACTGCCCATTCTTCCGTATTGCCACACATAGTATCATCCAATGTTTCTAAATCACATACATTTGTCCAAAGAATGATGGGTCTACTTCGGGAGACTGAACTTTTACTTACCCGACTCTCACTTGCCCTAGACGAAAGCACTGAGAACTATGGAAGACCGACATCAGGAACACTGACTTTGCACACGAGGTAAGTAACCGCTTGGCCATCCCGAGCAAAAACAATTAACAAAGCTAAACTAAACCCACCGGTGTGGGGGGCTTCGACCCCTACACACCCCTAACTAAATATACTAACTCTTAGATTGCCCTAACATGAGGGGTTAGGGGCAGAGTTCAACAGGATGGCCAAGCAGTTACTTACCTCTCGTGCAAAGTTGGTGTTCCGGGTGTCAGTCATCTAAAGTTTTCAGTGCTTTCTGGGAAACTTTAGTGTCGGGTAAGTAAAAGGTCAGTCTGCTGAAGTAAACCCATGAATATATATATATATATATATATATATATATATATATATATATATATATGTAGATATAGATATATATAGATAGATATAAATATACACACATATGTCTATATATATGTATATATATATATATATATATATATATATATATATATATACACACACACACACACACACACACACACACACACACACACACACACACACACACACATATATATATAAAGAGAGAGAGAGAGAGAAGGAGAGATTCAGGGAGATTTGCTCCCCTGTAAAAAAATATATATTTTAAAGGCTCACCAATTTTCAACATTCATTGTTTTGTTGTATTTTTTTATTTTAGTCATAATTCTGGAACTTGCAATTATAATTCCAAGGACTTCAATATGGAACTTTTTTTACATTATCACTTTTCTCTGTGTCTGAGTATGTTCAACCATAGAATTTAAATATAAATATATATGTATATATATATATATATATATATATATATATATATGTGTGTGTGTGTGTGTGTGTGTGTGTGTGTGTGTGTGTGTGTGTCTGTGTGTATGCATATATTGTAGCATACAGTGGCAGATATTGCCAAATAAATGTAAATATTGTGTATGTGCAATATTTTTTGTGTAAAATGTTATACTTTATAAATAGATCTGCTACTTTAAGTAACAGTTGTTTTATTGTTACATAAATTAAAGTCAACCAGATAGGTGTTGTCAAGACGATAAATGTTTTATTTGCCTGAGAAGTGTTGGAATTTCTTAAAAGTATGTTATTTTAAGAGCAAAGAGAAACTTTTCTGTGTTTGCTAGAGCAGGTTTGCTTAATGAAAGAGTTACTGATTTATGTAAGGAGAGCAAATGTAGTCCAGAAAGAGTGTTGCACACCCTTGTAAGAGGAGGGTATAATGGCTGTTCCAGTGGTTCTGGAAAATAGACAACAATGTGAATAAAGGCGTGGAACAAGTCACCAAGAGGAAACCTGGAATCATTCCTTTCATGAAGATCCAGAAGAAAAACAGCCCTACTGAGACAGTTTATATCCAAGCTGTATGGAACTATACTCAAGATATTTACTGTGAACTCTTGTTAATTCATAAAGCTTTAGTTTTTTTTTATTCTGCAGCTTTGCGCTTTTTGTAGAATAAACTATTTTTTTAAGATCAGTATATTTTATTGCCTACATTGATCCATATTTACGCATTGCAGCAGACATATTTTTGCCACATTTTCCATGTCACAGATCACAAGAATACACCTTTTGCTGGTTATAAGGACTCTGGCTTGACCACAATGTTTCACACTTTGAGAAAGCAGAACTATTATAGAAAATCTTTCCCTTATGTGAGAGAGTGAGTTCTGTGGTGTGACCTTTGGCTTTTTTTTTTGGAGTGCTCCTGTATGTTGGTCTATTTGCCAGGATGACAACTGTAGATCAGTTATGTATACCGTTGCTGCTGTAGCCAAAGGGATGTTTGCCATTGCCAACTTGATGGCTATGCCAAGGGTAGTGTTATCCAGTAAACACACTAATTAGGGAAGAAGACCTAGTGGCATGCATTGTCACCTTTCAGTGGTACATCTACCACAGGTGAGACTGAGGCAATTGGGTGAGGATTATTTTAGACCAGCTGACCAGATAGCAACTAAAAACCTTCATGGGCATGAAATAAACTGCTATAAAACAATTATAAAGATATTACTTGCCAGAGCTGGTCTTACTTTTGAGACACAAACTCAAAAGTTTCATAGCTGCTCTTTTTGCTATAAAAATGGTGAGATAAGAATTGTGTGCCTTAAAAGATATAACATATTTATGAATAGATCCTGAGGGTTAACATTCCAAAATTAAAAGAAAAAAATATTAGTCATTGACAAATTTAGGAGAACTTTATATTTTGCTTTAAGAATGCTGGCACTGAGGATATTACAAGCTGTGTTGCACTAGGAGATGGATTGTTAATCATGAAATTATATATAAAAATAAGCAGTCTAAATCTGTAAAATATGTCAAATGCTGGTAGCAAAACTGAGAAATATTCTGTTTTAGGGGTTCTTTTGCTAGTTTCTGTACTTCTACTAACAGATGTGGTATACTTGTTAAAATTGTAACATCTGCAAACCATACTTCAAGTAACTCTTAAGTTATTCCTGTAACATGCAAGTGTTTATTTGGTGCAATAGCTGAGTCTGCAGTCTGTTACTATGGTACTGCAAAGTTCATTAAGAGCAATGTCTTAGCTGGAAGCAGAGAGCTGTGAGGAATTTTGATTCATCAGCATGGTCATACTAATAAAGTGATAGTATGTAAGTAAAGATAAAATCCTAATTAAGTAGTTTAGCTTATATGCATCCACAGAGAAAAGAAACAGTAAAGCATTACTCAGGTAACATACATACTGTATTTCTGAAAATAGTTCATATTTTCTCTATAATATTCATTTTTACATAGGGAAAATTAATAAGGGAAGATTCTTTCCACTTTAAATATTTCTGGAGAAATTGGAAAGGTGGCAGTCCTTCTGATAAATGTTTTTATTAGTGTATGCAGTTGAGCCAGCAAACAATTAAACCTACAGATATACCTTAATGCAGCTTGAATAAAGGAGGGAATGACCACTGGACACATTCTTTAAATTGTAAAAGTCCAGTATAAATTAGGCCATCGTGTTAGAAAGCCCTAATGGTACTAACATTTTGTGAAGGTTACAGAGAACAGCATACCCTACACTATTTAAATAATTATGCCAGCATCGAGCAATGAGAGAATACTCTAAGAGTAGAACTAGCAGAAGGAAGAAGCTTGTGCAATACAATACTGTAGTCTGAAAGTGTTGAGAAATGGGGAATAGAGACTACTAGTAGAAATCAAGAGAAGAAATCACTTACACTCATGGAAATAGGATGTTCAAATGGGTGATGTGAGAAAGTAGGAAAGTGCATGCCATACTTCTCAGTGGTCGAGATTACCTCAAAATGTCCAGAACTTTTTTCTTATATTTTTGGTCTTCTACTCATACATTTTGTGGTTTTCTAGAAAATTGCTGAGGATTCAAGTTATTGTGGAACTGGAGGAATATACTCAAGGCTGATACTTGAGACAGCCCCATTGTGTCCTCAGTGGATCAATGAAAGTTCCCTGTAACTAATATATGCAAAGCCACACAAATGTGTGCATTCACTGAGATGGATACTCCATGACTCTCATGGGGCTGCATTTAAGGCTGACCATGTCCATAATTTTCTGTATGCTGCCCGTCCACATTGTAAGAGTCCATTATGTCATTGTACTGGAGAACATGGCATGTTAATGTTTTTGGTAGGCCCTGTGCCTCTTGGGCCAATGTTGCAAGCCATCAGATACAGTGGTGCCTATAAGATCATCTTACAGATATAGGTTTACAATAACAGTGGCATCTCCTAACTTTTTCCAGCATCTTAAAATGCCTGTTGCACCTTGTCTTTTACAATTCTAAGCTTGGCAAAACTTCACTGCATGATGTTTATATTTCTTAATCATTCTGAATTTTTCCTCATTATGCAGTCATTAGCGTATAACACATGTTATTTCAGCTAAGCTGCATTTTGTAGATGTGCTTACTGAATGGCACAGACCTTGTTACTTGTCAGGCAAATTCACTTATAATGCAGCTAAGTTTCATGAAAGTGGCCCACAATTTCTTCAGCTACTGGATCTGTCATAGAGCAAATAATGAAACTGGGAGCTGTTTCATAACTGTACTAAAACCATTTAGTGTTTTTTTTTTTTTGAGCCTGCTGGCTAAAACAACCATGCTGAAAAAACACTGATGAAAAGAATGACATGATCTAAGAAATGACAGATTCTAAAGGCATTTAAGCTTTTCCAGCATTCAAGGATAGTCTTTTTTCATGTTCAGCTTCAATCATATAATTGAAATAGAAATAGCCCCAAAAAATCAGATCAAATAAGTATGGCATCATGTTAGATTTTTAAGATTACAGCTTTTGTCGAAAGTAATTTTGCATCATATAATTCACACCAAAATTGTGATGCCCTTAACAAGAACACCTTATAAGAAGAAATGCAATAAACTTCTGGATAAAAATATTAACATATTTGCACAAAGATTTAGCCATGAGCAGGAACTATTTATATGAGCACCCCAAACAGACAACAACCTGGTTAACAACAGGAAAAACAATGCTCCTACTGAAGAGTGAACCTGCAAGTTATCCTAAAAATTATAGAACAATACCTTGCCTTCTGACAACATATTAACTATGCACTGGAATTGATGCCAACAGAGTTTATAGTCATTTAGAAGAAAATTCAATCATGACAATAGAACAAAAGGGTAATAAAAGATAGTCATATGGAGCAAAGGATCATCTGTTGCTAAATAAAATCATAATAGAGAACTGTAAAAAGGGGAAGAATCTAAATGTGACATGGATTGATTAAAAAGTGTTTGATAGCATCCCAAATTCATGGATAGAAGAGTGCTTAAAAGTGTATAAGATGCACCCTACACAGATCAATTACATTACAGTGACCATAAAACAGTGGCAGACCACTTTGCAATTAAGCCATGATAAAGGACAAATTATTATTCCAGGGATAAAAATTCAAATATATATATATATACATATATATATATATATATATATATGTATATATATATATATATATATATATATATATACACACACACACACATATATATATATATATATATATATATATATATATATATATATATAGAGAGAGAGAGAGAGAGAGAGAGGAGTCTTTCATTTGTTTGAACTTTTAAAATGTTCAAAATTCATATGGCCGACATCATATGAGCGAACATCTGAAAGGCCAAAAAATGATAGCAGAGATCCCGCTACAGCGCGGGACTGGGAGATTCCCCTTTTCTTGCACTGTAGTGTGATTTGGGAGTGAGAATATTTAAGTAGCAGAGGGTGTGGGGGCACAGCCCTCCATGTGAGGGGTGCAGGGGTGCTTGCTCCCCTGCATAACACAGTTTTTCTGTGTTTACAGTTAGGTAAATGGTGCTATTTCAGGATGCCAGTCTTTTGGAATGTCGATCATATGGTTTCGGCCATATGAAAGTCTGCATTCTGAATGGTCGACATTCTGAAGTAGACCCATATATATAGATATATATATATATATATATATATATATATATATATATATATATATATATATATATATATATATATATATATATATATATATATATATATATATATATATATATATATATATATATATATATATATATATATGCATGTATATCAATCTTTATAGATAGATATAGACAGATAGATATAGATATACAGTTGCTTGATGCCAGAACACCCCAGGGCATGCATTATTTACTCAGTTGCACACACTCTGTTGGGCAGTATTGCTTGTTTATAAATTTTGCAGTTTGAACACTTGTGCCATTATCGACTTTCACATTCATTTATACTGCTTTTACACTGCATCAAATACATACGGATGCCTAAACATTTTTCTGCAAAGTAAAACAAATAGACAAGAAAAAAAGGAAGAAATCACAGTCAGCAAATTCTGTTCTGTCCACCTACTTGAATGCACAAATAGCAACTTAATAGGTGTATTACATAAGCATTAAATGCTTTCCAATTCAGATTCAGAATCTTTTGAACTAATTAATATTACAACCTTTTTACATATTTTTATCAATTCTAGGAGCATCACTGTATGCATGACATTCTAATGCATCATCATTATTATAAAACACATTTTGGCTAAGAAGCATTTAATGCTAACACTATATTAAACTTAATTTTAAATAACGGTTTGACCACAGGAGATACACAATCTCATGAAACAACAGAAGATCTCATCTTTTGATGTATTTTAGTAGTTTAGATCAAATTATCCCCTAGATTTAATAAAATCCCTTTAGGTATAGTGTACAGAATACACAGAACATACCATGCTTGTGTACGCGGTTACCCCTCAGTAGTGCACCATGCATATTAATGAAGGGATGTTACTGAGGGAGAGCCATGTAACACATTTACCTGAATCAGTATAGGGATCGTGTCACTGTGTCCAGAGATGAGTAACACCCCCCCTGCACTTTTGAAATGCAGTAAATCAATATATGGATATGTATATATTTTTTATGTGCCAGACATCTACAAATATAAATTGGATACATTTAATTATAAATCCAAAGGTCAAGTTTACGCATAGCTAAGTGGGATTGTGCTGCACAGTGAGGTGCTCAGTAGTGCTTAAACATAGGTGAGAGATACATGTAAAAGTATAAGTAGCATTCTATACATCCACGTAGCCAAATGGTTAGAGTGATAGCCTTATGTGCAGTAGGTGCAGGTTTGAGTATACAGAAGGGATATTAAGCAGTTAATTTCCAATTACAAATTATGCCAGTTATTTTTAAATCCTGATGTGCTGTGCTCAACTAAGCTCCACGTAGCCCTGCTAAACAATGCCAAGCAAAGCTTAAACAAGATCCGTTTTAGCATCGCGTGGCACTGCACAGCTCCACTTAGCTGGTTTGTGTGCTGCTTAGCATTGGCAGGTTAAGCAGTGCTGAGCTCAGCTCAGCTGGTTTGTGTGGTGCAAAACATTGCTAAGCAGTAGTGGTTTAAGCAGTGCTCAGCTCAGCTAAGCTGGTTTGCAAGATGACAACCACAACGCTGCATTTTTAAAAATAGCCGAATGGTGTGCAAGGGCTATAAAATAGGCTATATTAAGTGCAACAGGCAGTAATACAACATAACCTGTTGGAGTTTGAACTGTGCAGGAACTATGGCAAGTGATAGGAGAGGGTGCACACTTATGGGTGCAATGTTGGGGAATTCTGGCATCCACAGTCATGGTTGGACTCCTAGTGAAAAAACATGAACACTAGCTGCTGCAGGGCCAGTTCTAGGGATCAGAGTACAAGGTGGAATCCTGGGATCAGCTGGCACCTGATCTCATCAATGCTACAGGTATCCCTCGCAAGGGTGAGCAGGTCCATCATCACTATGATGATCTTCAGTGTCAGAAGGGGAGGCTTCTGGACACCTGAGTGCAGGATGCTCAGATGGGAATGTCCCACATGTTTGTAATTACTATTTTCATTGTTTTATCAATACCTACTATGAATGTGTTATAGACAGGTATGCATAATGGTATCCTTCTCTCCCTACTGTTGCAGAGGAGAGAGCTTGCAACCTAGAGGCCCATGCAGGGCACCTGGCCAGGTTGAGCCATGAGTGTGGTGAGAACAGAGTGATTTGCAATCTACAGTACATATTTTTGTATTGCAATGAATGTGGATGTGGGCCTGTACTGCAATAACTGACTACTGCTAACTGTAGTGCAATAAACACTAAAGCATTAAACCTGATACTGTTAATGAAATAAAGTTTTTACTCCAATAATTGTTGAATTACAGCTGTATTGCAGCACCTGCATTATATCAACTGTTGGGCAATAAAGACTTGAAAATATACCAATAACTGCATTAAGGTACCCCTAAGAAAGCTGTGTTGTGCAATATGTGTGTAAGTAGAACTGCTGTTCATTAAACTGAGTATGAAATCTGCTATGTAATAAAAACACAAATAATACTATTAACTGACTCAAGGTTTACTTAAGGAAATAGTGCTATGCTAAACGGTAGATTAACAGCTGTAATATGAGATATATGCATCATGACATTTGTTCTGCACTAACATCTGAAGCAATACCAGGAACACCCAAGTTATGTTGTGTATATTAGGACTGTCTTGCATTAACTAGTGCATTTCAGCTATTTGCATTCCTGCTGTGTATTGTATGGTGCTGCAGGCAAGTATGAAACTGTAATAGTTGTAGACTGCAAATATACTATCTGCAACTGTATATGGGTCAGTTAGCCAACTCAGTGCTCTGATATGGTTTGTACATGTCACAAATATTTCCACCCACTAAGAGTTTATGGTGTATACCTGCATTCTATGTAGTTTACCTATTATCTCTGTCATGCATGAATCTCATGCATGTGTGTTCAGCTGTCACTGCAGTCTTGTATACAACTGTACTACTATTACCAGGTCATATATTGTTTCCAGATGAGCTCTAAGGAAATATCAGTCAGTCAATAATCAGCAGTGGCTCAGTAGCTCAGTTTGTTAAATGTTGTGTCTCATGTACATTTTGTCACACACAGACCAGGGTTCGAATCCAGTAACAAGTACTAATAAATATTAGTAAATCAGTTATGTATTTTTCACCCCACAGGAAGTACAGATAAATGGGTGCAGTAGTCCTTATTATGGGTTAATAATTTGTGTGTACAGATGTAACAGACTGTTAACAGCATTGATCAAGAATGTGATAAGATGTCATAAAATAAAGGCAACAGGTATAATAGTAATAAAAGATATTATAATATATATAATGCATAATCTTGGTATGGCTATATGCCTGGAATATCTCTGAACATTTGCTGATGGTCTAACCCCATGTCTGCCTAGGATGGCATGCTAGTTGTTTACTCTGTACTGTACATGATGCATGTCTCTCAAGTGTCACACTGACATGGACTGTAATCACCATTGCTTAATCCCTCTGTCACAGATCTATCATTGACATCATTATATCAATAGCACAGTCACACTACATCAATCCACAGTACACCTTGGTAGCTATATAGGTCCACCTGATATGTAATAGTCCTCTGTAATTGTCTACATGTAGGTATTACTGCTTGGCCCATAATGTCCCATGTGGACAGATTAAGAAGTATGTACATGCTACAGTAGCTATATGGTACAGTTATAAATAAAAGAAGGACAGACCTGTATGGCATATAACAGTACTGTTGCCAGCTATATAGCCTATACTAGTACTAAAGGAGTGTATTTCTCTCTCGCCCCACCCTTTATTTTCATCATAATTTATTATTGTTATACATTGGTTATAGGTTCATAGGTGTGTACTAGGCCAATGGCCCTGGAGCCTTTACAAGCCTAGCCCATAGAAGTGCCCTGGCATCATGCTGCCTTTAGTTCCCGGTACCTCAATCAAGTAAAGACACTGGAGTGATCCCCAGGGTGAACTTTCTATTTCCCATCCAGTCATCAAGATTTTTCTTGAAAAGAGCCAGTGAGATGCTCTGCTTGACATGTATGTATGGTTTATATTTACTTATTGTATTTACTTATTTAACATTTGTTAGCCAGGTTAGTCCAACTGAGTTTGCAAACAAACCCATTTTTCAGTGGAGACCAGGGGGAAAAGCCCCAGCAAACATAAGTAAAGATAAAGGGACAATATACAAATATTAAATATTTATTTATTTCTAGTTTGATTACTGGGGAAGTCCACTGGGCCCAGGGAGCTCGTTTTCCGTGGAGCCCTTGGGAGAAAGGCTCCATGAAACAGATTACAGTAAAGATAGCAGTCCAATAAAACTAAAAGTACAAGTACAAATACATATCAAATAATACAAAGCACTCAGATCTGCTCTGAGTTACAACACAATGGCACTAAATATACAGCATCAACTGATATTGCCAACATCCTGGCAGATAGGTTTAGTGCTAACTTTACCCCCCCACACCCCCTAAAGGGCCCATCTCTATACCAGAAGAATGCAACATTCCTGTAATCATGGCTGCACTGGTAAAAACCACACTCTCCAAAGCTAAGAACACAGCATCCATGGGACCTGACAACATATCAGGCTGCGTTCTACATGAACTACAGAATGAACTGGCACCCCACCTAAGCACCATTTTCAGTCATAGCCTCAGCTCCGGCTTTGTGCCCACTGAATGGCAAACAGCGACAGTTATCCCAGTCCACAAAGGATGAGCCACCACGGACCCCAGGAACTACCGCCCCATTAGCCTAACGAGCCTGGTCTGCAAGGCCATGGAATGTATCATCATTTAACTTATAAACAAAGACATTGGTAATCTTCAAACTCTTGGCCCCACCCAGTTTGGGTTTGTAAAAGGCAGATCATGTCTCCTAAACCTGATTGACTTCTTTGAAGTAGTCACCAAAGCCATAGACGAGGGTAAGGTGGTTCACACATCTATCTAGATCTCACCAAGGCTTTTGACACCATCCCCCACTCAAATTATAGATGAACTCAATAAACTAGGTATATATCCCTATGTCACAAGATGGGTTGCCAACTGCCTCAGTGACAGAACCCACACTGTGAAAGTAGCAGACTCCAAATCCAACTTCAGACCAGTGACAAGTGGAGTACCACAGGGTTCAGTCCTGGGTCCTGTCTTGTTTGGTACCTACTTTTCTGAAGTACAGGCTAAAACAGAAGGTCTTTGGCTAATGAAGTTCGCAGATGACTGCAAACTAGGAGCCATCATCAAAACTCCTGATGATGTGGACATCCTACAAAAGGGCCTCACTGAGACAGATGTCTGTTGTCAAAGCCATGGCCTCAAGCTCAATGCCAAAAAGTGCATTGTCATCCCCTTTGGTAAAAAAGCTGCACCCATGAGCTACCACATAGGTGGTAGTCTACCTAACACTGAAAGTGTGATGAGACCTTGGGACACAGGTGGATAGTAGTCTCTTCTTTGATAATCACATCACCACAGTAGTCAGGAAATCCCTCTACATGGCACACCTCATCACAAAAGGTTTCTCATCCAGGAAAAAAGAGGTCATTGTTCCCCTCTACTCAGCACTCATTAGACCCATTATAGAGTACAACGGCCATTTTGATATGTACCTCACAAGACATCTACAACAACTGGAAAGGCCTCAAAAATACCTCAGAAAGAGGATTACTGACCTTAAACAGATGCCCTAGGCAGACTGTCTGAAAAAAACTCCAGCTTTACTCCATCGCATATTACCTACTCAGAGGCAATCTCTGCCTAACATACAAAGCTATGTCAAACCCAAAGCTGTTGGACATGCTCCACTTAAAGAAATCCCAATCCCTCCAAGCTACATGCTCTAGGGACCTAAACCTTGTCACAACAATAAACAGAACATGCTGGAGGGATAAATTCCTGTCCCAGAGACTTCCAATACTCTGGAGCAAACTACCTACCTATATCAAACAAAGCTCCTCATTAGCACTCTTCAAGAAAAATCTTGATGATTGGATGGGAAATAGGAAATTCACCCCGGGGATCACCTCTGTGGCTCTGCTCGACAGGGGCACAGGAAAATAATTTTCTTGGGTGACAAAAGCCAGGGTACCTTTTTGGCTAGGCTTATATAGGCCCTAGGGTCAATAGCCTAGTACCTACCTATGAACCTATGAACCTATGAGCAATATTGCCCATAGTGTAAAAATATTGTGCAGATCGATTTTAACAAATTCACACAGTTAAAGTCAAAAGTCAAAAGCTATTTACAATATTTACAGAGTGTGAGAGAACATATGGGAAGTAGCTATAGTAGGTTATAGCCAGCTATATGGTGCTTAGGAACTCAAGCCAGACGTAGATAAAAGCCATGCAGCAACTGAATGTGCCAAAAACAAAAGAAAGAATGTAAGGTGAAGTAGCAGATGAAAAGGCAAGAAATGTGGGAAAAACATAAATATATTTGCAAGTATAGAAAACTTCTGGAAGAGCCTCGTGTTGATCACGAATGAACACAGGAATGGTTAAGGAGAGGTGAATTCACATCAAGAAATGAAAAGCTAATATCGGTAGCCCAAGATAGTGGACTACATACACACTGGTTTACAAAGTCCATTGAACATGGAGAAACAGACATATGTAGATTTTTCTAAACCAAATTGGAAACAGTCACACACCTTGTTGCTGGTTGCAATGCACTAATGGCAGAGGGGACTGTATACTGAAAGGCATAATAATGTGGTGAGACTGTTACACTGGGGATTGTGCAAGCATTATGGTATCACAGTGGCTGTAAAACACTGGAAACATTAACTACAAAGAATCATAGAAAATGAAGAAGTTTATATCACATGGGATCACCCAATACCAACAGTTCAAAAGATAGATGCTAGAAAACAGGATATAATGGTCCAAGAAAAGATGACAAAAGTAGCATTGATCATTGAAATCACCACACCTAGTGACTACAGTGTCTTGCATACGAGACACAAAGTCATAAAATACCTTGATCTGAAGGCAGAAATGAGAGCCATGTGGATGAAAGATACCTAGACAGTTCCAATAGTTGTAGGAGCAACTGAAAAAAAGAATTTACAATTGTATTTTTAGATATGCTACCAATTCATGTAACACCATATGAATTGCAGAAGGAGTCATTACTGGGCACATCATCGGTGCTGCAAAGAGCACTTTTGGCTGACATCAAAAAGTGAAGCAATACTAATTTCATGAACTTTAATTGTACTTTGACTTAGGAATGAGGTCCATTCCCATCATGGTATTAGAAACCCAAAAGACTTGGAGAAATAAAAATGACAGAGTGTGTGTATTGGTCATACAAAGTAAGAGTATGAATAGTTACATATATTACTGTAGAATATCTGTTTTCTGAGGGTTTTGGCATGTGACAGCCAGATTCTCTATATTCTGAGAACAACCATCAATTATTGAATTGAATTTTGAAACATTAATGGAAAAAAGGATAAGGACAGAACTCAGTAGGAATAAGGTTGTTTTTAACCTTTCCAAGGAAGAAAACACTTTATTGAATGAGTTAAGTAATGACAATACATTAAGAATTTCTAAACCAGATAAAGGGGGAGGCACGGTAGTTATGAATTACTTATACTATGAAGAAAAGATGATGGAAATATTGGATAATGAAGAGCAGTACCTAAGAGCCTCACTAAATGAAATCAATATAGGTAATAAAAAACTTTTTTTAGTTCTTAACGATTTGTTATTAGAAGGCTCTATAGATGTACAAACATATCAGTATTTACATGTTGAAAAACCTAAGGTAGCGACAATTTTTGGGGTACCTAAGGTGCATAAGAACCTGGATAGCCCCCCCTTGCACCCTATAGTATCCTCTGAGGGTTCAGTCACAGCACCAATAGCAAAGTGGTTAGATACTAAATTAAAAGCACTATCTGTGTCTGGTAATGGGGTTGTAAAAGATTCATGGGAATTGTTACAACAACTTTCCCCAGAATTTTATGATAAAAATATTATTTTCATTACAATTGACATTATTGATTTGTTCTCTTCAATACCCCATGAAGATGGAATGCAGTGGTTTGAAGAGGCACTCATTCATTATGGGAAGTTTGATAATAATGAATTCTAGTTGATTCTTACGTTGATGGAACTGGTGCTTACCAACAACTTTATTCACTACGAAGGAGAATTTTTTAAGCAAATTAAGGGGGTGGCTATGGGTGCTAGATGCGCCCCTACTTACGCCAATATCATACTTGCAGCTTGGGAAAACAAATTTATCATCAATTCAAAGTTTAACCACTGCTGGAAATTATATAGGCGTTTCCTTGATGATATGTGTTTCTTATGGATAGGTACAGCTAATGAATTTCAAGGATTTTTTAAATATATCTCAGAATCAACTAACTTTTTAAAATTCACATTTCAGAGCGATAAGAATGATTTGAAATTTTTAGATATCCATGTGGGTAAAAGTGAAGATATGTTTTATTCTAAAGTACATAGAAAGAACACTTATTCTAACTCCTTTTTGTCTTATAGTAGTGCACACCCTCATCATCAAAAAAGGAATTGTGAAAGGTCAATTTGTAAGAGCAAGCAGAATGAAATCTAGGGAGTTGGATTTTAATGAGGAGTGTGATACACTTTATAATATGTTTATTGAAAGAGGGTACCCACCTGACTTTGTTAAAATATTGAGAAGGAGGTAAGGGATGGTAGACTGGGTAGATTTGGACCTATTTTGGGGAGAAGTAATTATATGGAAAGAAATAAGGAAACTTTAAATAATTATGAAGCAGGAAATAATTTTATTATAGATTACTGTGGGCAAGCTACACAGGTTAAAAAAATCCTTGAGGAAGAATGGAGAAGATTTGGTGAATTGTCGGATTTAAGCCACCTGTTTGTAAAACCATTGAGATGCACTTATAGAAAAGGTAGGAGCCTTAAAACTCTCTTTGAAGGAAAAAATGGTTTGAACAGGAATAAGAGAAGTAAAGTGGGCACTTTCAAATGTGGAAAGTGTTCCCAATGTAACCATATTTGCACGAAAAATGCAATTTACATTAATAGTAGGGATATTTTAATCCAGAGTATGAGTTTCTCTAACTGTGATACAAATGGGATTATATATATTGCTTTGTGCAAAGTATGTGAGGCATTTTATGTTGGGAAGTCCGAAAGGAAGCTAAAGAATAGGATATATGAGCACTACTATGAAATTAGAAATAACAACTCTAAAAATGCATTGTACAGACATAAAAAGGAATGTCAGTCAGCAACTTATGAATTTTTTGTATTGGAAGTAATAGAAAAAAATATAAGGGGAGGACCCTGGGAGACCTCTATAGAGTATAAGGAGTTATTATGGCAATTGAGCCTAGAGGCAAACAAATACCCAGGCCTGAATGAAGTTATTTCTATTGCCCCAGTGCTCAAACTAAGGGCTGCCAAACTTTAGAGTTACTTTATGGATAATTGTATAGAGTTTTTAAATGTCATTTTTATATAAAAAGTTTTAAATTAAGAATTTTGTATATTTTTAAAGTTTTTTTGTATTTTATAAATATTCAACACTGCATTCTTTGTAGATATTAATGCTCATGTTACTACACTTGTACTATATATTTTTATTAAGTTTTTTCCACTAGATGGCGCCAAGGTACAACTTTTGATACAAATTTTTTAACACATATATATTTTTATTTTATTTTAGTTTATTAGTTTGTATTATCTTATGGCATTAATAGATATATTTATATTTTTATTATCAATAAATTGATTTGGTTAGTATGAAAAAATTTTTTAAGAGAGTTAAGGTTCGCAAAAAGTTGTTTTTATGAATTTCAATCTCTCATGCTTGCTCCTTGCAAATAGTGGTAATTGATTAATTGATTAATTAATTGCTTGATTGGCAAGATTTTTTAGTATTTATATGACTAGCACAGATGACTTATTATTGTCTGATGAAGCCAACGTGAATCGAAAACGCAGTGTGGAGTGTTAATGCGTTAGCTTTTTCTGTGTTCCTCTATAAATTTCTTCGAACTTGAAGCTGCAGCCTTATTTCCTCCAAGTGTTTTTTTTTGGTTTCGTTTTTGGATTTTTACACTTGGGTTCCATACAAAGCAAGAGTATGAATAGAGTTACATATATTACTGTAGAATATCTGTTTTCTGAGGGTTTTGGCATGTGACAGCCAGATTCTCTATATTCTGAGAACAACCATCAATTATTGACCAACCACTTGCCAGACACCCACAAGTTTGTGCCAAAAGGGCCACATATATCAGGCACATGTACACATTCAGCAAACATCTGTCTACTGGAGAAGTATGATACCTACAGGGATGATATACTACAGCAGGTTTGCATTGATGTCTGTCACTGTAGCACAATGATGTTGCTGGACTGCCCCCATATACTTATAATATCACACACCTATGTGTCTGACAGCGGCCGTATGGTATAGTAGTGGGACTTTGCCCACAAGGGACAGACCACAGTAGACAGCACTGATGAGTGTGTAGACATACAGCACATTCTTTCACAGCACACAGGGACATAACTGGTATTGCTACTATGATGGTGATAGTGACATACATAGTGTGTTGATAGACTGCGGGGTATGTCTTGGGAAGTAGCAGTAGATAGTGCAGGTTAATTTGGATGTGCAGGCTCTGCACATAGTGGATATCAATGTATCTCATCCTGTGATGTGTTCCCCTCTTATTGTCTTTCAGAAAGGATGTATTGAAGGAGGCACCTGCCATTTTCAGAGGCTGAAAATAATGTCATCCTGGATAGCCTCAGACTGCATCACAGCATTCTTCTGTCCAGGACTCAACAGCATCATTGCCAGTGTGCAGCACTGTGGGCTGACCTCAACACAGCAGTCATCCAAGTAGGACTATAGGACAGAACCTACGAGCAGGTCCGACAATGGGCCACAGATATGGTCAATGCTGCACGACAAAGGGCTGCTGCTATGGCCAGGGACCATGCTGCCACTGGTGGAGGGCTTACAGCAGAACAATCACTCACAGCCACAAAGGAATTCCTGACAAACCTGGGAACAACCACCAGCTCCCAAGCATCAATCTCCCCATACATCATGGAGGTGGGTGCCACAGCATCCACAGCAGAGGAGCATCCAGGTAAGCTTCCTGTGTTCATCAGAGTAATACTGTATCAGTCATTGCGGCAGCCTCTGCATAATAGTACATCGGTGTCATGTCTATCTGCATTGTGGGGGTGGTTTGCTTTTAAAACACAGTTGTGCACATATAC
This sequence comes from Protopterus annectens, assembly GCF_019279795.1. NCBI lineage: Eukaryota > Metazoa > Chordata > Ceratodontiformes > Protopteridae > Protopterus > Protopterus annectens. The sequence goes on from NC_056736.1 coordinate 156,798,204, forward strand.
TCAGAATGTCAGCAACATAGGCAGCATCACATTAGCTACTGTACATGTAGAAATAAGCAGACACTACGCTGTAACAATGCCACATTTGGTATCACTGACAATACCTTTCCCTCACATTTCCATAGGTATGTCAGGTGTGGCCGGAGTACAAGGTTCTGTACCTGGTAATTGTGATACTGTTGTATGGATCATATATACCCTAAGAATATTAACAGTTGAGATTTTGCCCTAGGCACAACTGTTGTGCTTAGCCAAAGTACAATACTTGTATGTTTAATTTTGGAGGGATTAACTGATGTGCATTGAATGGGTAATCACAGCTGAGTATTTGCAGGAGCAGTAACACATTTGCACTTATTTTTGAGAAGGTCTATGCAGTCTGCTATACAGGAGGCAATCACTCACAGATGCCTGTTCACACACAATATAGAGATGGTACATACTGGAGGCAGTGATACTAGAGCTGGCATAGTATGCTCAAGACAAGTGCACTGTGTTTTAGGTGTAGGTCTATCACATACACTGACATATTGCTTATCACACACGTATATAGTACTGGCAGCATTAACCAGATGTAGCTGCAGTGCATGTTATAAAGGGTCTGTCTTGTCTGTGTATATTGTAGTCTGCTTGTGTGTTGTGCATGGGATCAGAAATAAGATGTGGTATGTGTAATACAGTTGTGGCTCCTCAACTGTAGGTGCATGTGTGTGTATTACCATACATAATAGTGCAGGTAGTAATGTGCTTACTTTGCCTTTCACCTCACAGGTGAACATGGAGGTTGGATTGTGTCACACTCACAACCTGATGTCAGTGTCTCATTGGACTCTGATGATGATTGTGGTCATAGTGAGGCATAAGTGGGGTTGTTGGGGGCTGAATCTGTCCCATGGGTTGACATCCCACTTTCTCCTCCAGCGTCCCCACACACAGTCAGTATGCCCACATATACCCAGTCCCCTGCGGCCACAGATATCGGACAGTCAGTGTGTGGTGACATCAAACAGGAGTGAGTGTAGACACTAGCCATAGCCAGAGAGCTGTTGAGGTCCCACACAGGCAGATTGACAGGGGTGCTCAAAGGAGGACTGCTGCCCATCCACCACCTACCTGTCACAGGAGTCACATCCCGGGTCACTAGATGCATGTTTTGGTCAGTCATGGAGGCACAGGCATGTTCCAAATGCAACACCAAACAGATGCTCAGGATCATGGATGCAGCACAATCTGACATCCATGACACCCTCCATCACATTGGTGACACCGTGGATCATTTCACTGATGTAGTGGACAGACGGTAAGGTGAGACATTGTCAGTCTTTGATAGCACATTGTCTGCGCTGGAACATGTGGTGGGATTAGGGCATCAGACACATGGAGGTAGGTCAGCAACGCCATCTGCTGAGAGTCCATGTGGCCATGCACATGCACGCTCCCTTAGTACCAGTACCTTCAGCACTACAGAAGGGAGTGTGCTGTCCACACCACAATGTGGCAGGCCAAAAACCAAATGAAGCAGTACTAAACTGGAAACCACAAAGCGAGCTGACACCACAGGAACAAGGATAAAATTTAATTTTGAGCGCTTTCGTCACAAATTACAGTTAACTTCTTCAGAAAAAACAGAATATCTCCCCTCAGCTCCTTAAATACTCATTACAAAGACATCATTAACAGATGTGTGTTAAACACCATTTACATTTAAAGATACAGACTCCCTTTTTCTTACATACAAAACTAAAAGTCATGTTGCACTGTTTATGATATCTAATAATGTTAAAAACTTCAAGCCTAAGATGTTAACATAAGTTATATGAAATGATAAAATGCTCTGATAATAATGTTGTAATAATATAATAATAAAAGTTAACAAATTACATAAAAAAATTTGCTTTCAGTTTCAAAAAACTAGTCAATGAAACCATGTCATTCAGTCCTGGATTACTGTTGGCATTAACCCTCAGTTGCCATAACAGTTCTTTATATTCAAGTAAATATTTTATAGGGCCTCCTCTGTCATCCACCGTAAGTTGTTCAAGAACTGTGAATTTGAAATTGTGACCTGGGTAGGTATTGACATGTTTAGCCAGTGAATTTTTTAAATTCACTTTCCCAATGTCATATAAATGCTGGTTAATACATGTTGAAAGGCATTCTTGGTTTTGCCTATGTAAAAACAGGCACATGTCTGACAAATACCAGAATATGTGACATTCTTACTACTAATACAATTGTACTTATGTAGTAGTTTCACTCATCCATAACCTTTAAGGAATGTGATATCACCTTCCAAGATATATTTGCAGTGGGTACACTGTCTACCTTTGGACATTCTCCCTTGTTCTCCTAAGGTATTACACCTTTTTTCCTCTCTAAGATGTTTTTAACACATATGTCCATTCTATACACAACCACTGGGGCATCCCCAATTCTCTCTCTCAAATCTGGGTCCCCTGACAAAAATAAACCAATTCTTAAAAACAATGTCCCGAATCAGTGGGAACTGAGGTGTATAAGTTAATTTAAGGCCATGGTAGAAACCACCAGAAAATGTATTACTGTTCTCCAATGGAGCACACAATCTGGAGATGTCAATCCCTTACAATAGATAGAAGTGGCCCTCTAGTCTCTTCTTGGTCACTTCATCAAGCAATGATGTCACAAAATGCTCTGGATAACCTCTTTGTACCAACATCCTCAATAAAACATCCCTTTCTTCATAGAAATATTTGATCTTACTAATCATGCTGGCCAATCACACTCCCTGACCTTTAACAAGGGAGTGTTTTTGATGGACTGGGTGCCCCTCTTTCGTAGTGAAGGAGGGAGTTTGAGTAGGTTGGTTTACGATAAATAGTAGAGCAAAATTGTGCAGTAGCATAATCTTTGCTTATCATAATGTCCAAATAAGTTAATGGAGTCTAAATGCATTTCCATAATGGCAGGCCATGGGTGCAGTGTCCTGGGTGGTCCCATGTAGGATACGGGGCCAGCAGACACCAATCACTGTCAGCAACTAGCACCACATCTGACCGTGGGCATGGTGGTGCCTGTGCCACTCCTGGTGCAGACAGTTCCTGTGTTCATGGCCGGAGATGGTAAACTGTCCACTCTGCCATGTATGGTCAACAGCTGTCAAACATACACATTTGTAGGGCTAGGACTTAGCATAACTGTGTACATGCACACACTCAAACATTACTGTCCCATGTAGGTCACCAACAGAAATACATGGCACCTCTCCATGGCCCATCAAGCAGCACCCCTTCCTGACTCACACACATGCTGTCAACTGTTTGGCACAGCCTAGTCCTCTGGCATCGCCACACCACACCCTGTGCATGTGCTGATACCTGTGCTACATCCCTGCCATCCATACAATCGATGCAGGGGCATGCAAATATGTGTTTGATGCACAGGGTGACTATATTACATTACATGTAGTTTTGTGGTGCGTAATATTATGCCATGACAGGTGATGTATGCTGGCATGTATCATGAGTGCACATCAAAGTTTGGATACCTTTGTTGTGGGTCTATATTAAATCAGTGAATGCTTAAAAAAGTGAACTCTGATTTATCGACCCCATGTAAGTGAAAGCTTACAATCCTGAACACTTAGAACAGTGATTTTTTTTCCCAAGGGAAAAAAAATCTCTGTTCCACAAAAAATAAATAAATAAAAAAAATAAAAAAATAATAAAACCTTTAAAACATTACATAAAGTGGGGGGTTTCACCCTCAACACTCCCCCTACTTAAATATACCAACTCTGAGATCACACTACAGTGATGAAAATGGCAAAGTAAATGAGGTGGCCAAGTGATTTCTTTCCCAGGGAAAGAAATTGCTTATATGCCATTTTGCAATTTTGCTGTTTTGTGCTTTCAAGTTTGATCAAGACACATTCGAAGGAATGCATCTTTGATCATATAATAGGAACCCTTTGTTGCATGATGTTAATTTGGTAGTAGTGCTGCAGAATGACAGGTATCTCACAAAGCTCTGTATGTTTCTGTTCCAGAGGTCTGAGTGGCTAAGCTATGGAGACTTGGCAGCAATGCAGTGGCACAGGACAGCATGGCAGCACAGAAGAAATATGACATCAGCAAGGTACAGCTCTATATGTACATGGTTACCTAGGTGCATATGTGTAGAACATTGTGTCAAGAACAATGGGGACAGTCAGCATAATCTTGCATGCATACCCTGTGACAAGGCCTGCTATCCTTGATACATGTCAACTGCATGTGGTGGTGGACAGCATGTATGCCTCAGAAGATTTGTGCTATTTAAAGCCAGCAGCTAGTAACAGGGCAGTAAAATGCATGACAGTTGCACACCCATATTGCCATATGTGTACTGCTGCATGGGAATATATGTGTGCACTCACATGCACACAGTAGCCCTTAATGATATTAGAACCCCTACCCACCTATTAAAATGCATGACAGTTGCACACCCATATAGCCATATGTGTGCTGCTGCATGGGAATATATTTGTGCACACACATGCACACATTAGCCCTTAATGATATTAGAACTCCTACCCACCTATTAGTATACACTATAGCACTATAGTACTTATGTCATGGTGCTGCAGTGGTAGCGTTGTTGCCTCACAGCAAGAGGTTTTCCTGTTCGATTCTTGGTTGGAGTGCGGGGAGTGCCTTCTGTGTGGAGTCTGCATGTCCTCCCTGCGGTTTGGTGGGCATTCGAAATACATGTGTAAATGGGTGTGCCTTCGCTGAAGGTTGAATGCCAAGCTGGCACCTTGGCATTCGTAAAAATCTATTGCCAATCATTAGTGGACCGGAGTTTCACTGTGGCAACCCCTAACTGGGAAAAGACAACAACAACAACATAGCACTATAGTACTTATTGCATGCACCACAGAGCTTACCTGTTTTGACATTTTCAGTCAGTGCTGTTAAGGTGAATGACATCAGCAGGTGTTGACGAAGAGGCCAATGTTGAGCAGGATGCTAGTCACAGGGCCATAAAATGATGGCCATTGACAGATGGGCATTTCTGTACCACTGTAAAGAAAATATCTACACACACACGTGTGTGTGTGTGTGTGTGTGTGTGTGTGTGTGTGTGTGTGTGTGTGTGTGTGTGTGTGTGTGTGTGTGTGTGTGTGTGTGTATATTTATAGATAATATTAATGTTTGTTTGTGTCTTTCGGCTTTTCCAGGTTAGGGGTCGCCACAGCGGAACTCCAGTCCGCTAATGATTGGTAGTGGATTTTTACATACCGGGTTACCAGCCCTGATGCACAACCTTCAATGAAGGCACACCCCATTCACATATGCCTCCACACAGAAGACGCTCTAGTTGAGAATCGAACTGGACAATATCTTGCTGTGAGGCAACAAAGCTACCGCAGCACCACCACCGCAGTTATAGATAATATTAATATATATGTATATTTATAGATAATGTTATCTCTCTCTCTCTCTCTCTCTCTCTATATATATATATATATATATATATATATATATATATATACAAAACAAGGATGTCAACTTAGGTGTAGCTGTATGTGCGTTATGTAACAGTGTTACATAGATATCTGTGGAGGGTATACATCACTCTACACATTTAGTTCTCTCTCTCTCTGTATATATATATATATATATATATATATATATATATATATATATATATATATATATATATATATATATATATATATATATATATATATATACATATATATATATATATATATATATATATATATATATATATGTATAAATAGACACATATGTGCCACATAATGATAGATAGTGTGATCATATGTAAAGGGTATAGGGAGAGACAGATACGTATACATAGCTGTCTGTATGCACAGACATATTTTCACATATCAGTTCTTTAGGCAGATGAGGTATCGGACATGGGCTCAAGTTATCTAAGTGTAGGAGCATGTCCAGTGTAACTATCAGTAGTTTCTGGGTGAATCCAGTCGAGACCTACCTGTACTCCAGTCTGGGATTTTGTGTAATGCAGCCAATTGGCTGCTGCACCTGATTCAGCAGTCGAGTATCTCCCTGACATTTTGTCCAAGGGATTCCCTGACTGTGTGTTGAACGTAATCTATGACTATTCCATGGTGACTGTACAGATTGTATTAGACTGCACATAGTTTTGCATCATATGTATAGTACATTTTACATAGCATTGAGATTTTCTGGTACATCAGTGGCAAATGATTATAGATTGATGTTAGGAAATCATGACAGACATTTAAGTTACTGACTCCATAGACACCAGGAAGCCCATGCTACTGCATGACGTGTTATTCTCTGAACTTTCTATATTTCTCTGGCCACTAGTTAAACCTTCTCCTTATATTTGGGTTTTTGTCACACTACTGTTCATGGGTTTGTCCAGATTTCCTGCTCTAACTGGTTGTAGGTATGCTGTGACTGGGGTACATGATATAACGCATCACACACAGGGTGACACTTTTTACACATCTGACTGTACATGTTTTGCAGAATATCCAGCATTCTGTCCCATACATCTGCACTGCTCATAACGTGGTTGTGTTTTCCAGTGATATACTACTAAATGGAGCCCACTGAATTGTTGTCCATACTGACACAGTCAAGTGATGGCCTTTACATCCTGCTGCTATTCTGACTTGTTGCAACCTGCTGTTATACTAGCCACCTTCTCGGTTACTCAGAGCATGTATAATGTCTGTAGGTTTGGCCCTCTGTCCATCCATTGTCTCTGGCTTTGTCCAGCTTTTGCGCAGTAACAGATTATGACATCTTGGCAGTGTGCGGGACTCGTACCATAGGATCACCTCACATGCAAAAGTTGTAGGTGCAGCCAGTCTTGAACCACAAACACCATCAACCATGCTAATGTACTTAGCTCACGTAGCCATAACAGCCACCAGAAAATGAGTTTTAATTCCTCATACTGTCAACAGCCAACAGACATATGCACTTTGACCCCTGCATATTGTGGAAAATAGGACATGCAGCCAGGTTGTTTGGGACAGCCCTGGAATTGTGTGATCTGCTGATATATCTTTGCAAACATACTCTGTTACAGCAGTTGTATGTGAACATTGATGTGTTCGGGGTATGGGACTGTAGCACTGAGAGTCGTGCATCTGTCCTATGATGCCACTGTTTGGCAATTCCCTTACATACTGCCATGGGTTTTGTTGCCTTGTGGCCTACTGCATATTGTGGGGCAGACACTACTGGACAGAGTAACTGTTTACCCACACAGCTCTTTGTTCTCTGCAAGTAGCCCAGTTGCCCACTCTATTCCATTGCATAAATGCAAGTAGGTCCATATATATGCTACCACAGTCTAGTGCCCTTTACATTTGTTGTAAAAGGGAGTGACTTACCTTGTGCATGCAACAGTTGAGATATTATTTTTTTAGGGCTGACTCTGTCTGATGCATGTAGCACACAGCCAATGCATGGTATCATACAGGTTGCGTGGTGTGGCTGAAATCCTTTTTACTATGCATGCAAGTCAGAGTAACGTGTCAGTCTCTAGGACCCTAGGTTGTCATTGTATGTGCTATGTGTTGCCTCTTTGCCAAGGCCAGGGCATACTGGGCATGCCTACATCTGCCTACAGGGACATCCTCAGGAGGTTCCTCCTCTGAGTACCCCTGTGGGTGTGGCTGTGGGGACAATGGCACTGGTGGGGGCCTTTGTGTCCCTTCCCTGTGACGATCTTGCAGCAGCTGTTTCCACAGGATCATACTGTGTAGCATGGAACATACTGTGAACATCTGTGCACGTGTGGCTGGAGAATACTGCAGGGCCCCTCCACTTGTATCGAGACACCAGAACTGTGACTTGAGCAGCCCAAACACACCTTCTATGATGTTCCTAATTTGTATGTCTGCCTCATTATGGCATTCTGTGGTAGGTGTGTGTGCATTTCTGATGGGTGTCATCATCCACGGTTCCAGTGCATAGCCAGCATCCCCCACTAGATGGCCATATGGGATGCCTCCCCCCTTGCAAACATCTGGCACAGCTGTGATGCATGCCAGATATGGGAGTTGTGATAACTGCCAGGGCTGCCAGCACACATATTCATAATGATGCCTGGGTATTGCACACAACCTAGCAGTTGATGGAGTGATACCCCTGTGCAGTTGACGTAGACTCTACCCTCCTCACCGGGTGGTGCTTTGATGTGTACATGAGTGCAATCTATGGCACTTAGTACCTCAGGGTAGTGTGCTACACGGTAGAAGAGATGCATACTGCTCTGGGTCTGAGTTGAGGGTGGCAGAGCTCAGTGAGTTCTTGCAGTATGTCCCTGTCCACCCTGTGATGCTCTACAAACTCCAGCTAATGTAGTTCCTGGAAGGTTACCCTAGGCCTGCACACTCTTCTCCTTCTCAGTCTAGGCCTATTGTCAGCAGCAGCATCAGCACTAAGTTCAGCATCTAACACATACAGATGTAGCAGAGCAGTAGCAGCCCCTATTATTCTGTCAGTTAAAATTCCCAAGTCTGTACTCCAATGGCACAGAGTATGGGGGAAATCAGATTGTAGGGTGTATGCATACTTTATAGTGCTCTGCTGCAAATGCAGATTGTGTGATTGGCTACCTATGATGCATTCCACCTGACAGGTACATCACTGAGGGGAATGAATGGCCCAGTATAAGTTGGATGAGGGTTTATCATTTATTTATACGTGACTGGTTTCATAGGCTATTACCTTCCCTGCTAAGCACAACGGCAAAGTGTGGAAACCCATGGCACTGGTATAAACATTGCTCAGCAGTCAATAGACACATCCCCATGCACAGTCATACTCAAACAAGCTAAAACATGTGCCACAAAGCTAAGCAATTCTTAGCAGCATTGGACACATCCCCCTGCTTAGCTGAGCATTGCATAGTGCAAACAGGTGCTGCTGAGCTCCAGTGTAGTTAAACATAAAATGACACACCCCTTTTTATGTCAGCTGGCACTCCTGTGGACATTAACATGGTACTGGGGCTGCACATATTTTATTGGTGGGCACGGTAACCCATTTTATTTCTATTCAGTAACCCCAGCTCATTTGCATACAGATCTGTGCACACATCATGGATACTTCACTATTCCAAGGTCTCCCTCCTTAGCAGCCACAGATATCTACCATTGTGCATACTCCATGCAAGGCCCTGTTATGCATTTTTATCACATATTTATTTTTTTTCTATTTTTACACTTTTTAATATTTTTTATGGCATACTGGCATGCTTGTGCACTGCTAGGTGCCCCGCAAACATCATATGGGTATTAAACAAAACTTTTATTATATTAAATTACTTTTTGGACACACAGACACACATGGCATTGTTTTGCACATATCTGTGCCTACAATCCAATTTCTGACCTTCTAAATTGTCTTTTAGAGCCCCTGTTCAATTTTTATTTTTTTGTACATGGATATTTTCCATGTACAAATCGGGCACCAACATGGGGTCTGCAGGACTTCCTATTTCCTTGCTGGATGCCTCCAGCATCCTCATTTGTATGCAATTCATCAGCTTATGGGGAGATTTGCATGCCATGGACACTTCCATGTCCGCAAGATCGTGCATTCCCCTCTGCTCTGTTTACTGGATTGCATGGCTGCTTACTTCCGTGTAAGCATCATGCCGCTATGTTTACATGGAAAATCACTGCATGTAGGCTTTAATGAATTCCCCCTTATATTAAGATTTGTACTTGCTCACTGAGATTCATAAATGTAGTAGCATAGGTAAAGAGATATGCAACATAATAAGGAGTATTTTTATAGGTTCATAGGTTCATAGGGTGGTACTAGGCTAACTGCACAAAGGCATTTATAAGCCTAGCCAAAATGTGTTGGCTTTCGCCGCCCCCTGAGATTAGTTCCCTGTGCCTCTGTCCAGCAGAGCTACTGAAGTGATCCCTGAGATAAACTTTCTGTTTCCCATCCACTCGTCAAGGTTTCTTTTGAAGAGTGTTAGTGAGGAGCTCTGCCTAATGTAGATTGGGATCTTGTTCCAAAGCATGTGAAGTCTCTGGGACAGGAATCTATCCCTCCAGCATGTCCTATTTATTGTTGCGGTGAGGTTTAGATCCCTAGAGCGTGTGGCTTGAGGGGATAAGGTTTTCTTTAGGTGGAGCATGTCCATCAATTCTGGGTTGAATATGGCCTTGTATGCAGAGATCACCTCTGAGTAGGCAGTATGCAATCAAGTACAGCTGTAGTTTCTTCAGTTGAGCTGCATAGGGCATCTGTTTGAGGCTAGTGATCCTCTTGGTGAGGTACTTCTATGGTCTTTCCAGCTGTTGCAGGTGTCTTGTAAGGTACATCCCAAGTGGGGAATTGTACTCTATGATAGGTCTGATGAGTGTTGAGTAGAGGGGCACAATTACCTCTTTTGATTGGGATGCGTACCCTTTTGCGATTAGGTTGGACACACAAAAGGATTTTCTAACCACTTTGCAATGTGATTATCAAAGGAGAGATTACTATCTACTTGGGTCCCCAGATCCCTTATTACATCTTCTGTATTGCAGTCATCTGTGAAGTCGGTCAGCCATAGTCCTCCTGTGCTTGCTTGTACCTCTGAGAAGTATATGCCGAACCGGAAGGGTCATAGGACTGAGCCCTGGGGAACGCCACTTGTAACTGGTTTAGAGTCGGACCTAGCTCCTGCAACTCTCACCATGTGGGTTCTGCCCATGAGCCAGTTGGCAACCCATCTTGTGATGTAGGGATTTATATTCATGCTGGTGAGCTTGTCTATAATACCAGAATGGGGAATGGTGTTGAAGGCCTTAGCAAGGTCTAGCTAGGCTGTGTGTACCACCTTTCCCTCGTCTATACCCTGTTAATGGTCTCAAAGAAGTCAACCAGGTTTAGGAGGCATGATCTGCCCTTAACAAAGCTGAACTGGGTAGAGTCCAGTGTTTGGAGGTTCCCAATGTCTCTGTTAATGAGTTCCATGATGATGCACTCCATAGCCTTGCAGACCAAGCTAGTCAGGCTTATAGGGTGATAGTTCCCGGGGTCTGTTGTGGCTCCACCTTTGTGGAGTGGAATAACCGCTGCTGTGCACCACTCTATGGGTATGTAGCCTGTGGAGAGGCTGAGTTTGAACAGTGTGTTTAGGTGAGGGGTTAGTTCATCTTTGAGCTCGTGTAGGATGCAGCCTGGGACACCGTCCGGTCCCATTGATGCTATGTTTTTGGCTTTGGAGAGGGCTGTTTTAACCTGAGTGTCTGTAATTTCAGGGACTCTACATTCTTCTGTTATGGTTGTGAGCCCTTTTGGGAGTAAGAGGGGGGTGAAGTTTGCGCTTCACCTGTCTGCCAGGATGTTGGCGATATTGGTCAGTTCAGTGTATTTTGTGCCATTCTGCACTAACTCTGAGCATTGCCACTTAGATTCTTGACATAGCTAAAGAATGCCTTGTGGTTATCTTTGGAGTCCTTGGCAATTTTTCTTTCAAAGCTCAACTTGGATGATTTTATGAGGGATTGTAGTTTCTTGCTAATACTGATCAGGGATGTCTTACCTTCTTGGGATTTTACTCTTTTCTGTACTAGTTTCCTCCTTCGGTTGTATAGCTTGTTTGTGGCAGGAGTCTACCAGACTGGTTTCCTTTTCTTGGAGGAGTGAGTCTTGGCTTTGCTTGGTATGGCATGATCCATGCATTCTTCTAGGTGCCTGTATAATGCATTAGTAAAGGATTTGGACAGCATTATCCATCAGCATGGGGGCCTTGAAACTTTCCACTTAGGTCTTAAGTAACGTGAAGTTTGCTTTTGAAAAGTTTTTCAAGGTGGTTTTCTTGTCTGGGGGTGGGGGTGGAATGTGGATATCCAAAGTGATTTGTTTATGGTCAGATCTAACCAGGGAGGGGTTGACCTACGGTGTGGAACACCAGTCGCCCATGTTGGTGATGACCAGGTCCAGTATGTTGTCACCTCTAATGGGAGTGTTGACCAGTTGAACCAGGGCATTTGAGTTTATAAATTCTAGAAAAAATGTTGGGCAAAGGAGTTAGTACTTGAGTAGTTCTCCCAGCTAATGTTTGGGTAATTGAAATCACCCAATATTAGGGTGTTTGGTAGGACCTTTATGTTTCCCAGTGTTTCCAGAAACATGGAATGGGGTCCTGGGACATGGTGGGTGATCTGTAGCAAGCTATAATTTGAATTGCAGTTTTGCTCATTGTTAGTTGCACGTGGATGATCTCTGAAGCATCATGCTGTGCCACTAACCTGGAGGTGTGGGCATCCTTGATGAATATGGATACGCCCCCAACTTTTCTATTTCGGTTTGGGTTCTGTGGCCGAAATGTATGGTATGAGTTGTAGCCTGGTAGTGCTGGGGTGCTCTCTGGAGCCTTAAACCAGGTTTCTGTTACTGCACATATAGCGATTTTCTCCATACTGAGGAGTGCCTCGAGCGCATGCATTTTGAGGTTTAGACTTCTGGCATTGAGTAGCATTACCCTCAGTTTTTTGTTACTTGTGCTGTTTACGGTGGTAGGTTTGTCTTTTGAGCCTTGCCTAAAAAAGGCACTATGGGCTGGCAAGAGCCTTGGCCAGTATTTGAAAGCCTAAGGGTGACAGGTGCTAGCCGTCTCTAGTGAAGCAACTTGGCTTGTCGAGCATGTTATCCCAGGCAGAGAGACACTGGATCCCCTTTGAATAACACCAGAAACTTAGTAAATTGTTGAAATCTAGAATTTTTTCTTTATACCGTGGTATCATTCTTGGTGAGGGCAGGATGCTACTCAGGATCAGAGTCATACCGGCCTGGGCTATGTGATCAGAGAGCTCTTCCATGTCTCTTTTCATGTAGTCCAGGGAGGTACGGCTCAGGTCATTCACACCAACATGGATAATGACAGAGTCATATTGGTACTTTTTCTGGAGTGACCTGAGTACTTGTGTTATGTGGCGGATCCTGGCAACTGACAGGCGGCTAACAGTAACCTTCTCCTTTTACAGCCTAGTGAGTGGGATGCCAGTGTGCCTGACTACCAAGTCACCTATTACTAGTATGTTGGGTATGTTATTTTGCCTTAAGGGCTGAGATTGCATGGCACAATGGTTTAGTGAAGTATGTGTTTCATTGTTTGTGTTGGGGGGGTGGAGGTTGCTTGGATGTTTGCTTTGGAGGTCTCTGTTGGTTTTGCAGGTTTTTATTTAGAGCCTCTGAGTATGTTTTCATGTATTTATGTGTGTTTTTTGCCAGTGCTGCTTTAATGGGTCTATGTAAAACTGGTAGTGTTATGCAAGTATTTCCCTTCTCCTCTTGACTGTCTTATCCAGTCTTGGGTTGAGAGAGCTTAGCCTCCAGTTTGGCTGTATAATTGCATCTCTCGCATGTATTAGTGTTTGGTAGTAGGTGGAGGGGGTTGTCTGTGTACAAGAGGCAGTTGTAACATTGCCTCAAAATGCCCAGATTCACCAGTTGGACTGGACAGTACACCTGAAACTGCCCTTTGGACATGCCTGGATAGGTACAGTGAACTGTTTTACTAGATGGCTGTTAAGGTCGAATAGAGACTTGTCCTTCTGTACAGCACAGGACGGTCTAGTGCTAGGGTTTATAAGTGCTTGCTATAAGTTTTGAGCATGTGCCGGGCTGAGAAATGAATGGCTTGAGTGCTTAAGTTGAAAGTTAGTCTAGTTCCAAGGGAAAATTGAAGAGGAGACTTTGTGGAGTCGGGAAGAGTTTTACTGTAGCTAACCGGCGCTGCCTGACGTGCAAAACTGGCCAAATATGGTATTTAAAGTAGGGAAGTGAAAGAGATATAAATTAACCCAAAATGGCCAATAAACTAATTTCTAGGCTAAAAACCACTCATCCAGGGACAGACACGCTGCTTAAAGCTCCCCTCTCTCACAGGTGAACAGAGAACTTCCTTTTATCCAAGAAAGATATGGGCAAACACAGAGATTTGTAACATAGCCCTGAATTCAGCACTAACCTGAAAACTGGACTATACTAGCTTAGAAAGGCGGGAAACAAGTACATACATACATACATATATATATATATATATAAATTTTTTTTTTAGAAAACAAAGCAAATATACTCAAAAAAACACTTTAAATACACAGAAAAGGATACTTATTTTTATATATCGCAGATCAGAGTTGTAGTCAATGCCCCTAGTAATAAAGTAGGAAGAAACAGACATACAGTAAAAGCAGATGAATAAAGTGCAATTTTATATATATATATATATATATATATATATATATATATATATATATATATATATATATATATATATATAAATCAGTTTGTTTTTTATTGTTTTATATATATATATATATATATATATATATATATATATATATATATATATATATATATATATATATATATATATAAAAACAATAGAAAACAAACAAACTGATTTAAACAGAAAAAAAGCTCAAAACTGAGCCCTGTTCCAGCTGTCTTCAATCAGACAAGTTCTAACTGCACACACCTGCTTACTAGGGTGCAGGGGGAACCTTCTCCAAAAAAGATGGTGTGGACAAACAAAGCTAGATTCAGCAGGCCTGAATCTGGTCTATGCTACAGCAACAAACTGCACCAATTTCAGAAAGAAACAGTTCAAATAAGCAGGCACAATAAGCTTGTGACCAGAAATTCCCAGCTCAGAAGGGCAGAATCCAGCCTCTCCTCCCACAAGAGCGCAGACCACAAACCTTCTTAATGTAGAATAACTGACCTGAAGCCCAAGTGCTTAAGCCAGAACTAATACACTTTTAGAATAGCATACACTGGGCCTTCAATCAGAAATTCCCATCTTAGAAGGATGTAAGCTACCTGTCTTGCCACAACAGTACAGAACACAAACATTCTTAATGTAAAACAGCCTGTATGAAGCCCAAGTGCTTAAACCAAAAGACTTAGAATAACAGTTACAATTTAATCAGGCTACTACCAAGCAGTAATAAATGCAGCAGAATAAATAAAATTGAGTACTTTTAAGAAAAGCAAAATAAAGTAGGAGGAAAGACAAATAGAGTAAAAGACAATGAATAAAGTGCAATTTATTTTTTTTTTAAGTGCAAGGAAAGAGGAAGGAAGAACCTAAGTGTGCTGGCCTTCTCAAATCTTCTCTCTGTATTAAGTAGAGTGAACACTAGACTCAGAATATGATCTCACTGTACTTGGTTAAGTGAGCAAATGAGATGGACCCAGTAGGAGTGTTCTAATACAGACTTACAGGAGGGGTGGCCAATTCCAGAGCCATCAACACTAAACTGCAGAGAGACCCACAACACACAGTTCAGAAACACACAATTAGGAAACAGAAAAAATGAAAATACAGTACTTTTAAAACTGCAAGTTTGTACTTAACAGAATACTAAAATACACTACTGCAAGTTTCACTTAGCTTCAGCTTCTCATACAGATATTTGTAGCCAAGCAAGTCTCTCAGGAGTTGAGCATAAAATGATTTCTCAAACTTTGTGGCTAGCACTTAAAGTACAGAGGAATCCCTCTAGGCTATTAAATATCAGATAACAAAGAAGTGACACCACCCCCTCTTGTAGCAAACAGACACACAGCACACTGTTCAGAAACACACTATACTTCCAGTGTTACATGCAATAAAGATAACACAACTAGGTAATCACTAAAACTAAATGGCATTGCATGACAAATTAGTTTCTATGTATTTATATGACCATTCTTTGCAAAATATAGTTTAAAACTACTCCCAGTCACATTGCTTAGGGCTTCAACTTCTCTTCTACATTTATGAATCCCAGGATATACATTTTAGATATGTTTTTTTAAATAGATGTTGGTTTAGACAGATTAATTTCCATTTGGTAATAATGTTATTTTCTGATAACTAAGGCAGAATTAGTTTTATTTATTTATTTTTGTTTTCTGCTTTATTTATTTATTTATTGTTTTATTGTATAAATAACTTTATAATACTAAAACACTGATGGCATGTTTATCTTTGTGTAATATACTGTGACCACTGATTACCATATATACAATGTGTAAGGGTTCTTATGCTAATATAATGGACATTATAAGCATTCCCCCATTAATTGTATATTATTATTAGCTAACTTTTATATATCTTACTGCTAATTATTGAAACTTTTCTCCACATGCCTCCCCTGAAAATTAGCCTCATCTCAGCTGGACAACCCAATAATCAAAAAGTAGATAACAAATAATTAATTCATTCTGATATACTGATTTATGCTAGTCAGAGTTGAGTCTGAAGGTTAATGTATTTGTATTTTGTGTGCACATTGTAAACATACTTGATTTTGTACATTGAAGTGAAAGAGAAATGTAATACATTTCACTTTTTGAACATTTTTTATTTCTTTTTAAGAATAGTGTAAAATATTATACATGTTTAACTTATTTTCCTTTCTTTAAGAACAGCATAGCATTTAATTGAGTGTTTAAGAAGATTAGAGAATTGAGAGATTATATACCTTTCTGTTTAAACAAACAAAAGAATAAATGTATTCTCACATATTATCACAGACACAAAGTTCCCATTTACTGCAATTTGCTTTTTGGTACATTACCTACATGGCCAGATTACAAAATAATTCATTCTTAAGGTAAGATAGTGTCCAGAGCCTACAATGGCAATTCCAGTACAGAAGACTCAAAAATATAGTCTGGGTGCTTCCTGGCACAGTGTATACAAACAAGCAAGCAAAAGATGATAAAGTTCCCAACCTTAGCTGTGGCAAAAATACCCACAGTGCCATTGTAGCTCCATCCCTTGCAATAAAATAACTTAATGAGAATTTTCTTTAAAGGAGTGAAAATTGTTATAATTTGGGAGACTTTAACTTTAATGTTATAGATGCAGATGCAAAAGAATTAGTTGCCTTGTCAAAAAATGTCATTGTTGACCTATTAATCAAATCCCTACTTGGCCCAATCATGAAGCCTTAGACCTCCTCATCACTGGCATCTATTGTTGTTGCTCTAGCATTCAAACTCTGCCAAATAGTTTTTGTCCATTGCCCCATTCTATCGACGTGGTCCATGAAAACTACCAAGTCTCCATCTCATGGTATCATTGTCCGATCTTTCCTTGAGCACAAACTAGCTAGGTAAGATGACACCCTAAACGTCACAGACTGAACACTTCTATGGCATGCAGAACCCTTCAACTTCCCAAACTTTCTTTAATGATGCTTTATATTGTACAACATATATTACTTCCTACCACATTTAGAAGGCTAAGGACAAAAATATCTCTGGCTTACAAATGAAATAAAAAAATTATGAATAAGATAGAGAATGGCTGAAGTGAGAAAAAATGAATACCAAGTTACAGCAGCCCTCTTTCTTACATTAAGAAAAAATGCTAGGATAGTAACAAACTCAGCAAAATCCCTTTGCTTCATACAAAACAGCTCACACAACAGCCAGCCCAAAGCATTTCTGAAAGAGATTAAAATGTGTAACTGGACATATTACAAAGTCTCTAACCCATTTTGTTTTACTACTATGACTTTAAATCCTTTCTTAATTCTTCCATTACTGATATAATTTCTTTTTGCATCACTGACACCTCTAGCACTAACCAGAATAATCACTTGTATCCTCTGACAGAGTATGCTGCTGTCTTCTATTTTACAGAAATCACTACCATGGAATCAAAAGAACTATTAAAAAATCCAAAACCTTCCTCACAAGCATTCTGCCTGCTTCATCCTACTTTTTTCTTAGAAATAAAAGTGGCTGACAAAATAATCAAACCACTTGCCCATATTTTCCATCAATCCCTAACATCAGTTATAGTTCCACTAACCTATAAATGTTCAGATATAATTCTGCTCCACAAACTTTTTTCTCCTAAAATCCTTTAAGATGCTCACCCTATATTAACTCTTTGTCCATTGTCAGACATATTTGAAGCAAATATTTACAAATAACTTTTCAAACATAAAATCAAGTATGGCCTCCTTATAGCTAAACAATGTGGCTTCAGAAATAAAATCAGTGCTTCACTAGCCCTACTCACAGCAACTGAAAATATCTATTGAAATGCCAGTGACAGACTCATTACAACAGGGATTTTCACAGATATGATAAAGGTTTGTGAAACAGTAATTCATGATCTTTCCCATAACAGAAAATGTAGTAAATCCAGTCCTGAAAACAATACATTAAAATAGTTCCAAGCTATACTGAAAAGAGAACCTTCCAAGACACACCAATAAACAAATCTCCACCATAGTCCATTAAGGATTGGTTCTTGGCCCATTATGTTCTCACTTTTTATAAATGATATTACAAATTACCATAGCTCTCAACCTTCCACCTCCAAAATGAGGAACACTATCCCTCATAATGTGGAACAAATGGGCAAAATGTGGAACATATACTAATGGCTTACTAACAACTTCAACTAGGAAGGTCACAGGATGGTTAAAATATGCTGGTTTTACTTATAAAGAGGATCTTTTAATGAATTAATATGATTAATTTCTATTTACCATAGATTTCACTAACACTGAATGTGTGACAGACTCTTTCAATGTGAAACTTTGAGGAACTTCGAGGAACATGAACTTTTTAAGACCCCAAATGAGGCACATTCCTCATAATGAGGTACACTTGAGATGTATGCAAATTACTTATCCTAATGAAATATCATCCTGCAAAAGTTCATATTCTTCTACTACAGTCCAGTAAATATCATAAAACATTGTAAGTAATATTGCAAAATTACTTCCTTAAAAAATGTAAATGGTCAGAAACTAAAAAAAACAAAAAACCTCCTAAATGACCCCTCCCAAGAAACAAATCATATGCTTTTTTGCCTCTAGCCACAAACCTACCCTCCCTAATTTTACCATTTGTGACATCCACAACAATACTATTCCATAAGTCTCAGAATATAAATACCTTGGCATCAGTCTTGCTGCAGCTCTTTCCTTCTCTACACCTACCAATATCCTCACAACTAAAGTCCTTTCTCAATTAGAACTCTGCTATAGCATATCTCATTTGCTCTCTCTAGAACACAACAAGCCATTGTCAAAATGTTTCTCCTTCTCAAATTTCAAATATGGCTTCCCCTTCTAGCCTTCATTTCAGTATATAATCCCCAAAGTTTACCACTGCAGTAAATTTAAGGAACTCAGCTGGCTACCTATCACAACAAGATCTACCTAGATACCAGGCACACTCATATTTAAAATATTAAATTAATGTTATTGTCCCTCCCCCCACAAGAAGAAGGATACCGATTAGAAAACAATTATGCACATTAAGAAATAACCAGGAAACACTCTCACCCTATGCAGGCCTCCTTTTAAAAGTGGGCCCTGCTCTTTGGATGAAATTTGAGACTACCCTCCTAGAGTTCAAACAAGCACTTTCTGACCACCTACCTAAATGAATCAGAATGTAAGTGCTTTAGGGACAGTGGGTAAGTAACACAACATACTACTGTTACCTTTCCCCAGAATCTCTACACCACTAAACCACTCTGCGGAATTTATTTTTCTTAAACTACACTGTGATTTAGTTATAAAATCTCCATAGGATCTACAACCTAGTGGCATGCTACTCATGAGCCAATCTGTATCTCATCATAAATGGATGGCGCAGTGGTGCACAGTACTGTTGTCGCCTCACAGTGAGAGGTTCTCTGTTTCGATTTTCAGCTGGAGTGCCTTCTGTGTGGAGTCTGAATGTCCTCCCTGCATTCGTGTAGGTTTCCTCCTGGTGCTTCGGTTTCCTCCCATGTTACAAAGACATGCGTCTGGAGAATTTCTTCCCATGCCTCCGCTGAAAATTGTCTTCATTCCAAGTTGGACTTTCCTGGTTAAGAAATGTTAAATAAAAAATTAATTGTAACTATGTACATAGTTTCTTAAATGTGTAAAATGCACTGCAGCATATGCCTGTTGCAAGACATTGACTGTTAAAAAAATTACCATGTTTTTCAGTCATGTTCCTTGTGTATGTATGCTATATACTGTAAAATTCTTCATCATAATAGCAAATATTTTATATACTTGTTATACTGTACCAGTGTGTTTCTACTACTAAATTGATTTAGTGGATATTTTTCCTTATCTACCTCTGTACCCATGTTTCAGCTGAAAAGGATCTTTGTGGCAGTCCACTTACCTGGTTATCAAATAGAAAATGAGATAATGTGGGCATCCCCTCTTCTTACTAATGATTCAGAAAGGACGACTGGAGGTACTGGTCCAAACATAGAGGCATATCTACTGCACTTACCGCAAGTTGTTTAGTCTATCCGTAAAGATTTGAGGAACTAGTTTAGCTATGAATTCATGGATTCTCATTCATTTATCCTGCCTGGATTTAAAGAAAGTTAGTGATGTACAGTGTATAATATAGAAAGGAAACGTATTCCGTGGATAGTTGTCCCTTTGATAGATGGATCTATTGCATCAGGAGGATTCATTATGATCATGATGTAAACTTAGATCCTGAGAATGGGAATTGTTTGTAATACATATTTTCTAAAACTGTAAAAAAGTCAAGCATGACTGAGTCATTTTCAGCCTTATAAGCTAAGCAAAGGTTACAACGTAGATGTTTACAGGAAACAGTGTAAAGTGATTTTGCTTTTAGAAACTGTGTGTGGTTTTAGAGCTGATATCCAAGATTTTATTTGCTAGGAAGTGTTTTTTTTCTTAATAATTGAGCAATATGCCTAGATATATGTATATTGAAGAGGCATTAAAATCTGTTGCAAGTCTGATAAGGGAGTAGAAGGCAGCATCAATATTCTCCTTAGACTATGAAAGATACACATTTAGCTATTAATTCTAGAATGTAGAAGGATTTCCTAATGATAGGTGATACTTGGTGGTTAAAGGAAAATGTATTGTCCACAGTTTCACTTATATCTCTTATGATAGCATCTGTTTTGTGGAGGTATCATCTATGAGGAAGACGCATGGGTTTTCTTCCTTCCCAAGGAGAACAAAACTGCATTTTTTTACACACAGTGTAAGCCCATAAATCTGACTAGATCTGTACATTTTAGGCCCTTTAAATTTAGACTCTGGTCCTGATGCCTGGGGGGTTGTGTTATATGCCATTTTGGAGGACATGGATGTCATTTGCTGTGATAATAACTTAAAGTTTGCAAACATCAGAAAACATATTTAGACAGAGACCTTTGATGACACAGTGGGCATTGTTTAGTTCATGGGCTTCATAAGGATGATATCTTCTTCTTCTACTTCTTCTTTTTCTTTCAGCTGCTCCCATCAGTGTTCACTGCAGCAGATCTATTTCCCTTTCTTCCTGCCCTCTGCATCTTGCTCTGTCACACCAATAACCTGCATGTCCTTTCTCACCATATCCATATACCTTATCTTAGGCCTTCCTCTTTTCCTCTTACCTGGCAACTCCATTCTTAGCATCCTTACCCCAATATACCCAGCCTCTCTCCTCAGCACATGTCCAAGCCAATGCAATCTTGCCTCTCTGGCTTTGTCTCTAAAATGTCTCAACTTGAGCTGACCCTCTAATATACTCATTTCTATTTCTGTCCATCCTTGTCATACCCAATGCAAATATTAACATCTTTAACTCTGACACCTCCAGCTCTGACTCCTGTCTTTACATCAATGCCAATGTCTCCAACCCATTTAACATCACTGGTTTCACTACCATCTTGTAGACCTTCTCTTTCACACTTACTGGTACCTGTATGTCACAAATAACTCCTGACACTCTTCTCCATTGACTCCACCCTACCTGCACTCTCTTCTTAACCACTCTTTCACACTCACCATTACTCTGAACTGTTGATCCCAAGTATATAAATACATCCACCTTCGCTAATTTTACTCACTGCATCCTCATCATTCCTCTGACCTCCCTCCCATTCACACACACATATTCTGTCTTAGTCCTGCTGACCTTCATTCCTCTCCTCTCTAGAGCATATCTCCACTTCTGCAGGGTATCCTCAACCTATTTCCTACTTTCACTAAGGCTCACAATGTCATACGCAAACATCATAGTCCACACGGACTCCTGTCTGATCTCATCTGTCAACCTGTCCATCACCATTGCAAATAAGAAAGGGCTCAGAGCTGATCTTTGATGTAATCCCACTTCCATCTCGAATGCATCCATCACTTCTACCACAGACCTCACCACTGTCACACTGCCCTCGTACATATTTTGTGCCACATTTACATACTTCTCTGCCACACCCGGCTTCCTCATACAATACCTCATCTCCTCTCTAGGCACCCTGTCATATGTTTTCTTGAAGTCTGCAAAGATACAATGCAACTGCAACTCCTTCTGACATTCTCTATACTTCTCCATCAACACCCTCAGAGCAAACATCTCATCTGTATTTCTCTTTCCCGGCATGAAGCCATACTGCTGCTCAATAATCATCACCTCCCTGCTTAACCTAGCTTCCACTACTCTTTCCCATAACTTCATGCTGTATCTGATCAGTTGTATCCCTCTGTAGTTACTATAGCTCTGCACATCACCCTTATTCTTAAAAGTCTGTACTAATGCACTTTTTCTTCACTCCTCAGGCATCCTCTCACTTTCCAAGATTTTGTTAAACAATCCTGTTAAAAACTACACTGCCATCTCTCCTAAACATGTCCATTATTCCACATGCATCTAATCTGGACCAACAGCCTTTCCTTTTTTCATCCTCTTTGTGAGGCTTCCAGCCTAGCTAGCTAGAATTTTGTAAATAATCCTATGTAATTTGTAAATATTAATATGATTCATAGGCTTGTCTTACAAATGTAAGTAAACTGTATGTTATGTGCTGAGCTTCAGAAATGTAACCACAGTGCATCCTACTGGAATAGAGCAAAACTGTAAGAAAATATGTTGAATTGTTTATGATGGTGGTTATCTCAGCTAGGAGACAGAATGCATGCAGCTAGAAATTCTTTCTGTTGTCTGGAAACAGAAATAATTACAGGTTTCCAAGGTAAACATGTTTAACACTTTTATGACTTCTGAGAGATAATTATTTTTGACACAGGGGTGTTACATTTTAAGTTCCTGTTAACCTTGGAACTAAAGGTAGAGGTGACAAGAATGATGTAATCTGAGATAACCCAGGAGAAATGTTTGATAGTAATTTAAGAACTATCTCAGAAAATGAGTCTGTGCATTTTGTATCTTAACTTTGGACCTGTAAACATCCATTCAGCACTTGCATTTGCCTGGCTCCGTACATAAGACTTAGAGTGCAGTGATTTCTCTTAGAGATAGATAGGAACTTAGTAAGATTAGTTTAGATGTTTTCTATATATATTTGAGACTCCAATGCAATGTTGTTTTAAAGTATTTTCTGTGATTCGGAACTCTGTTGTCACTGTGTTGAGTTATTGAGAATTGTCTTGCTCTTTTATTATTTATTATTAAATATATTTAAACCTTTTAATTGTGGCTGGTTCAATAAGAGACATTTAAGATCTTAGAGTACTTGCATATGTATTTGGGGTCAATGTACAGAACACTCTTGAATAGCCTTAAAAATGTGGTCACTCTTACCATTTGGATAATAGTGACATTACACAGTAAAATTGGTCACTCTTTGGTAAGGCCTTTATAGTAGCTGATAAAGAGCTGGTTGGTGGCAGTAGTTACCACTGTATAGTCTGGGCAGAAGAGGGCATAGCTAGTCAACCTGTGCCAGCCGTCCCCAGGAGAGTCTGTGTGTTTGTATATAAATCACATCTCAAACTGCTTGTGTCAATTACTTGGGCAAGAACACAAAGCAATGGCTGGAGAGAAAGGGTGCTGGAGGTTTTGGCTTGACCACTCAGCTAAGATCTTAACCCTATAGCTGTGCCATGGGGAGTCTTATTGGGGATCTGGAGAGAGAAGGAGAAAACAGCCCTAGACTGACTGTGATCTCTGTGTGCTCTTAAGGGAAATTGTAATTCACTTTGTGTGTACTTGTCATCCTCCCAATGTGCACGTCCCTCACTGGTGCTAGTGATGAGAATTGAGGCTCCTTGATTACTGGGCCAGTGCAGGGGCATCACACTCTTCATAGCTATCCTTACTTCCTCCTTGCTAATCTATTGTACTTCATTCATTATCTCCATATCATCCAACCTTCTCTCTCTCATTCTCTTCACTCATCAGCCCCTGAAAGTATTCTTTTCATCTGCTCAACACACTCTCCTTGCTTGTGAGTACATTTTTGTCATTGTTCTTTTTCCTCCTAACCTGATGCTCGTCTTTCTCAACTCAGTCCCTCTGTCTATCCATTTAGTACAGGTCATTTTCTGTATCCTTAGTCTCCAATCTTTTATACAACTCACTATATGCTTTATCCTTAGCCTTAGCCACCTTTCTCTTCACCATACATCTAATCTCCTTGTACTCCTGTCTACTTTCCTCATCTCTCTGACAATCCCACTTTTTCTTCTTCAATCTGTTCCTCTGTATACTCTATTATACTTCCTCATTTCACCACTAGGTCTTCTTGTCCTCCTTCCTTTGTCCAGATGTCACACCAAGAACCTTTCTAGTTGTCTCCATTACCACCTCTGCTCTGTCTGCCTAGCTATCTGGTAACTCTTCACTGCCACCCACTGCCTGTCTTAACTCTTCCCTGAACTTCACCTTATAGTCATTCTTTTTCAGCTTCCACCATCTAATCCTTGGCATGGCCCTCACTTTGCTCCTCTTCTTCTTGATTGCCAATGTCACCCTACAGACTACCATCCTATGCTGCCCCTGTCACCACTTTGCAATCTCCAATCTCCTTCAGACTGGCCCTCCTGCATAGAATATAATCTACCTCTGTGCATCTTCTTCCAGTTTTGTACGTCACCCCAAGCTCCTCTCTCTCTCTTCTTAAAATATGTATTCATCACAGCCATGTTAATCCTGTTTAAAAAATCCACTTCCATCTGACCTTCTGCTTTCCATAAGAATGATATCTATTACTTTTTAACTTATCCTGTTATAACTAGTTTGTCTACAGTTCCTTTGTAAATGGTATGGCTGCCCTTGTGAAGAGTGTCAGAACAGCTGTCCTCCAGGACTTGGTTACACACTCAGTGATGAGATTAAGACTCAATAGGTTTAAGAAGGAATAACTTGGAATGCTGCCTGGATGCATGGAACTAGAGTTTTCTTTCATTTACAGAAGGTTTTTAAGATTTGTTCTGGGATAATTAGAGTGGGTGTATTGCAATGAATGGAGTAAAAGGAAGAACATTGAGGTGATGGGGAAGACATTTGAACAACATTTATTTGAAGATATGTCAGAGATGTCTTCTGAGTAAGAGTAGTGGGTGAAACTGGAGATCAGCTTCTTGCAGTGCACAGTATTGTTAAAATTGCTGACCTAGTTAATGATGTTGTTATTTTCTTTAAGAGAGGTGACGATATTTAATTCATACTTAAGTTTTCAGGTATTGAGCTTATACCTTAATTATTTACTTACAGTTTGTGGTCACATCTAGTGCAGGATAGTTTAAGCTTATTTTTATTTATTTATTTTATTTATTTTAAATTTGTTGACCGGGCTAGTCTACCTGGATATATGTCCATTTTCAGTAGAGGCCCGGGGAGATAAGCTCCAACATTCAAAATGAGATTACATTAAAAAAACATGTGAATACATTAAAAAAAACATGTGAAAAAACTTTACAGCAGTACATGAACATAGGCAAATAAAGATAACATTTTAACTGGTGACAAAGTTATAAAGTACAAATTTCAGAAAGTAGAACATTTAGATAAGAATATTATTACAAAATATTGCTTAAAGTGGTATTTATGGTGAATACTAGCATAATGTATAGTAATAGAGGATACAGGATAGTATGAAGAAACCTGGCAGATATGTTAGTATATCATGTGGTATAAGAAGTGGAAAGAATACATATATATAGAAATAACTACATATGTATATCTATATATATATATATATATATATATATACACACACATATATATATATATATATATATATATATATATATATATATATATATATACACATATACATACATATACATATATACATATATATACATATATAATACATATATATATATATACATATATATATATATATATATATATATACATACATATACATATACATACACATACACACACACACACACACACACACACACACACACACACACACACACACACACACACACACATATAAATCCCCATATGTAGATAGTAAGAAGGAGATATAGAATCAGTGGATGTAAATATGAGGTAGATACAGTGGTCTAAAAGAATGTAGAATGTAGTCAGGTGTCGGGGGCTAAAGTTAGTCAGGATTAGTACAGGGGCACAGCCATTGTGATTTAAGGTAGAGTTTAAGTTTCTTTTTAAAGAGAGATTTTGAGGGAATAGAAGAAAGTTCATAGGGGAGGAGGTTCCAATGTTTTCAAACAGTGTTAGAAAAGAGGGAGTCTCCAGCTTTGTTGTTTGCTTTGTCAATATTTACAAGAAGTGTGTGTGCTGATCTTAGGGAGTTTAGGTTGTGGTAGGGGTGAATAAGAGTAGATAGTATAGGTGTTTTGTTAGGTTGATATAGAAGTTGATGGGTTATGCTTAGTTGATTAATTTTTAGTTGTTGCTGAAATTCTAGCCGACCTAGTTGTTTAGATTAGTACAGTGGTGGGTTCTAAAAGGGTTGCCTGTGGCAAATCTGGCTATGCTGTGGTAGGAGTTTTCTAGCTTAAACAGATTATTTTTGATAAGTTAGTATAAGTGGGTGAGGCATAGAGAAGGGGTGAGATAAGATGTGAGTGGGCAATAGTTATTCTAGAATCTGGAGTGAGGAAAGGTTTGATTTTGTAAAGAGAGCCTATTTTTTTATTAATATTTTTCAAAGTGTTGCTTATGTGGGTATCGAAGTTAAGGTTGTTGTCAATGGTAACGCCTAGTAGTTTTGTAGTATAATCTTGTGATATAGGTGTGGCATTTTAGATGTTATTGTAAAGTCTATGTGGGGAGATTTACTGGAAGGTGTGAAGAGGAGGAGTTTGTTTTTTTTTGGGTTTAGTAGGAGACAGCATTGAGAAAACCATTCTTCTACAGAATTAAACATGTGTTGAGTAAGGGAGTGAAGTTCAGAGACAGATTTTGCTGAGCAAATTAGTGTAGAATCATCTGCGTATTGTATGCATGTAGCTTGAGGGACTACTTGTTGGAGGTCATTGATAAATAAAGAGAATAGAAGGGGGCTCAGAATGGACCCTTGGGGGACACCAATGTTAACTGGTAGCTGGAAAGATAGAGTGGAGTTCCAGAGTACTGCTTGATGTCTATTATTTAAGTAGGATTTAAACCAGTTAATATGTTGAATTTCAAGTGACAAAGATTGAAGAATGTGTGTGAGTATTTGGTGGTTGACCATGTCAAAAGCCTTGGACAGGTCTAAGAAAAGTGCTGAGGAAAGGGTGTTTTGGTTACGATTTTTGCTGATAGTTTCTGTAAAGGAGAGGAGAGCAGTGGTGGTACTATGGGAAGGCCTAAAACCATGTTGGGTATTAGAGAGTAAGTTATTTTGAAGAAGATGGTCAAGCAGTTGCTTGGGTATACACCTTTCCATAATCTTAGATAAGGGAGAGAGTAGAGCAATAGGGCGGTAGTTGGAAATATCAGTTGAATTTCCACCCTTATGAAGAGGAATAATGTGGGAGATTTTCCAAAGTTTAGGGACGTATCCCTCAGTGATGGTTCTGTTGATCAGTATGGAGACTGGGTAGGATATTGATTTGGCTGCTAATTGCAGGTATTCTGGAGGTAGTAGGTCAGCAGAGGGAGTACATGGTTTAAGTTTTTTGATAAGAGAAAGAATGTAAGATGTTGGAACAGGTTGGAAAAGAAATGGGGGAGGTGGGTTTAAGTGGCTGTTAGGTATGTTTGTGTTTTTGCTGGAGAGTTGACTGGCTACAGTTTGAATTGTTTCAGTGAAAAAGTAATTAAAGTCATTAGCAATGTGGTTAGGATTCTTTATGTCTGAGCCTTGTGGGTTGGGTGTGACAGGTTTACTTGGCTGTAGTAACTGTTTTATGTTTGCCCAGAACTTTTGTGGGTTATTTTGGCGAGATTGCTGTGGTTTCAGGTAATAGTTTTTTTATCGGTCATTATTGCTTTTTTGGCCTCATTTCTCAATTGTTTGAAATGTTGGTAATCAGTAGTGTTTTTAGTTAAGTGAGATTTTTTCCAGATTTTATTTCTCAGATTGATTTTTTTGTTTTTTAATTTTTATTTCTTGCAACCAACATTTTTTTCTTTTACTGTTAAGCATGTTGATACTGGAGTTCCAGCCTAGGATCTTGCTTCTTAAGGAAAATTGAAATAGACATATTGATGCAGGAATTTAGGCAGGAGTTGAATTCAGTAGTATAAGAATCTGCATTTGTTATGGGCTCCCATATGGTAGAGATATTTTAATCTCCTTATGTCATGACAGAGCACTATAAGATTAGCCCTGGAGAAATTCATGAAGACAGAAGGATTTGAGAGCATCTTGTTCATGGTCCTTACAGAAAAAAGGAGAACGCAGTGGTCTGCTATGACCAATGAGGGGGACACATTTGGTTGTAAATCATATTAGGGCTATATTTGTAAGAACAAGGTCAAGTAGAGTTGAGCCCTTGTACCGAAAGATAATATCTGTCCTAGAGAGATAGAGCTGATCCTAGAATCTGTGTTCATAAGTTTTGCACGTGGTGCATATTTGCCAGTTATGGATTGGTAGTTTAAATCCACAAATGAATGTGTTAGGCTCAATAGTTAATAAGCTAATTTATTTATGTAGGCTTATTAGGATGATGTAGACATAGAAAGCATTCTATACTTAGTAATGATATGGCAGGTGAAGGTGCTTACATATAGCACTATATGCAAGAGTTCACAGTCAATATCCTGCAGAATTAACCATGAGGAAATGACACTGTGAAGGATAACAAACATGCCCATTCCTGAATATGCATTCAAGGGGCCTGAATGAGTGATGGACATTGTACATCTTTAATGAAGGAGTTCTATCCCTGCATCAGAGCCATGTTTCTGAAAGCATGCAAATGTTTATCCTCTTTATGGACAGAAATGCCTCGCATGTGGGGACTTTCTTATTTAAACTTCTATCATTGAGCAGTACCCCACTAAGAATGTCCTACTGGGATGTTTAAGATGGGTAGGTGTAGAAGACTAACTTTAACTAAAAAGCACACTATGGGTTTCAAGAATGTCTTAGGCAATATGTAGAAGCCATGAGGATAAAGATGATGTCCATCCCTGGTTCAGCAGACACGACTGACTATCATTTCTCTCCAAGTTAACACTTATCGGATCCCCATAGAATGATACTAGTTATTAAGCCAATTGCTAAAGTTAATTATTTCTTATTTGTATTGTGAGATAATTAATAATGATGACAAGATGTGTCTGAAGACTGGTTTATTTCCAATCTCAAAAAACATGCATTGAAAGCACAGCCATGTCTCTCTTCTTGTCTTCCTATATGGAAAGTCTAAATAAGCTTTTTCACATGTGAACAATGACCAAGTCATACGCATAATCAGGGTGAAAAAATTAAGATGGATTAGTAACATCAGGAATTCTGGCACCAGGGATTCAAAATACCCTCTGTCTATTTGTCCTTGTTTGATAAGTGATGTGTCAGTAATGTCTGACTAGTCAGCGTCACATAAGAGTATGATGCTAGAAATGATAGCATGCTTAGGTAGCCTTAAGAACTTAGAACTACAGCTTAGGTGACCCCTATTTGCTGTGACAGCAGGAGGTGTTTTGTGATCTGTATCTGCTGCAGGTCTTGTTGTGAATGCAATGGGTAAAGTATGAGTGTGTGAGTGTCTTACTGCACTGTTGCCTAGGAGTCCTAAAGGACATAAAAATAGATTCAGTTAGCATATCAGGATACCAGGGATTAAAGTTAGTGCTATGCTGTTAAGGTGGTGTGGGGATTTTGAACTCTGATAACCTAGTAGCATGAAAGGTTTCCATCCAGGTTAAATAGCAGTCTGCACTTCTCACAAGTAGACTTCCTGCAAGGTAACAACCATGAGTTATCAGTGGGCATAAGGCAACCCCTACACTGTATCATGATAACCAATGCTAGTAGGCTAATAACAGATTAGTTAATAAAGGATGCAGTTTCTGGGTGCCAGGAAATTTGATGAAGGAGGGGCTCATTATGACCAGCTGTGATATCAGACCTAATGAGTGAGGGATCAGTATTAAATGGGTTATGGTACTATGTCAACTAAGGTATAAAAATAGTAATTTAAATGTTATATGAACAGAAATAATGTGAAATTAGATATACAGTCTAGCAGTTTTGCAATATTACTGCAAAAGAGTTTATATATGTGTATGTATATATATATATATATATATATATATATATATATATATATATATATATATATGTATATATATATATATTGGACCCGTGCAGATGTTCGAAGTTTCACTTCTTTGAACTCACTTCACCGAGTCCACTTGTTCGAAGTAGTGAAACTTTGAACATTGACTTTGACAGTCACACTACAGCGTGGAATGGGAATATTTCCTTTTCCCTGCTGTAGTGTGATCTTGGAGTTGGTATATTTAAGTAGGGGGGTGTGGAGGGCACAGCCCCCCACATGGGGGTGCAGGGAGCTTGCCCCCCTGCAAAAACATGTTTTAAATTTTTTTTTTTTGGGTCGCCCGGGGAACTAGACTTCAGCAAAAGTGCACTTGGGTTGAAGTGAACTTTCGCTGAAGTGTGGGTCTCCTGCTCTATTTCAAAGAAGTGTTCTTTTGATGTAGAGCAGTAAACCCATATATAGATATATATGGGTTTTGTGAATAAGGTAAAAATCCAAATACTATACACAGAAATCAATAAGGTATGCACAGTATGCAATTAAATGTATGAGTTAACACTGTGTGCACATCATAGTGCAAATGTGTCCACATATGGCTACCACTGATGGGGTAAAAAACAAAACACTTTGCACACAGACCAGTCATATAGAACCAGTTACTGTATACACAGTGTAATAAAACAAAACACTATACACACAGAGCAGTGATATAGAATCAGTTGCTGTATACACAGTGTAAAATTAGCTGGACGGTCTACCAATGTATGCACTGATAATGTAAATGAGTTTATACACAGGTGTCGCTAATGAGACAAAAGAACAAATACTCTATCTACAATACAGTAAGGTAGCACCAGGTACTTTATGTATAATATGATAAGGTAGAAAGGTGACGGATATTGGTGTGGGTGACATGAGAATAACAACCATTACAAAAGTAATGCAAGGTGACAAAAATGACACATTACTAGTTGTCTACTGGCTTGTTAGTCTCTGTCTACAATACATTAATGTATAGCAACCTAATTTCTCCTAACATATTTGAATGGTAGTAATATAATGTTTAGTGGAATACAGAAAAAAAATAAACGTATGAAAACACTCAAAACTTCATTAAAGTTATACTGGCCTGTAAAGCTGACACTTTGCAAATTGTCTGTCATAGTGAGACATTATATAGAGAATTTCTATGCAAGAGAAGTGTCCCTTCAGACAGTATTCCCTTTGAAAGTGCCTCTTCATTTTCAAAAGAACTGCATGAGAGCATTGTGATATAATAGCTCCTCATTTTATTTTCTTCTGAATTTTTATTTCTGGTGTCACTTGCACTTTCAAGCACATTGACTAATAATGTAATCAGCAAGTATTTTTACAGGAACAAATTCTTCATGGAATTCATAACAAACTGCAAATATTTTGTGCTGCTGTTTCAATGTGCTAGATATCATTAACTATTGTTTCAGTGAGACTGGAATGCAGTACTGAGTCCCTTAGCAACTAAAGAAGAAGTAACAGAAACTCCGGGGAGATTGATCATAAACAGATGTCTAGATACTTCTCTGAATATACATGGTCAAACATTACATTAATACACATTTTGTGGAGGTACTTAGTGAAGCATTCAGAGGGATTTTTCAGTGAATATACTGTCTCAGTCTGCAGCAAAAGGGATATGCTGGTTCTGCAAGTGCATGTTATCAAGTGTTAATAATTTCACCATACAGATTTGTGGAAAGGTTTTATTTTTACCATACAGATTTGTGACAATAAGCTGGCAATGAAATTATAAGCAAGGCAAAATGGTATTCATGTATATCCAGTGGTTTGTGTACAATTATATCTCACAATGTTACAATGTATTCAAGGGATCAAACTCAAAAACTTAAAACAGGTCATTGTGCAATTTATAACCAATAAATGGGTTCATAACATTTGTTGTTTGTGACATTTAAAACTCATCAACACAGGTATTATTTTAATAGTTAACCTATAAAGAAAAGCATTC
The DNA here is from genome assembly GCF_019279795.1 of Protopterus annectens. NCBI lineage: Eukaryota > Metazoa > Chordata > Ceratodontiformes > Protopteridae > Protopterus > Protopterus annectens. The sequence continues at coordinate 156,830,603 of NC_056736.1, forward strand.
TTATGAAGTATTATAGTAATCAATACAGATGTGTTGATAAACACATTTCCTACAGATGACGCTAGAAGTTCATTTTAAAACACCTATAGATCAATTACAGATTCCCCGCTTACCAGTCTATAACCTACAGCAAACAACTGCAGTTTCTCCACTCACTCTTTGTAGCACGTCTGATAAAGTTAATTCTCTTTGTGGATAATCTTTGTAGCCTTTCCAGTTTTAATAGCTTCAATACAGTAAATATACATTGAGACACAGTATTAGATATGCAATCTAAATAAGATCATTTACTGGCATATTGATAGCTCAGGTTGTCTTTATGCTATTGTGTGGACAATATCTCATATGATATTATGATGTTTCCTTATAGCACAACTAACATTTGAGTCAAACTTCAAACCACAGTTATTTATAGTGCCTAGGTCAATAACTTGTTCAGAGACAGGGAGTACTTCTTTGATGGTAGAGTATTTTTAGGATAACTTTGATGTATCATGATGTAGTAGCAAGCATTTCCTTGTATTAAATGACACACCATCATTAAGTGATGAAATATATAAGTTATCCAAGAAATCTTGGAATTCATGGAGTATACAAGGGAACTGGTCAACCTGTCCATTTATGCCTAGCAAGTATCAGTCCTTAGACCTTACCTTCTTTTCTAAGGAAAAATAGGGGAATGTTCATCATATTGATTACTACTGCAGTAGCCTTAGCTACATGGGTTATATCCCCCAAATTGTATAACAGCCACCTAGCTTTCATAGCTTCAGGGCATCTTCCACATGTCCAACCTGTCAAGCATCTCAAGCTAAGCTGTTCAAAAGATAAGTTTGGGTGTGAAGCCCTTCAGAGCTTTACTACTACTGAAAAGTACTCTCCTCTGAAGAGTTTGAGGATCAATAGTCAACTTGTGCTTTCTTTTTCTAGACATATAACCACCCTTTGGGGGAAAATAATACATTTTCTTAAATGTATTGATGTTTCATTTCTTTTGTCTTCAAGGAAGTTATTTTAAAGCTACATGTGTTATGTTTTAGTGGACAGTCTCAAGACTGTAATGTACTTTTAAATGGAGCAATTGTTTTTTCTGTCAGTTTAAAAATAGCGTTAACTAAATATTTTCTGTGGAGAAATTGCATTTATTTTTCCAGAGTGGGGCTGGAATAGTATTTGAAAGTGCTTTTTTCTGTTTTTTTTTTTGTTTGTTTGTTTGTTTTTTGTCAGAAAAAGCAACTTTTGTGGGCTGGTAGTTTTACGACCATTTGTTGCTTCTCTACCCAGGAAAGAGACACCATTTTTGGCTTGACCATTGAACAGAATACTGGTCCCATGTCTGGTCCTTCTTCCAGCAACAAAAAGAAGTTAAGCAAATGGCTTTTGCCACCACAACAGTCAAGCAATTTTCCTCAGCCACAGGTGGGTGATTCTGTTATGGCCATTTGTTGAACCTCAGACCACTCATATTTTACACCAGATCATATTTTACCCCAGATCCTTCTGGTGTAGCACCTGCAGCCACTGTGGACTGCAGGATAGCCACAACCTCTGGGCCTGTTGGAGTCCCCTTAGTGTGCCAGGGAAAAACATTCTTGTTGGTCCTGGAAGACGGAGCAGAGAAGGTTTCCTTATTGTGTCAGAATGCTGTACCCATCCCTGGGGAAGCAGCTGCTGCCATTAGTAACACAGTTGGCCCCATTTGTCCTGTCAAAAAGAATAAGAAAACCAAGCATGTATCTACTCCTCCTCAAATTTCTTTAGAAAGGAGTAGTTTACTGGGTCTGGCTTAGGGTTTAATTCAGGCTATTGAACTTTCTTGTAAAGTAATTTTTGGTAAAAGAAAGAATAATTCCTATTTTCCTGAATATATTAATGATTAATGATTCTGAATCAGAACAGGAAGATGCAGGGACAGATTCAAGGTTTCCTCCCTCAGATTTCTGATACATACTCATGTAAGAGCTCAGTTTCTGATTCTTCCTGTAAGACTTTATTTATGTTTGAGACTTCTGCTAGAATGTTCTATTGTTTTCAGTGGGAGAAAATTGAGGTTCTTCAGTCTCTCAGAAAATACTATGAGCTGTATAAAAGGATTTTGCCAGATCCTACACCAGTTCCTCCTGTTCTTTCAGCTTTATAGGATGTGTGTGTTACTGACTGCAGTTTTCTTAGTCATCCAGCTGCTCCTAAAAAGGCAAATAGGATGTATACAATTCCTCATTCTTTTAAATTTTTATACACTGTTCCCAAACTTGACCTAGCAGCTTTGGTGATCTTACTTCTGCTAGGGTCATTGTTAGTTCCAGTAGTACTCTTTCTGATAAGGATGGGGAAATTATTGATAGGTGTGAGGAAAAAAGTGTATACTTCTACAACTTTGGTTTTCAAAATTTTGAATTGTTAGGTTCATACCTTAAAGCTTTTTTTGACAAATCATGAAGGCATGAGGAATCCCTTATCTGTGATTTCTTCTTGTGAAGAAAAAATCTTACTTAAATAATTTAGATTCCTCTTTTGCGCAGGTCACTACTCTGACTATAACTCTGTTGATACTTCTTCCATCACTATGGCCACTGTTACTGATTTAAAGAGAGCTGCATGGCTGCATTCTCAGAGCCTTGCAGATTGTATTAAAAGTGAAACCTTAAATTCTACCTTAGGTAGAGATTATGTGTTTGGCCCCTCTGCTGCCGATATGATCAAAAAACGTGAAGAAAAGGGCAAGCTGATCCAGACAATCTCTAAGATTGTTTATCTCTACTTTTCTAAATTGTCCTAGGGATTTTCTTTCTCCTTTTCCATTTTTGGCAGAAAACAAAATAAGCTGTCTCAATAGTATGCAGGTAAGCAGACATTTAAGAAGAATGGCAAGGGAGTTCCGAAAAGAAGTTTCTAATGTCCCAAAATAAAGGACAGTCTTATATGTCTGAATGACAAATCAAAAGATCTTGTGACCCACTCCCACACTGGCACATTTTTCTTCCAGAAAGTCTTAATCTCCATTTTTCTCTTTGGCAGCAGATTGCTACAGGCAAACGGGTTCAGATTATCATTCATCAATATTACAGATGGCAGGTTGAGGAAATTCCTTCTTTCCAGGTGACCATTCCTTAACTTCCAAATCAGACTGTTTTGTTTCCAGCTGTTCTTCATCACATGCTGTGACAAGGAATAATAAAACCAATTTTTCCTTCTTAAGTGGTGAAGGGTTTTTATTTACGGATGCTCCTAGAGCCACAGAAAGAAAAAACTCGGTACCAGTTCTGTATCTTTCTTTCCTAAACTTGTTTGTGGTAGTGCACTAATTCAAAATTATGTCACTTCACAACTTGTTACTTCTTCCTGTTTTAGGTTTCCTGGTAAAAATAGACTTATAATATGCTTCTGATCACATCCCTATTCATCCAGGCTTCAGATATTTCTAAAGGTTTTGTATGTCTGAATCACATTATCAGTTTTCCACCTTAATCTTTGGACTATCCACTCCACCAAGAGTGTTTACAAAATGTCTAGCTCCAGTTATAGCTCATTGTGGGCTACACGGAATCAATATTTTTTCCATACTTAGATGACTTACTTATTGTTGCAGAGTATTTTTAAAAGTCTCAGGAATCTCCATCTTGAGTGAGAAATCTGTTACACAAGCTGGGATTCCAACAGAACAATCAAAAGTCTTTCTTGAGTCATTGTGTTTCTGTGATGTCAACTAGACAGCTCATTTTAAAGAGCTTTTCTTCCACAGGAAAAAAAATAGATCCTAATTTAGATTTCTTTCTAAAAAAATCCACTCAGACTTCAGTCTCTGCAAGGGAATACATCATGATTTTGGGCCGCATCGTATCTAGGATTCTCACGATGCTCATGTAAGTCTCCACATGCGAACGACAAAGTGGTATCTGAAATCTCTTTGGTCCCAGCATCAACACCCTTTATGTTTTCAAATTCCAGTGCTGGAGTTTGTCAGAACAGAAATATTTTAATTGAGACAACAGATATACTTAATCCCAAGTCTCCCCTTCCTAATCTTTGCTCCAAAGCAGTCAATTTATTTGTGGAGTGGTTTCAGGAAGGCTAAAAGTGCAGGGGTGTGTGACACCAAAGGCAGATACAAGCACATAAATATCTAGGAGATGCTTGCCCTGATCAAGACACTCAACTCTCTGAACCACCTTTGGCCCCTGGGACCTCTTCAGAGTGGTTTCAGACAATACCACAGTCTTGTGGTACATCAAAGAGCAATGGGAACCAGGTCATGCTCCCTTTGCAGATTAGCCATGTTAGCTTGGAATATAGCTCCACAGCAGAATCTCACTCGACAGGCATCTTACATTTCATCAGAGCAAAACTGTGTGGCATACAAGCTGAGCAGGACCAGGGCAGACCCTCACAAAGGGAGACTAGATCAGGTGGTCTTCCAAAATTTGATCCATGTGTGGGAAGTTGCTCATGTACACCTTCTTGCTTCCTGTTTGTACAATCAACTGGCACAATTCTGTTTCATGACTATTCATTTCTTTGGACAGAAATGCTCCTGTAGGCCTTTCTACTCTTTCCACTAATATCCAGAGTACTTCTCAACATTCAGAGAGGATTCACCAAGCATATTGTGGTAATGCTCACCTCACCTAGGCAACTGAGGTTCTCTCTTCTTTTGGAAATGGCCAGGGGCAATTACCACAACTTCCTCACAGACTGGGTCTACTCACACAAGAACAGAGGTGTTTGATACACTTCAATCATTTTCAATTGACTGGCTGCATGATAAGGTCTTAATTTCTTTTAGGCACTTGTTTACTGAGGATGAACAGTAAGTACTAATGGAGGCAAGAAAGCCTGCTACTCAAAAATCATATATTAGCAAATAGAAACAGTTTTCTAATTGGTGCCAATGACATAACCGGCAAGGTTCATTTATTGGCCATCTCAGCATGTCTGCCCATAGAACCTCTTCCTCCAAAGCAGTTGCATGTCAAAATGTTCTTGAAAGGGTTTTTTTTCATAAGAGGCTGTCAAGTAAATTGTGGCCCCTCCTTGCAATCTTAATTTTTTGTTAGGGAAGCTAACACTTGCTCCCTTTGAACCAGCTAATCTGGCTGACTTGAGGCTCTTAACATGAAAAAAAGTTTTACTGATTGCTCTGACCTCTGCAATAAAGGGATCTGAGTTGCAAGCTGTTATGGTGAGTCAGCCTTACCTCAGTTTCAATAAGGACAGGATTTCTTTGAGAAATAATCATTCTCTTATGCTTAAAGAAGTATCTAAGTTTACTTTAAGCCAAACTATCCATCTCCCCATTTTCTTTAATTAGTCTAAAAATGAGGGAGAAAGGCTACGCCATACCTTGTATGTCCACAGACAACTCAGGTACTATCTTGACAGAAGTATATCTCTCAGATCTTCAGATTAACTGTTTATTTCTTGAGAAGGTAAGAAGAAGGGACAACTTATGTCAGTACAGACTATTTCCAAATGGTTGTCTGATTCTATTACCTTTTGTTATACTCACCATAAAAAATCTATTCCAAGCAGGGTGAATGCCCTCCCTACTAGGACCTTGGCTTCATCTATGGCTTTTTGGAAAGGGTTGGATTCTAGAAATATTTTAGAAGCTGCTACTTGGACTTCTGTACTTATACAGTACTGCACATTTGATTACTTCTATAGGTATAGATCAGACTTTGCTAGAACAATTCTCCAGGGGTTCCTGGACTCTTCCCCTTTTACCTCCCTATTGTAGGTAGCTTTGGTAATCTACTAATATACGTAAGGCTATTATAACATTGATCAATATGATAAGCATAGTACAGTTGTATAAGTTGAACTTACCATAGCAGTTGATGTTTGAATGATCTCTAATGTAGTAGCTACACCTTCCCTCCCTACCCTTGTCTTTTCATGCATTATTTTATTACTTGGTGTGGACATTTATGATTTGTTGTTCCTAGCATTGTCCTTTAAGGGCTCAGCCTCTCACTTTCTGCTGGAAGGAAAGTTCTGAAGGGCTTTGTGCCCAAACTTGTCTTTTATTTCGCTCATCTTGAGCTGCTCAATTGTTTAACAGCATGAAAGTTGCCTTGATGTTTGGAAGCTGGCCAGCCATTTTATCCTTGGCAATATATAACCCATATAGCTATGGCTACTGCAACACTGATCATTTGAACATCCACTGTTATGGAACGTTCGACTCACACAACTGTACTGTCATATTTGGGATGAATATATGAATACCCATCTAATTTTCCATTTTCTTATTAAAGGAACAGAGTGAAACACATTGTTTGATCTGGCTATGATTTTTTTTCTAAAGTAGGAGGTAGTCATTATGTGACAAGTCTGTCTATCCAACATAAATGTATATTTGCTGAAACAGGTTCAGATCTGTGATTCTTGTATTCACTGGACTATTTGATTTGTGTTGAAATAAGAGGACTTGGATTGCAGGATCACTAATGTACTAGAAGACAAGGCACTGACTGAATCTAAGGAGTCTGTATGATGCCAAATACAGGGGAAAATCTTCCAGCCTTCTTTGAAAGCTCAGTTCCTTTAGTCCAATGATCTTTTTTGTCAAGAAGCTGTGAAGTCTCTCTCAATGCTTGATATGTTTAGTAAGAGACATTTCAAAGGGGCATGGGTCTAATCAGTGCTGAATGTAAAGGGGTCAAGCCTTCTTTGGAGCTACAGGAAATAACTTTTTGTGATCAGCTGTGGCAGTCAGAAGATTTCATATTCATTGTTGCAACAGTTTTCAAATGAGAGAGAGTTATCTAGCCATATTCAAAGGTCTGTCACAGCATCTTTAATTTGGAGTGGGATGTTTTCTATACTATAGGTGTGATGGGGGTGTTTTCCAAATGCACTGATATTGCATTTTTTAGCACTTAGTTTTATCCCATTGTCAGTGCACCAGCTACTAATAAGGTATAAGCTCACTTTAAAGCTTTTGCAAATCAGAAAGGTATTTGAGTGTAATAGCTAGTTTACTATTGTCAGCAAAACTTGGTTAACCAGAGTTCCTGATTTTTTTATTTGAATATCAGAGAAGGATGTACTAGTAAAAGTCTAACATGGACCCCTATGGTACCCCACTAGTTACTATAATGCTCATGAGGCTGTGCTTATCAACCTCACAGTGTGGGTATTGACCTTCAACTAATTAGCTACACATCTAATTACAAAGAAATACATTTGGAGTGCATTTAGGTTTTTTGATAATGTTGGCATGTGGTATAGTATCAAATGTGTGGAAGATCAAAGCATGCTATATGGACAATGTGACCACTGTCCATGGTTTCCATAACCCTTTCAAACATTTAACAACATCACTGGACAGGATTTACCTGTAAGAAACAAACTTCTGGGGGTCTTGTCTTTTACAATTTTTATATCATAGTTAAGTGGGCCTATTATAACTCATTCCATGGCCTTGCAGATTCTTACAAACATTATACACCACATTTATTCTTCTGTACAATATAATCAAACCAGCATTACATAAACTGTTCAATCTCTGCTTCTCATAAACCTCATTCTTCTTCCAAAAGTTTTTCTGCATGTATTAGGTTCATAGGTTCATAGGTAGTTACTAGGCTATCTGCCCGAGGGCATTTATAAGCCTAGCCAGAGTGTGTCAGCTTTCACCGCCCCATTGATTAATTAACTGATCCTCTTTCAAGTAGAGCTAATGAAGTGATCCCAGGGGTGTATTTTCTGTTACCCATCCATTCATCAAGGTTTCTCTTGAAGAGTGTTAGTGAGGGGCTCTGTCTGATGTAATTTGGAATTTTGTTCAAAAGCATGGGGAGTCTCTGTGACAGGAATCTATCCCTCCAGCATGTTCTATTTATTGTTGTGGCGAGGTTTAGCTCACTAGAGCGCATGGCTCGCAGTGACTTGGATTTCTTTAGGTGGAGCATGTCCATCAATTCTGAGTTGGAGATGGCTTTGTAAGTCAGGCAGAGATCACCACTGACTAAGTGATATGCCACTGAGTACAGCGGGAGTTTTTTCAGTCGAGCTGCATAGGACATATGTTTGAGGCCAGTAATCCTCTTGGTGTGGTACTTTTGTGGTCTTTCCAGCTGTTGGAAGTGTCTTGTGAAGTACATCCCAAATGGGGCATTTTAGTCTATGATGGGTCTAATGAGTGACGAGTAGAGGGGCACTATAACCTCTTTATTTCTAGATGTGAACCCTTTAGTAATTAGATGGGCCATATAGAAGGATTTCCTAACTACTTTGGCAATATGATTGTCAAAGGAGAGATTACTATCTACCTGGGTCCCCAGATCTCTTATTGCCTCTTCTGAATTAAGGGGGCTGCCACCTATGTGGTAATTCGTGGATGTTTTGTTTTTTTCCAAATGGGATGACTATGCTTTTTTGGCATTTAGCTTGAGGTCATGACTATGACACCAGATGTCCGTCTTAGTAAGGCCCTTTTGGAGGATGTCTGTGCCAGCCAGAGAGTCAATCATGGCTCCCAGTTTGCAGCCATTGGCAACCTTGGTTAGCCATAGTCTTCCTGTGTTTGCCTGTACGTCTGAGAAGTATATGCCGAAAAGTAGGGTTCCCAGGACCGAGCCTTGCGGGACACCACTTGTGACTGGTTTAGAGTCGGACCTGGAGCCCGCTATTCTTACCGTGTGAGTTCTGTCTGTAAGCCAGTTGGCAACCCATCTCGTGATGTAGGGGTTTATGTTCAGGTTGGTGAGTTTTTCTGTAATACCTGAGTGGGGAATGGTGTCAAAAGCCTTGGCGAGGTCAAGGTAGACTGGGTGAACCACCTTTCTCTCGTCTATGGCCTTGGTGACTGTCTCAAAGAAGTCAACCAGGTTTAGTAGGCATGATCTGCCCTTAACAAAGCCAAACTGGGTCGGGTCAAGTGTTTGGAGGTTTCCAATGTCTTTGCTAATGAGTTCTATGATGATGCGCTCCATAGGCTTGCAGACTAGGCTAGTCAGGCTTATGGGGTGATAGTTACCAGGGTCAGTTGTGGCCCCTCCTTTGTGGAGAGGAATAACCATTGCTGTGTGCCATTCTATGGGCATGTGGCCTGTGGAGAGGCTGAGGTTGAACAGCGTGTTTAGGTGGGGGGGTTAGCTTTTTCTGTAGTTCGTGCAAGACGCAGCCTGGGACACCATCTGGTCCCATTGACACTGTGTTTTTGGCTTTTGAAAGGGCTGTTTTCACCTGTGCGTCTGTGATTTTTGGGACACTACACTTTTCTGGTATTGTTGTGGGCCCTTTTGGAGGTGAGAGGGGGGTGAAGTTTGCACTGAATCTATCTGCCAGGATGTTGGCAATATCAGTAGGTTCAGTATAGTTTGAGCCATTTTGCACTAGTTCAGTGCATATCTGCGAGTTGCCACTTAGATTCTTAACATAGCTAAAGAAGGCTTTGTGGTTATTTTTTGAATCCTTGGCTATTTTTCTTTCGAAGTTAGCCTTGGATGATTTCATGAGAGACCTTAGTTTCTTACTGATACTGATCAGGGATGTCTTTCCTTCTTGGGATTTGCTTTTTTACTGAACTAGTTTCCTCCTTCCATTGTATAACCTGTTTATTGCAGGGGTCCACCAAACTGGTTTCCTTCTCTTAGAGGAGTGAGTCTTGGTTTTGCTAGGGATTGAATGATCCATGCATCCTTGTAGGTGCTCATAGAGTGCATTTGTAAAGGTTTCTGCATCTTGGGCAGTGTTATCCTTTAGCGTGGAGGCTGTGAAACTTACCACCTCTGTCTTAAGTAAGGTGAAGTTTGCTTTAGAAAAGTGTTTTACTGTGGTTTCCTTAGTTGGGGGTGGTGGTGGGGTATGGACATCCAGAGTGATTAGTCTATGGTCTGATCTAACCAGAGATGGGTTGACCTCCGGTGTGGAACACCTGTCGACCATGTTGGTGATGACCAAGTCCAATATGTTTTCACCTCTGGTAGGGGAGTTTACCAGCTGATCCAGGGCATTTGAGTTGATGAATTCCAGGAAGCGCTGGGCCTGAGAATTTGTACTCGAGTAGTTTTCCCAGTGAATGGTAGGGTAATTGAAATTGCCCAATATCAGGGTGTTTGGTAGGACTTTCATGTTTTCCAGTGTCTCCAGAAAGGTGGATTGGTGGTACTGGGTCATGGAGGGTGATCTGTAGCAGGCCACAATTTGCTTTGCAGATTTGCCCGATGTTAGTTTCACATGGATGATCTCAGAGGTATCATGCTGCGCCACTAAGGTATCTTTGATGAATATGGATACACCCCCTCCTTTTGTGTTTCGGTCCGTATTCTGTGGCCGAAATGTGTGGTATGAGTTGTAGCCCAGTAGTACTGGGGTGCTCGCTGGAGCCTTGAACCAGGTTTCAGTTACTGCACAGATGTCGACATTCTCCATACTGAGGAGTGCTTCGAGCGCGTGCATTTTGAGATTTAAACTCCTGGCATTGAGTAGCATAATCCTCAATTTTTTGTTAATTGTGCTATTCATGGAGGTGGGTTTGACATTTGAGCCTTGCCTAAAAAAAAAAAAAAAAAGGCACTATGGGGGCAGCAAGAGCCTTGGTCATTATTCAAAGGGGTGACAGGTGCAAGCCATCTCTTGCAAAGCAACGTGGCTTGTCGAGCATGTCGTTCCAGGCTGACAGACACTGGATCACCATTGAATCAGACCAGAAGCTTAGCCAATTGTTGAAATTGATCACTTTATCTTTATAATGAGGCATCATTCTTGGTGAGAGCAGGATGCTACTCAGGGTCAGGGTCATACCAGCCTGGTCTACATGATCACAGAGCTCTTCCATGTCTCATTTCATGTAGTCCAGCAGGTATGTCTCAGGTCATTCACACCAAAATGAACAATGACAAGAGTCATATTTGTATTTGTTCTGTAGTGACCTGAGTGCTTGTGTTGTGTGGCGGATTCTGGCTTTCGACAGGCAACTAACAGTAACCTTTTGCTTGTCCAGCCTAGTGAGTGGGACGTCAGTGTGCCTGACTATAGAGTCACCTATTACTAGTGTGTTAGGTATATTATTTCACCTTAAGGGCTGTGATTGTGTGGCACACCGATTTTGTGTTATCTGGTTTGTGATGAGAAGTGCAGGTTGTTTGGGTCTCTGCTTTGGAGATTTCTGATGCTTTTGTAGGTTTTTATTTAGAGCCTCCGAGTATGATTTTGTGTATTTATGTCTATTTTTTGCCAGTGCTGTTTTAGTAGGTCTGTGTGCGGCTGGAGGTGTGGTGCAAGTGTTAACCTTCTCCTCTTGACTGTCTGTTCCAGTCTTGGGTGGAGACAGCTTAGCTTCCAGTATGGCTGTATAATTGCATCTCTTGCATATGTTAGTGCTTTGTGGTAGGAGGAGAGGGTTGTCTGTGTACATGAGGCAGTTGTAACGTTGCCGCAGGATACCCAAACTCACCAGCTGGACTGGAGAGTGCACCTGAAGTTGAACTTTGGTCATGCCTGAATAGTAGGGTGAGCTGCTTAGTCGCTTGGTTGGTGAGGTGTGAATAAAGAGCCTTGCCCTGCTGGGAAATCAGTGTCAGGGTATATTAGTGATTGCTATTAGGTTTGAGTAAGTGCTGGGCTGTAAGATGCTTTTTGAGTGCTTAGGTTGAGAGTTAGACTAGGTTCAAGGGAAAAACTGAAGAGGAGACTTAGTGGAGCCGGGAATAACTTAACCATAGCTAACCGGCACTGCCCAGTGTGCAAAACCGTACAAACACAGTTTTTATAGTAGGGAAATGAAATAGATAGAAATTAGCCCAATATGGCCAATAAACTACTAACTTCTGGGCTGGAACCACTCCTCCAGGGACAGATAGGATGTTCAAAGCTCCACTATCTCACAGGTAAACAGAGAAACTTCCTTATACCCAAGTAAGGTATGGGCAACTCAGAAACTAGTATCACAGCCCTGAATTCAGCACTAGCCTAACAACTGGACTATACTACCTGAGAAAGGCAGGAAACAAGGATTTTTTTTTTTTAAAGATAAGGCAAAAACAGTAAAAAATATACTTAAAACAGCTTTAAACGACTATAAACGATCAGAAAAGGCTATTGCACTTTAGTGTGTAGCCTACAACAGTTAAACAAATTATTTAAACAAAAAACAACTTTTTAAGAGTGCAGGTAGTCAAATAAGTTCAATATGTGAAAAAAACATGCTTTTAAATGACAATAAATGCTGGAAAATCTGTGTTTAGGTGGAAAAAAGTTAAGTACAGCAAGAAAGTACAGAAAACTGATAATTAATCATTCCAAAGTCTCTCTTCTAAGCTAGAAGGCTTGTATCAGTTTAAGGCTTTCTAGTGCTACCAAGTAGGTTAGTTACAGGAAAGAAGGGAAACAATCGCAGATGTGGGCTTTTAAACCAGAAAGTCGAAAGAGATAAACAAACTGTCCAAATGGTCAATAAACTACTATTTCTGGGCCAAGAACCTCTCCTCTCATGGTAGACAGGCTACTTAGTGCTTACCACTCCCACTGATAAGCTAGAAGGCTTTTTTCCAACACAGAAAGGCTTGCGGGGTTCAGAAGCTTACCAACAGCCCTGGATACAGCAACTCTGTATCTGGACTAGGCTAGTTATGGGAAAGGTGGGAAACAAGCACAAGTGTGGCTTTTAAACCAGAACATTGATTGAAAGAGATGTAAAAAAAATTGCCCAAATGGCCAATAGCTACAATTTCTGGGCCAGGAACCACTCCTCTTGTGGTAGATAGGCTACCTAATGCTTACCGCTCCCACTGATAAGCTAGAAGGCTTCCCTCCAACACAGAAAGCCTTGGGGGGCTCAAAAGTTTACAAAGAGTCCTGGATACAGCAAATCTGTACCTGGACTAGACTAGTAACAGGGAAGGCAGGAAACAAGCACAAACACAGACTTTTAAATCAGAAAGTTGAAAGAGATGGAAAAGCTTCCAAAACGGCCAATACATTATAATTTCAGGACCAAAACCCACTCTTCCCATGGTAGATAGACTACCTAGTGCTTACCACTCCCACTGATAAGCTAGAAGACTTCCTTCCAACACAGAAAGGCTTGGGGGGCTCAGAAGTTTACCAACAGTCCTGGATAAAGTAAGTCTGTATCTGGACATGACTAGTTACAGGAAAGGCAGGAAACATGCTTAGAATTTATTTATTTTTTGGTTACAGAAAAGCAGCTAAAACAGCAATAAATACAATTCAAATTGCAGTGCAGGCCAGTACACCCAAGTGTGTAGCAACACTGCGGCAAATACACTTCAAATAAATACAATTAAATTAACAAATGACTAAAAAACAAGTGCAGAAGGCAGTAAATTAGAACTACTAATAAGCAATAATAAGTGCAGAGTAAGAAAGACTGAACAAATAGCACTCAGAAGAGCAGCTAAGACAGTTACAGTAAGAGCAGCTGAATTAAAAAAAAAAAATATATATATATATATATATATATATATATATATATATATATATATATATATTTTTTTTTTATTTTGAGGAAGGGAACAGAGCAGGATTAAGATGCTACAGGGGTTGTCCTTCCCATATGCTCTCTTTGTACACAGTAGGAGTGCCTGAAATCAGAATATGATCTCACTGCACTCAGTTGAGTGAGCAAATGAGATGGACCCAGAAGGAGTATCCAAATACAAATCTACAAGAGGGGTGGGCAATTTCAAAGCCACCAACATTAACACCAAAACAAGAACAGGGAGGGTGGATGGGGAACTAACTGTAGAGAGACAGCCACAACTTCAGTTGAGTTAATATTCAGTGAAAAACACAAATAAATTAAATACAGTACTACATGCAAAAGAGCAGATAAAAGTGTACTTAAATTCACGTATATGTCCAGCTGATTTCAGGTAGATGTTAGCCAGCCAAAGCTCTGATATTAAACAGAGATAACTCAAAATGTACCACTTATATAAGGCAAGAATGTCAGTGATGAGCTGAAACTACCCCCACTGTTATCAATGGCTACACAGAAATTCTAAAAAGTACTCTGTAGAGAGACAGCCACAACTTCAGTTGAGTTAATATTCAGTGAAAAACACAAATAAATAAATTAAATACAGTACTACACGCAAAAGAGCAGATAAAAGTGTACTTAAATTCACTTATACGTCTAGTTGATTTCAGGTAGATGTTAGCCGGCCAAAGCTCCGATATTAAGCAGAGATAACTCAAAATGTATCACTTATATAAGGCAAGAATGTCAGTGATGAGCTGAAACTACCCCCACTGCTATCAACGGCTACACAGAAATTCTAAAAAGTACTCTGTAGAGAGACAACCAAAACTCCAGTTGAGTTAATATTCAGTGAAAAACACAAATAAATAAATTAAATACAATGCTATATGCAAAAGAGCAGATAAAAGTGTACTTAAATTCACTTATTCGTCTAGTTGATTTCAGATAGATATTAGCCAGCCAAAGCTCTGATATTAAGCAGAGATAACTCGAAATGTACCACTTTTATAAGGCAAGAATGTCAGTGATGAGCTGAAACTACCCCCCACTGCTATCAATGGCTACATAGAAATTCGAAAAAGTATTCTGTAGAGAGGCAGCCACAACTTCAGTTGAGTTAATATTCAGTGAAAAACACAAATAAATAAATTAAATACAGTACTACATGCAAAAGAGCAGATAAAAGTGTACTTAAATTCACTTATACGTCCAGCTGATTTCAGGTAGATGTTAGCCGGCTAAAGCTCTGATATTGTTCCACGATTTTGTAGTGGCAATTTACTTTAAAGCATGGTGGTCTCGAATAAGTGTAAGTAAATTAAGTAAAATGAGATGGAAATCAGAAATTATATAAAGCAACATATGCTAATGATGAAGTGTTCTTTAGCCCACTTGTAATTCATAGTCAGATCTTCATGCTGTATGCACATCTGTTGTAGAAAGTGTTGCTGCACTTATTATATCTACTTTGCAATCAAAACGGATGCTTGCTGGCCTGCAAAATGTTTTAAATTGTCCTTTCTCTGCCTTGATCCCTTGTTATGTACCATTACTACACATATGTCACTTTCACATAATCATCAGTCAAACAATACCTGCCATTCTCAGAAAGAAATTATGTGACACAATCTCCATAATTATATACATATACAGGCTGCAGCCAATTAAAGCTGTGCTTAAGCAAAATGTTCGCATGAGCATGACAATATTGACAGTACACATCTGTCCTTTCATTTGCCCTTCCACATTCTTGCAATCATACAATACTGTCAGTGACAATCAGGAATCTCCCAGTAAAAACACATTTTCAGCCAACAAAACATCCTTGCCACTTCAGTACTTCAATCACTAAATTTCTACCATGTACACGCAATCACTAAAAGGCATCAAAGTAAACAGTTTTCTTTGTGATCACTAATAGTTTGCACTGCTGCTATAATAAATTCTCAGATGACAGCTGACAGTACTGTAATATGCCCATCACAGGAAAAAAAACATTTCATGAAGTGAACTCGGTAATCTTACCTCATTTTCAGCATTTTGCAATATTTCTAATATTTTATCTTACTTTAAAATATGCACAGTAATTAATTTGTTGGATAACTTAAGTAATCATGAATTAATATTCATGGTCATTTACATATTTTGTATGCAAATTAATCTCTGTTATGCTTATCACTATGAATATCAGTGATACACAGACATGCACGGCATCTTATGAATGTAATTGCGCTCCTGGCTTTATTTCGTATAACAAGTATCTTCATGTACATCCACTTTTGCCTTAAGTAGGCATGTTTATCAACACATCTGCACTATTACATACTCAGAGTGAATAGCATCCTCTGACTACATTTGTATACTGACATCACAGATTACCACTAAGCACAACCAGAGGCCACTACTATGAATACTGCCCAAAGTCTTAAGTGCCCTGCAGTCCTAATGCCAACAAACACAATCTGCTGTACATGAGCATTTGTATGATTTCTTCATATTTTTGATGAATGTATTATCTTCGATGAATTGTGTTCTTCTTATTTTATATTTATGGTCAGTGCTCTGACTATGATAAGCAGCTTTTCCTACTTTCAGTGATAATAAGATACAATCTGCATTATCCAGTAGTTCTAAATCATCTTTAAGTGCACCAATGTATCATTTCGTTTTACATGTTCTCTACACATGAATGTGTCAGTCTTGCCCTGTTTCTTTATTCAGATATAAATTGATTCTTAAAAGAAATGGTTATCATTTCTAAACTGATAGCCTCAAATTTCTTCATTAAAGGTGTCTGTATCAACACAGTGATTATTTTTTTATTTTCATTAGAGACAGCAATGTTTCTTTAAGTATTAAATTTTATGCAACAATCTGTTTCCAGCTAAAAGCATTATCACAATGCCCTCATCAGCTTAAGTATTTTAATTCAAAGAAAAGTGGTCTTGTATATTTGTGTCTGTAACCATTTAAGCCACCTTCCCCTTTTCAGATGAGCAGGATAAAAAATATTTCCAGGCAAAGGAACATGCAACTCTGAATAAGTTAATTTCATGATGTAAGACAATGAACACAATGGTAGTCCCAAATCTTTCAATTCCCCTTTATTTTCTTCTCAGAATGTAATGTTCAATTGATAAGGTGCTGCCTGGGAGTTTAGTGAATCCGCATTACTCTCCACCTTACTGGTTTTCCATTACACATCTTCTATTACCTTTTTTGCATTTCTTTAGTTGACATTTTATCAGTTTATTTTGAGTTGCAGTGTTTCTGCACAGTAAGATTAAAAACATCTTTTTCTTCCTTATTATTTTTTAATAAAACACCTTTAATTGAATTATCACTTGTGATATAGGCAGAGTTATGTATATATAAAAATAACCAAACCATATTAACAAGCTCACATTTACAAATATTATACATCACATATTCATATATATTCATATATTATATATATATATATATATATATATATATATATATATATATATATATATTTATATACACATATACATCACATTGTTCTATAGAATATATCAAACCAAGATTACATAAATTGTTCGGTTCCTTCCTTCTCTTAAACCTCATTCCTCCTCCAAAATATTTTTTGCATGTATTGCTACCACAATTTCTACTTTTTTCTATGTAAATCTACCACTGCCATTTTCTAAAGATCCCACTTCCTGTTCTTTTATCTCTGTTAAAATATTTACTACTTTAAGTGAGGTTGGTTTAGCCTTTGTTTTCCATTTTCTAGTAATTGTTTTTTGGCAGCCACCAGAATTAAACTTAAGAAGGCCTTAATAAATCTGGGCAATTTATATCTTGGATTATAGCTCAAAAACAAAATAATTTCCTTGGTTACAGTCATTTGATTGCCTACTGTTCCTGACAGAGTACTCTGTGGGGAACATTTAAAGTCTGGCAACTCATTACAGTACGAAAACATATGTTTCCAGGTACCTCTTTCTTCCCTATCACATCTCAAACATTTGCCATCTACTTGATGGAACATTCTTTGGAAGTCTGCTTGGGTCATAAAAGCACCTAACCACCTATGCAAACACTTCAAGGCAAAAATCCTCAATCTTCTACACTTAAATCCATATTTGGGAGCCATACATATGCCTTGCCATTGTTATTTTGTGAATTGCTTATTTCATTTCTCTTCCCATTCTTCTTCTGACCTCCTCTGATTGATTCTTATAGTTGTTGTGCAATAGTTTATAGGCCCTTCTATCTATCTCTTTTTAACAACAACTTCTGTTCTAGATTCAACTAAAAACTCATCCAGTGCAGATCTTTCACCTAAATTACCCCTATCCCGTTTCCTTTGGTTGTACTTTAATATCATTTCCTGATAGGGAAGACATTCTCTAGCATGTAGTCCAAATGACATTTTGACCTCCTAATTATTAATTGAAACTACATGAAGTGACGGCTAGTCTCATAAAAGGTTGCTCTACTTCAATGTCCTGTACAAACTGAAAGTTTTCTCTTGATAAATGCTGATCTCATGAGTCCTTCTATAACACCCTGCGGAATAAGGTGTAAAATCAGTGAAAATCAATTCACTAATCACATCTGTTTACATGCGTGCATTTCTTAGGATCATAAATTCATATGTAGATACTAGGCAATTGGTCACCAAACCATTTTCAACCTAGCCCAAAGCATCCAACATCACAAGTTACCTTCTGCCACAACGAAGGTCACACAAAAGGGAGATTTTGTTAATGCCCATCCACTTGCCTCAGTTAGACTTAAATATAGCTAGGGTACTGCTTAGATTAGGATGCAGGGATAGTTATATTCCACAGGTGGAGATGATATTGGAATAAGACCTTGTCACACAAGAGTGTCCTTTTAATTATCCGTTGATAGAGTCCAAGGTCCTTTGTATGTATTTGCAGATTATAATAAGGATAATTGAGGTAGCTGTGCAGGTCACATGACTTCAGGGAGACCTTTCTCAACAAGCTTCTGACCATTTGAAATGCATTTACTACATTTAACACTGCTAACTTATTTCAGTTTTCTTATGTTCTGAACATGAAATTCACTAACTTTGCAAGTTTTCTTTTTAACATGTTTAAAATATTACAGCCTAGTGACATCTCTAGGCATTTCTGCAGTTGCGTCCTACAGATGCCACTAGGCATTAAATATTGCCTGTTCATATTTAGAATAATAACTAATAATTCCAAAACCATGCTACATGCAGGGTATTATAAGTTTACATAATGACAAACACAGCTACAATGATATTTGACCTATGTCTAGTTCAGATAAAGCAGTATTGAATATTATTTGCATGCTATCTATTTGTATTGTAATCATTTTCATATTTTTCTAAATATCTCAATAATCAGTAAGACAGACAGAATTGCTTTGCCTCATATAAAAGCTCACAGAAGTATGAAAAAAATGCTGCTGGCAATACGTCTGTTGCTTGAAGATTTCTCATACAACATTACATAATCCGTATTCACTGTGGTTATTATGGCTTATAAAACCAGTTTAAGATATAGAATTGAATGAATCCAACCATTGCAAAGGTTAATTTGCACCAAAGGATATGCCATTTACAGTTTTATAGTAACACATATGGTTTCATAGGTATGAATATTTGTTTGAATTGTGAAGTAATGACTTTACTTAAAAAAAACCTCTTAGCCCACGCCCACTAGAAAAAAAAATCACACTCAAAAGAGCTCCATGCGAGGGAATGAGTTAAAAGAGTCCACGGGTACGTGTTTGCATTCCTGTGTTTGAATTGGTTGTTTGAACATATGCAATATGTGTCCATAACCCTGAGAAGGTAAGATTGATATTCACTGTTGATGGGGAGGTTTGAGTGACTGATAGTGGTAGGAAATCAGGATATAACTTACAACAGTCTGACTGCAGGCAAGTGAATGGCTTCTGATTTCACATTATATTTTTGGTTAGTTCCTCATAATCTGTGGCTGTTTTAGGTATGTTGTTAAGGAATACATTCACTATTGTATGTGCCAATGTGTTCCTGACTCAGTCTGATGAGGTGTGGCAGTGCACATAGTAAAGCAACTTTAACTGCTGATTGGGGAGGGTGGGGCTGTTTGTAGATGAAAGTAACTTACCTAATCATATATTAGCATAATAGCGAAGGTGTTTATCTCACAGACACCTTTGGGGAAATTGCTTGTACTTAAAATGGCCCACAAGTGCAGACAGCCTAGCAATTATATATGAACGTCTCAAGCTGTTTCCTTACTTATCCATTTGGCTTTGCCAAACTAGTGCATATTTGTGTGAAATAAGTTGTAATACGTGTGGCTGTAACTTGTGTGAAGAACAGCTGACTTCAGCAACTGTTCCTGACTTCACAGAGCATTCCTGATTGTGCCCAATATTTTCAGCTTGTTTGTCACAAAAAAATATATATATTTTCTGTCTAATTTCTGCTGATTTGTATCAATGGGTATGGCAGAGAATTGAATTTCAGATATTCATAAAATGCATGCTGATGACAAAATTAGAGCAACTTTTGAAACTGGTTCCTGATTTTTGGATCTTTACCCCTCATTTTCTTTTTTGGCTTTGTTTTAATTGTTGCATTAAGAGGTTTTCTTTTCATTTTTCACTTTTTGTTTCTCTCACAGTCACATGAGGTTTACCAGCAAAGTGGCTATAATTGATGAGAGTAGACTGTAAACGAAAATAACTTACATCCTGCTTGTTTGCAAAGTTAACCATCTGCCTTTGTAGGACTAGTGTCAGTGTGTAAGTAAGTTGGACTGGTTGTGATTACTTGTTTAAAACATCGTTGCAATTACATAGCTTTCCAGTGTCCCTAGTTTGTAGAATGGTCCTGATTTTTCTTCATATTTTTGTTTGTTCCTATTAAAATATGTGTTTTTTTTTTTTTTTGGTCAAGTCACTGAAATTGTGGTCACCAAGAATCATAAGATATTTAAGTTTCAGACTTCACATCCTTAGGATGCTTATTGTTTACGCAAAGCAACGTTTTAAGTATATAAGAGCAATATTTGAAATTTGTTACTGATTTTGGGCCTTGCCCCCCATTATGTTCTGGCTTTGTTCCAGATTCTTGCACTAAGAGGTTGAAAGTTTTTTTCCCAAATTTAAATGAGGTATACACACAAAAGAACGGGCTACAACTTGCTATAATTGCTGGGTGGGTGTCATCTTTCTGTAGATGAGAGTAAATCACCATTTCATTATTTTCTCAGGAGAAACCATCTAACTTTGCAAAACTAGTGTAGATTTCTATGAAATAAGTTTGATTGCTCAGGTTTCCTTGTGTTTTTCTCAAAACTAGCTTGAAATACATTAATTATGCTGTTCATAAATATTTATTTTTCCCAAAATCAGGCATCTGAAATGTACATATAAAACACTGGAGTTATAATTGATGGCTGACGCTAATATTATAAACATAAATAGCCCTTCATTCTGGTATGCAGGAGTTCTGTATTACCTATCACATGTCCAGATTTTCACAGACTATCCAAATATTTATGTCATCTTTTTGGTCTGTTCCTCATAAAATTTGCAGTTTTCAGTAAATTGATGATGACTGATGGCACAAAATAATGATATGTATTTGACTTTTAAGCTTTTAATCCTTAAAAAAATACTAACGCAAGTATTTTAATTCTAGCAATTTTCCTAATTTTATAAGAGCAATATTTAAAACTGTTCCCACTTTTTATCTTTTCTCTCCTATTATTTTAGGGTTTGTTCAGATATCTTTGTCTTAGAGGTTGAGAGGTATGAGTGCTGTGCATTCATGTTAAGCATATTGGAATCCTTTAGTGTACACATTGTATCACAATTGGGCATAGACGATTATCCCTGGGTCTCTGATCATTTCCACATTATATTATCAAGACATGGATACCAAGGAATTCACCCTGAGAGAAAAACTCGAGAGGTGTGTTTTGCTATCCAGGTTGAGACAACATAATAAGAGTTAAGATTGTTGAGTTCTGACATAAATCTGTGTAGTACACCCACCTTTATTTGCTCCATGAAGCACCAGTTACAGAGAGAAAAGAAGAGTGACACGTCTTTTATTGGCCTTAAAGCCTTTGAAAGAAGGTAAAACACTTAATACTGCCAAATAAATAGCAGGTAGAGTAACTTTAAACACTGCTTCATACTCCATTATGCCAGTCTTTTTGATTTTAGGAGTGGTAGAGTAAAATATCAGAACAACACAATATTTGCATTATCTCTGAATCACTCAATATTTACATTGCTCCGACGCAAATAACTTTCGTGTACACTTCTGCACAGCACTGTGTACATGTCTAAGCATCCATGGGCAGCATTGTGAATGCAAGGCCAGCTATTTGGCAAAAGGGAAGTAAATGTAATTCCAGATCATATCTAAATGAAATGGAGTCATTACAGTGCATGCCATAAAAAAAAGGCTCATAAGCCTGGCCACACTTTACAACCACTGTTCCATTTTTCATAACTCCTTCAGATGATGTATTAAACCAAGGTCCCATTTGCTTGAGCTGCTGGTAGGTCAAGTAGATGTAAAAGATCCCATGGTTGCTATTAAAAAAGAAGAGGGAAACGTCCCCTATTCCCTGGCCAAATTTCTCATAGTAGTATAAATACTACCTTGCGCCTCACCTGATAAGAGGCCACTAGTCTAGCGGGCTAACCTTCATCAATAAAGGATAAATAATAAATAAATAATAACAAACATATATTGTTCTATGGTATTTGCTGTAGTTTTCAGCACAGTATTCATTGGTTTATAAGAGACTCATACATATTCTGAAGCCCAATAGATGGAAGTTTGAGAACAGTGGTCATGCTATCTTTAACCATTTGAAGATGGAGTCATTGTTGATTATTTATTTTCAGTAAAATAAAATCAGACGGATGGAGGACTGACATGGTTCACACCTTAAAGTGCCATTAGAATCATAATTATACACCACCTATTTTTTATTATTTTGTTATCCATAGCAAAAATGAGGTACCCATCAGCACCCATATTTGCAAGATGGATGAAGGACAAAAGAAGTCATTTGAGCACAGATACCCTGACATTTTTCTGAGATCTTTGAGGGTACTACATGTATGGCTGGAAAAGGAAGAAAGTGCTCCCTTTAGAGCACACTGACGGTATGAGTAGGAGGCCAAACTTTTCTGAACATCCTCCATTAGCAGTACAAGCAGAGGGCTTCTGCAGTAGGGCTCTAACTGGTAACTGTAATAGCCTGGAATAGTTTGGCCAGATCTGTTACCCATGCTACCAACATCCTATCCATGGTGGAACATTTTTTTTCAGCTTGCTATATCATTCTCACTCAGACTCCTTTGGCCCACAACCAGTTTTTACCAGTACCTGAATACTTTTATTACTATTTCCAAGAAAATGCATACCCTGGGATACATGTAGCTTGCTCCACATGCAGGCATAGCGTCGGTGATCTAACACCAAATATGGACACCGAGCAATTCAGGTAGAAGCTGTTTCCATGTGCACTACCTGCGTATGCCATGCACATAGAGCTCCCAGCGCATGTATGCTAATCACCCCATGCGCAGCAGAGTAGCATGCAAATGAAGATATATAGTGATTCAGGAAGTGGTGCAGATGTAGTGTAAGCATGCAGAAATGTAAACGGAAAAAAAAATGGTTTACATTTTTCAATCATAAAATCGGAGTCATGACAGCGGACCAAACTCACGTATTATACTGTTAATATATGCCAATGGCTAAATATATAGCCAATGGCATAAAACAACATGCCCAAAATATGAAAAAGAACATTTAATATTATGCCCACACTAACGTGAAGTTAAAGCGCAGGGCATCGGTGTGCAAGGGGGATGGCAAGGAATATACAGAAATATGGAATAAAACTGCAATGAAACACATATCAATATTTCCCCATAATAGTCAATGGCAGGCATGCTACACCATACTCATGGTGCAAGGGTTGCTAAGTGGCAGTGACAGTGTTATGCGCAGTAGCTAGGAATTAGTAGGCAATGCCATTCAAATGAGAGGAGTAATACTGAACTGCAGATTTCCCGCTGGTGTAAAGACGCACAAAACAGGGTAGCATTATAACACCGAGGCGAGCCCTTGAGATAAAAATGACATCAAGAGAGGGGTGTGTCACCATTGCTGTAAGCACATTGGAGCATTGCTAACCCAGTTTGCCTGTTGCTAAGCAAAGCTTCAGGATAGGGGTGTGTTGAAGTAGCCATAGCTTGGCTTAGCTCAGAGCACACAAGATAACCAAATGTGCATGTGAACGCAGATGAAAACGTGCTGTAAACCTGGTAAATGGCTGTGCGCAGCAAATGCCAGAGTGGAAACAGGAAGGATATGGGAAAAAGATAAGGATATGCTGCAGCATGGAAATAGGAGTACAGATGAGTAATTAACACCTAGGAACCCACAGTGGGCCATTGACAACAGCTAAAAAGGCTGCTAGCAGCTACCTTCAGAACAGGAAAGGGGAGGTGCCATACTGCAAAGAAAACAAAACTGTCACAGCAGAACAAAGCAAAATTGCAGTAGAACAGCTACAAAACACATTTCACAACACATTCCTGGGTAGGGAAAGTACAAAACAAGAAAGCTGTCAGCTGGATGCATGCCTGTCAATGGGAGGGGATTCGGGTTGAAAAGTGAAATAAAGGGCAACAGATTAATCATGGCAGGCAAGCATAATTTAAGACCAAAGGCCCACAATTGCAGTACTCTCTGTAAAACCCACAATTAAGATGCCCTGCAGCTGGATTTACACATACACACCCATTGACATCAGCAGCATCCAGAGCACAATACTATAAAATGTGAAATCACCTCACACACACACTTGTGTATTCCCAAACACTCTGCACCATCGGTGTAAACAGATGGGGAACTTTTAAAATGTATATGGTAGAGGTCTGCCATAGCTTTGATTCATCAGCATGTGTTGGAGACTGAAAGTGGTGTGGAGGATGATGCTGACAATTATCTCAGGCACCGGAGGAAAAGAAGTGTTCAGACCAAGGGTAACCTACCAGGGGCTAAATGATCTGAAGATAGTAGAGTGTTACAGGGTGGACAGGGACACCATACAGCAACTTCTTGAGCTGTGCCGGCCACACCTCAGAGTGAGAAATAACAGAGGGGAACCCATCCCAGTGGATATGAAGTTATGTGTAAGCTTGAGAATACTAGCCACAGGTACCTTCCAAAGGCCAACTGGGGATATGCTGGGGGTCTCACAGGCATCAGCATCCAGGGTATGCCACCAGCTCCTGGATGCCATGTTACCACATGCCAATGAGCACATACACTTCCCCAGAATGCAGGAGGAGTTGGCCAGCAATATGTGTCTCTTCCACCATGTGCCAGAATACCCAGAGGTACTGGGTGCAATAGACTGCATGCACATACGCATCAAGTCACCACCCTGTGAGCAGGGTAGGCCTACATAAACCACAATGGATAGCCCTCCATCAACTTGATAGATCATGTGCAATGCCCAGGGCATTATCATAGATGTGGGTGCTGGCTGCCCTGGAAACTATCATGACTCCCACATCAGGCATGCCTCACAGCTGTATCAGGTATATGCCAGGGGGAACATCCCATATGGCCACCTGGTGTGGGTTTCTGGCTATGCACTGAAACCATGGATGATGACTCCCATCAGAAATGCACACACACCCATGCAAGAATGCCATAATGAGGCACATGCACAAACTAGAATCATCATAGACAGTGTGTTTGGGATGCTGAAATCATGGTTTCATTGCTTGGACATATCTGGTGGAGCCTTGCAGTACTCTCCAGGCACGTGCCCACATCTTCATAATATGTGCCATGCTACACAATACAATCCTGCAGAAACAGCTGCAACAGGGACAGAATGGTGAAGGCCCTCACAGCCCGCCAACATTGCCAAGGGCCCCACAGGCACAGAGGTACTCAGACCATGAACACCCTGAGCCAGCCTCAGTAGGCAGATGGAGGCATGCCCAGTATGCCCATGCCTTGGTAAAAAGGGAACGTATAGCACACACACTGACAGTGTAGGCACCTATGGACTGACACCCTTTTCCACCTGCACACACGGTGTACATGGATGGCACACACCAAGACCACCTGTAAATTGTCATGTATAGGTTGTCTACTGTGTGCATCCTACAGAGGCAGCCCTCAACTATTGTAAGTCAACACCTGAACAGTAAATTAAGCTATCAGCATGTGCTGATACTGTATGTATAGGTTCATAGGTACATAGTTAGGTATGTGGCTAACTGCCCAAGGCCATTCATATGCCTAGCCAAAATGTGTCAGCTGTCACCACCCCATTGATTAACTAAGTGTCCCTCTGTGGAGCAGAGCCAATTGTGGGATCCCTAGGGTGTACCCACTGTTCCCCATCCAGTCTGCAAGGTGTCCCTGGAGTGTTAGTGAAGGTCTCCATATAATGTAATCAGGGATGTAGTTATAAAGCATGGGGAGTACCTGTGACAGGAATCTGTCACTCTGGCATCTTCCAGTTATGGTTGTGGCAAGGTTTAGCTCATTAGAGTGTGTGGCTCACTGTGACATGGACTCCCATAGGTGGAGCATATCCATTAAGCCTGACTTGGACATGTCTTTGTTGAGCAGAAAAGATCATCTCTGAGTAAACGAGATGCCACTGAGTAATGCAAGAGTTCAAGCAGTCTGGCAGCATAGGACACATGTCTGAGGCCAGTAATGCTCTTGGCGAGGTATGTTTGTGGACCCTCCAGCTGTCAGTTGTGTCTTTTGAGGTACATCCCAAATGGGTTATCATACTCGATGATGGGATTGATGAGTGATGAGTAAAGGGGCACAATAACCTCAGTATGTCTAGATGTAAACCCTTAAGTAATCAGATGGCCTACATAGATGGATGGCCTAAGTACTTTGGAGATGTGATTGTCAAAGGAGAGATCACGATCTAATGTAGTCCCCACATACCCATTACTTCATCTGTATTAAAGTGGCTGCCACTCATGTGTTAATATGTGGGTGTTTAGTTTTCTCAACATGGAATGACCATGCAGTTTATGGCCTTTAGCTGGAGGCCATGACTGTGACATCCTGTGTTGGTCTCTGTGAGGCCCCTTGAAGGATGTCTGTTACTGCTGGACTGTCAATTATGGCCCCCAGTTTGCAGTAATCGCCAAACACGGTCTGCTGTAGTCCACCTGTATTTGCCTGTACCTCTGAGAAGTATATGGCAAACAGTAGGGGTCCAAGGACTGAGTCCTGTGGGACACCAGTTGTGACTGGTTAAGAGTTGGACCTGGAGGCTGCTAGGCTTACCATGTGGGTTCTGTGTGTAATCCTGTTGGCAACCCAACCTGTGATGTATGGGTGTATGTACTGGCTGGTGAGTTTATAAACAATACCTGAGTGGGGAATGGTGTCATAATCCTTAGCAAGGTCCAAGTAGTATGTGTGAACTACCACACCCCACACCTAAAGTCTAGGTGACTGTAAGACATCAAACAGGTTCAGTAGGCATGATCTGCACTCATCAA
The DNA here is from genome assembly GCF_019279795.1 of Protopterus annectens. Classification (NCBI taxonomy): domain Eukaryota; kingdom Metazoa; phylum Chordata; order Ceratodontiformes; family Protopteridae; genus Protopterus; species Protopterus annectens. The sequence goes on from NC_056736.1 coordinate 156,857,616, forward strand.
GCAGACCTGGGTTGGGTCAAGTGTCTGGAGGTTCCCAATGTCTCTGTTAATGAGTTCAATGATGATGCGCTCCATAGCCTTGCAGACGAGGCTAGTCAAGCTTATAGGGCAATAGTTCCTGGGTTCCGTTGTGGTGCCACCTTTGTGGAGTGGGATCACTGTTGCTGTGTGCCACTCTGTGGGTATGTAGCCTGTAGAGAGTCTGTATTTGAGCAGTGTTTTTAGGTGAGGGGTTAGTTAATTTGGAATTCATGTAAGACACAGCCTGGGACACTGTCCGGTCCCACTGAGGCTGCATTTGTGGCTTTGGATAGAGCTGTTTTATCCTGCGTGTCGGTGATTGCCAGGGCCATACATTCTTCTGGTATGGTTAAGAGCCATTTAGGGGTTGAGAGGGGTATGAAGTTTGCACTGAACATGTCTGCCAAAATGCTGGCAATATCAGTTGGTTCAGTGTATTTTGTTCCAGTCTGCACCAACTCTGAGCAGATCTGAGAGTTCCCACTTAGGTTCTTGACACAGCTAAAGAACGCTTTGTGGTTGTCTTTGGGGTCCTTGGGAAATTGTCTTTTGAAGCGAGCCTTGGATGATTTCATGAGGGGTTGTAGTTTCTTGCTGATACTGATCAGGGATGTCTGCCCTTCTAGGAATTTTGCTCTTATCTGTGCTAGTTACCTTCTACTGTTGTAGAGCCTGTGTATGGCAGGGGTCCACCAGACCAGTTTCCTGTTCTTGGAGGAGTAAGTCTAGGTTAGACTTGGGATAGCACAATCCATGCATTCCTGCAGATGATCATAGAGTGCCCTTGTATAGGTTTCACCATCTTGGACAGCATTGTCCATTGGCACGGGGGTGTGAACCGTTCCACCTCGGGCATAAACAACGTGAAGTCTGCTTTGGAAAAGATTTCCATGGTGGTTTCCTTGTTTGGGGCTGTGGTTGGAATGTGAATATTCAGAGTGATTAGTCTAAGGTCTGATCTAACCAGCGAGGGGTTGACATCAGGTGTGGAACACTGGTTGCCCATGTTGGTGATGACCTGGTCCAATATGTTGTTCCCTCTGGTGGGGGTATAGACCAGTTTTTCCAGGGTGTTAGAGTCGAGGAATTCTAGGAAGTGCTGGGAAAGGAAGTTAGTACTGGAGTAGTTCTCCCAGTTAATGTTTGGGTAGTTGACATCACCCAGTATTTGTGTGTTTGGTAGGACCCGCATATTCCCCAGTGTCCCCAGAAATGTGAAATGTGGGTCTTGGGTTATGGTGGGTGATCTGTAGCAAGCTACAATTTGGATTGCAGTGTTGCCCATTGTCACTTGAACTTGGAAGATCTCTGATGCATCGTGCTGTGTCACTAACCTGGAGGTGTGCATATCCTTGATGAATATGGATACACCCATGTCTTTTGTGCTCTGGTCCTGGTTCTGTAGCTGAAAGGTGTGGTATGAGTTATAGCCTGGTGGTGCTGGGGTGCTCTCTGGAGCCTTAAACTGGGTGTCTGTTACTGCACAGATATCGATGTTCTCCATACTGAGGAGTGCCTCGAGTGTGTGCAATGCAAGGTTTAGACTTCTGGCATTGAGTAGCAATACACTCAGTTTTTGGTTACATGTGCTATGTACGATGGTGGGTTTGTCTTATGAGCTTTGCCTAAAAGTCCACCTTGCCTAATATCCACCTCTCTACTATTGTTTGCAATCAATGACAGCTGTGCATGAGTACATGTTCTGCAAATGTGTACTTACCCTTGTTACAGGGCTGTGGCAAATGGCTATTTGCATACCTACATAGAGTGGATATTGTCAGTAGAGACACACTGGTTGAATGTGTAGATTTGTGTAGCCTGACTTCTCATTGCCAGACTAACAGCTGCTTGGAAATATGTTGACAGTACTCATAATGAAACAGGGTGCATATCATCTTTAACTCCAGTGTGACATCTACAGTAGGCATGTAAGATGAAGGAAACTTTTGCCCATGTGTAATAGCAGCTTCATAGGTAATGGCATACACTATCTGATTATATCCTGATCATGTTGATAGTGGCAGCAGAGTCTATTGATATCTGATTCTGTGTGGGGAGTGGGTGGCTGTGCCCAACAGAGCTCATGCTTCTGCTGGGTATGTGTGTTTATACCCGGACAAGTTTGCAGCCCTGTTCACACTTGCATCATCTGTAATCAACTATCAGGATGTGATGTGGCCCTCAGTGGGGGAATGCTACTAATGGTAGCTGCCATTTTCCTGTAATAGCTAATGTTGCCACATCCGTAACTCAGATATTTACATATGAGCATCACTGTCTAAAACATCTTCATAAGCAGTAAGTATACTAAATACAGTGTGTGGTACTTGTAGTACTGAATGCTCATACAGGCATGTCCACTACTCAAGTACTGGTGTTTACTAATGTCAGATTTGTGCATGTGGCCATCCTGGGGGAATGCAATCTCTATGCCATGTACACTACCAAACAAACCTAACACTGCACCCCACACATTATCTGGGATGCAGCTACAGGGGTGATCTTGAAGGCAGTCCATACTACACCCATGACTGGACTAGACAGTCAAGAGGTGTAGGTTAACATATGCATCTCATCACCACAACCAACACATACCCTTACCAGAACACAGTAAGGACACACACATATTCCACCAGATATCACACACATCCACAGAGGCCTCTAAGTATCTGGCCAAGCAAGAGGTCTCCCAACTTGGAATAGACAGACAACAGAATCCAAAGACTGCACGACATAGTTCGCATAATTGTGTCACACCTCAGAACATGTGGCCGGAAATATGGCCAACAGTACTCATTTGTGAATGCAAACCCTAGCACTATGTTACACACCAAGCTATATGAGGGCAAACATACTTTCAACTGCCTGCCTGTCATGATTAGCCACATACCCATACACTCCGACCACCTTTAGAACTATACACGTCACTGGCATATGTTATGTTATTGTGCAGGGCCTGTGATACAGTAGCCTGGACTGCATGGAAACACATGTAGAAACTGTCAGGTCATGCAGCCCTTGTGGGTATGTCCCAAGGCCTGGGTAGCATTCTGCCAGTGGCCAGAATGATGCAGCAGTACAGGGAAAAGGAATGTATTCCACAATCATGACATTTACTGGTGTAATTCAAAGAGTATCCAGCATCTCTCTGCCTGGAAGAACATGGTTGATAGACCATGATGCTTTGCCAGACAGGGTCTGCACCTGTCACCCCTGAGAATGTGGATACTGGCAACGGCTCATACATCCCCTATAGTGCTCTCATCATGCCAGTTTCAAGTGAAAGTCCACTGGTGCAACAGGGACAGCCAAGAAATAAACTGTGGGTCTTGCTACTCAATGATAAAAATCAGGTACTCAATATGGACTCACATATGGCAATCTGAAACATGGAGAACATATCTGTGCAGTGATTGAGATATGGTACTTTGGAGAGCACCCCTGCATGACCATGTTATAACACATACCTCACCTCTTGGCCAACATCCTTTATTGGAACACATAGGCCACAGGTGTGTCCAACTTCTTGAGGGATATGTACACACCCAGGCAAGTTGCACTTGCACAATGTAAGATGCATTATGCTGAGCAACTACGTTCGTGCCAAAGTGTAATCCAAATTGCACCTTGTGACAGATAATCCACCATGCCTCAGAAATCCCAACTGTCAATGTGCCATAATGGGGAATACCAGCTGTGAGACAGGACACCATAATCATGGCCACTCAGCTATCCCATTATGAACTGGGAAGACTCATCATGTACCAACACATGTGCTCAATGCATGTTGGATGTCATCAACACCAATGACCTGGATCACCATAGTCACACCAACAGGGCTAACAGTATGCCACACATGATCAGTCTTCAAAGCCAATGCTATGCTCCTTAAGAGCAAAGTGGTAACTGTCATGGCACCCATGCAGATGTACAATGCATGTGCAAATGGTGGGTCCTACACAAATGCACTTTAGGCACTCACATATGTGCAGTGATCATGCCATTGAAACAAAAACAGGATTCAAACAAACACAACCATGAAGGCAAACCGGTGGTACCCTGCCTAAAACTGTACCACAGAAGGTAGTAACTGTTGCAAGGGTCAACACACATGAGTGGAAGTTGATCCATGGTCAGCCTCAGTAAGATGCAGATACACCATATAATGCCACGCAACGCTACTGTGAAACTACTCATCCGCATATTATGAGGCCAAACACAGAGGATTCCATAGCTGTGTCTTGAAACATAATGGCAACAACAATACCTGCTGTGCTTCACATCACTATGGCATGAGAGGTACTGCACCTACGGAAATAGCACCTGTTCAGCCAGCTAGGGTCTTGGATAACATAAACACACTGTCCCCCCCAACAGGTACACATTCATATATCCATGTACACTACAGAGCCCCTGTAATAACAACTATAGAGGTACAAGCTGCACTCTCTAATGCCATACATGCAGGCTGCATGGGACCTGTCCACATTCCAGGTTATATCCTACACAAATGTCAAAACAATCTTCTCCCCACATAAACATCTCATACAATCATAGCTTCATGTCAGGCTGAGTACACACTCAATGGTGTACAGCAACAGTCATCTGTTAATGCTGTCAATATCTGAGGGACCCTGGTATGTATACAGCTGACCTGGTTACAAACAGTGGTATTATTGCATTGCATAACTTATAATGTAACCATGTCATTACATGGGTACTCTGCACAGTTGTTGTAGGGCTAGATACAGTCCAACAGTCAAAGGTTACTTGGTGTTGTTCCATTACATGTCATACCACATGTATGGATGTGTGCTGGTGGCCTGAGGACATGGGGTGTCTGAGGATTACATCCTAGGATGCAGCTTTTGACACTGTGACCTGCACCTAGCTCATCTGTGATGATATATGTTGGAGTACTGGTCTGTACATGTGAGTAGCCATTATGAATGTGGGGACACCACCACCTGGAGTGTTCTGTACCAGTGTTATGGCCTACATGTCTGGTACTGAGTTATATGGTGTTAGTGCTATTGTGCACAACAGACCCGTCAGCCAGGTGTTCCTCACTGCACAGATGTCAGTATTTCCCATTATAGGTTCAACAGTGAGCAGCTGTGATTATGACAGCAACACATCTAGCACTGGTTAGCATAAGCATACAATGCAATTGTCTTCTAGGTGTCAGGGTGTTAACCTGTGTTTAGGTCATTTGCCTTGGAATGGCACTATATGGGCAAATGCAAACGAGGTATTATTAACACTCCCTTGAATCATGGATGCATGTGATCTGTGACAAAGGCTTGTCTTCTGTCAGTCAAGTCATCCCAGACTAACAGACAATGGACAACCTCGTAATTACAGCAGGACATTGGGTCATTGTGTTGGTCAAGCAGTTGCCATTCCTAGCATGAATTCACTGCGAGTGGTAATATTGTGCTTGTTATAGACTGATACAGCTAAGGTGTCGGACAGCAGCAGGTGTTGTGTAGATGACCAGTGTCAGATACATGTAGTGCAGCATTCCTGCTAACAATGACAACTACTAACACCGGAGATCATTACAATATGTTCTGTACGTCTAACTGTATGAGCGTGGCTACTGTGGCCTTCCGTGTTTAGAATCAGAGTGCATCCTAAACAGCCCTGTGCTACTAAGTGTATGAGCATGCCCAGTATAACCTTGTGTATTTGGACTCATAGTGCATTCAAAACAGCCCTGTGCTACTAAATGTGTGAGCATGCCCACTGACACCTTGTGTATGTTATGTGCTACTATGTGTATGAGCATGGCGATTGTAGCCCTGTATAGCGATAGTGGTCGTCTATTCCACAGTAGGGTATACTCCTGTTTGGGATGGACTCCTACGCTAAATACACAGGTTCACAGCTATGTAAATTGTAACTGTCAGCATCCCTTTTGATGTCCGCAATCCTAGAAGGCCATGATAACTGCCTTGGAATGTGTAATCTCTGTGGCGCCGCTCATAACTGCGTAGTACTGTAATAGTGATCTGTAGATAGGCAGGAGTTCTGATCCCATCACTGGTGTGTGTGTGTGTGTGTGTGTGTGTGTGTGTGTGTGTGTGTGTGTGTGTGTCTGTCTGCTGGTGGACAGAGCAATGCTTTTTAGAGTACTCACACTCCATATGATTCCTATACTCAACTTTGACAAGGCTGATGATGTCACCCACCTAGGAATACACCTCTGAGATTAATGTGACCCAATAATCTTGACAGCACGTTCTGTAACTGTGTAATGCCATAGTGTGATAAAGTAGTTAGGTCAGTGTTCTAATCACAGACATTCCAAGTGTGTGTGCATGTGTCCATCTGCCGGTGGACAGAACAATGCTTTTTAGAGTACTCACACTGTACGATTCCTATACTCAACTTTGGCAAGGCTGACGATGTCTCCCACCTAGGAATACACCTCTGGGATTAATGTGACCCAGTAATCTCAATAGTGTGTTCTGTAACTGTGTAATGCTGTAGTGTGATAAAGTAGTCAGGTAGGTGTTCTATTCCAAGGCATAGCAGCTGTGTGTGTTTGTCAGTCAAATCCTGTATGTGTTGGTGGCTGTGAGTGGCTAGCCTCTGGATGTGTTGAGGAGCGTGTTTTGTTGTTTCCCTATATAGTGGCCATAAATGTCACAATCAGCCAAGAGACTGGGTTGGCAAGACATACCCATACATTTGGCAATAGGCCTGGTAAGTAATGTCAGCAACCCTAATATTACCCTGAATACAGTCTGAACCCGTGTGTTGCACAGAAACACACTTCCTTTGGGATTAACACCAGTGCATAATACAGGAGTCACTGGTGGTTTCCTTTTCATTCTTGTCTAATGCTTTGTTATCATGAGGTTTGTTCTTGAGATATATATATTATATATATATGTATGTGTATAAATATATATATATATATATATATATAAATATATATATATATATATATATATATATATGGACATTAACACAAATACATCTACGTGATGGAATGCATGTCCTATACTGTTGAGTGCCTGTGCTGGATGATATGTATGTGATAAAATCCAATGTATGTATATCTGCCATGGCTTAGTGGTAAAGCACATTGTCCGTGGTGTACAGGGTCCTGGTTTCGAGCCTGGCAGAGGACAGTTGTTTTGTTGCTGGGCAGAACAAGGGCCATTGAATAGGGTGTGAGTAAGGCACTTTTAAACAGTTGTGTGCAGGTTTGCGCAACAGTAAGCAGTGGTTAGTTTTGGGGAGGCTCAGCAATGGTCATGTAACTATGCATTAGCAGGCAATCCTATGCAAATGAGGTAAAGGATAGTGAATCCCAGTTATCCCCAGTGTGTGAGGCAGGTCCCAAGAGTGTATGTGTATAGATAGCTTGGTGCAGGACTCGGATATGGGTGACATCATGGGGGTGTGTGTCAGGCATACTGTACATGGATGGGAGCCCTGTGGCTCTGGATTGCTCCTAGCTTAGCACGGCTAAGCTAGGGGGTTGTCTATACCTGCCTAGTGCAATTGGGAGGGACAACAGCAGTAGGAGAGTAATCAAGGTGAACTAGCTGAGCTGACAGGTGATATGTATCAGAATCAGCCGATTACAGGGGCAGCAGACCAGCCCAGCCCAGAAAACTACTATAAACTAAGCAAACACCTTCCCCTCTGGTCTTTCCAGACTCTACACCACCGGTGTATACATGTGGGGAAAATTTTAACAAACAAACCTACAAAATGAGAAGGGCTGCAGCAGGCAACATAGACCAACATGTGCAAGAGGCTGAGGGTGGTGAAGATGTGAATGCTGCCAAACAACACTCAGTGAGGAGACAGAGAAGAGTGTACAGACTCAGGGTAACCTACCAGGGGCTACATGAGCTGGAGATAGTGGAGCTCTATAAGGTGGACAGAGATCTTTTACAGCAGATTGTTGAGCTGTGCCGGCCACACCTGACACATCAAACAGGCCGAGGGGAACCCATCCCAGTGGATGCCAAGGTATGTGTAGGCCTAGGTATACTAGCCATAGGTACCTCCCAAAGCACAACTGGGGATATCACGGGGATCTCACAGGCATCAGCATCCAGAGTATTCCACCAGTTCCTGGATGCCATGTCAGCACATGCCAGTGAGCACATATATTTCTTCAACATATGTGAAGTGTTGACCAGCAATATGCATCTCTTCCACCAAACAGCAGACTACCCTGGGCTATACTCTGCATGCACTTATGCATCAATGCACCACCCGGTGAGCAGGGTAGGGCCTACATCAACCTCAGGGGCACCCCCCTATCAACTCACAGGTCGTATGTGATGCCCAGGGCATTATAATGTATGTGTGTGCTGGCTGCCCTGGAAGCTATGACAATTCAGAAATATGGCATCTGATGTAGCTGTACCACAGCTTTGCCAGTATGGACATCCCCTACGGTCACCTAGTAGGGGATGCTGAGTACCCACTGGAGCCGGGGCTGATGACACCCATGCACACACAACTGAACAACAATGCCATAATGAGGCACAAGAACAGGCCAGACATATAACAGAGTGTGTGTTTGGGATGATCAGGTCACAGTGCCAGTGTCTGGACACATCCGGTGGAGCCTTTCAGTATTCAACAGCTACATACACCCAAATTGTTATGGCATGTGCTATGCTACACAATATGATCCTGTGGAAACAGCTGCAGCAGGAACAGCATGGGGCAGGGCCACACAGCCCTCCACCAATGCCAAGGCCTGTACAGGCACAGAGTGACTCAAAGGAGGAACAACCTGAGCCTGACCCAGTAGGCGGAAGGAGGCATGCCCAGTATGACCTAGCCTTGGCAAAGAGGCAATGCATAGCATATACAGTGACAAAGTAGGGACCCAGGGAATGTCACCCTCTCTGACTTGCACAGACAGTAAAAGGGATGCCAAACGTGACACTACCTGTGCTCAGCCATGTATAGGGAGTGTACTATGTGCATCCGACATAGGCAGCCATCCAGCACCATCCTCAAGTCTGGCACACCCTCAAGGTAAGTAAATCAATCTACCAATTGCCAAATGTAGTAGTATGTGTTGGTGCCTGTAGCTATGGTATGGATGTGAGCATGCAAGGGAATTGGGTGGCCGAATGTTAAGGCAGTCAACAGTAGACACCCATAGTGGCAACATGATATCTGTAACACATACTGGAGTTACCATAGTAGCCAGTACTACACAGGGTGACAAAAGCCACTGCAGGTAATGGGCTGATTGTCATGTTTGTCCATAAGATTCAAAAACAGTATTCAAGTAGAATCCAATGACCACTAAGAAACAAATAGAATTAGCGCTTTCATTCATTTATTTTTTATGTGAACTTCCTTCCTTTTTGAGGAAGTTCACATAATAAATGAGTGAATGAAAGCACTAATTCTATTCCTTTCTTAGTGGTCATTAGATTCTACTTGAATACTGTTTTTGAGTTTTCATTTCAAAGTTCGTAGTTCTTGGTTTATGTGTCCATAAGACCCCCACAAGTCTCAACCAGCTGGACAGGTGTAGGCCAACACAAACAAATGCTGTACTTTGGCCTCTGAATGTGCCCTATGGGTAAAACCTCCCACAGACCCACACAAACTACAGCAGGCCAGGCAGTTAGATGTAGGTTGTGAAGGCTAGGAAGTCAGAAACTAATATAAAACTAAGGTTTTGCCACAACAGGCCAGTATTGGCATATCGGAGGATAACAGTCTATGTACACAACATGTGCCTGCCATACCAGGTACACCTGTACATGTCACTGTACAGTACTGTGGGACATGCACATCCCAGACAATGTCCATGTCAAGGACTATCAAACACAGACATGGCATGTATTGCAAAGCTATAGCCATACACAGTGGTAACCAGGATGCCAGGGCAGTTCATGCATTACCCATCTGTGTGGGACATTGCAGACACTACACCCCTGTACCACACTACACACCATTGCTGGGTGGCGCGATGCCAAGGATTACCCCTCACCCAGCCTTGTACAGCCATCTTGCACAGCCAACCACTACACACCCATGAAGCAATGCATACATGGATGTCAGTACTGGCACCTAGTGTCTGCATGTGGGTTATGATGCTCAGAACCACAGTCACTCCCAGTATAACCCCCATTGGCATACCAACAGATGTCAAACACATTCACATGCCCTAGCCCATAGAATCTCCAGATATCCCTTGTGGTGCATGTAGTACCTGTGCATTACTGCAGTGTGATAAACTAAGTAGTTAGGGAGTGTATTTGTGGCCCTGGCAAAGAGTGTCAATGCGAGTCCATTAGAGAGTATAGTTGTTTTGACAATGGCATCAGTTCACGTGGACAGCCATGTGTGCTACACCTAATGTATGTCTACTATATCTCTGTTGCACAGGTCTCTCACCAACACACATATATGTTCTTACAGCACAGCAACGTGTCGGCTTTGTGGCACATGTAGTAACTGCATGCACTTGTAATAGTAATGACTAGTTAGCCAGGGGGTTGACCCCTGTACTGGTAGGTGTGTGATAGACGATGCTTAGGTTTTAGTCTCCAAGCTCTCCTCTGATGTATGTTGTCTGTCCCTCCCACAAACTCTCTGGTGGATGTGGAGGTGTACACCTGCTCAGCAGCAGCATGTGTATTGTAAGTGATGGACATGATCAGGTGATAGCATCTGCATCTATTGCAGTACTCCTCTAGCTGATTGCATGTGGAACAGCTGTGATGATGTTCCCATAGCCATTTCGCATGATAAACACAGTACAATATCTAGGAACATCATGTTGGTGTTTGGCCATGACAGTCGCTGTGAGTGGTACCTGGATGTGGTGTTTGGAAACGGCATCACAGATGATATCTGGATGTTCATCAAACATCATACACAGTGGGAAATAGCCTAAAGACAGGAGGGTGATGTGCCAGACATGACTACTGCATGCAAGTGTAGCTATGCTTCATTGAGACTACTGCCTGTTTAACATGTTGTGTGTGGTAATGGCTATTCTGCATGTTTTATAACAGACATGACAGTGCTCTGCTCGTGAGGGACCCCCTTCTTTAGGGCCATCTGTGGACTGGTCAGTGTATGGAACCATCTGTTTCCTGTATTACACACTGAACACAAATCTGTGCACAGCAGGAGCATAGTGTGAGGATTGCTGCCAGTACATGGTGATAGGGATGTGTTACTGTCATCACATCCCTGACTGGACATAGGTCACATGACACAGTGGTATGACAGACACTGTCTGCGTTTCTCAGTGGCAAGCCAATAATGGGCCACTGTTCCTAGCTGCAGTCACACATCTTCTACACTTTGTACAGATGTCATGCAGTATATATGCATGTGTTGTTCTCCCTCTGCAAATGTATACCATCTGTTGTGTTGGGTTGATGGTCATATCTATGCATACTGTTGTAAGTAATCCTGAATGCTGTTGTCTGTTACTATGCCATATCTGTGTTAAAACTGCAAAACCATATGCTGCATGGGTTTGGAGGCCCTGGCAGAACCTCCTGTCCCACTTCAGCTGATCATGGCACCGGGCACCAGCACATCTGGGGCCCAGCCTTGGACCTCAACCTCTGTTGGATCTGCACCACCTTCTGGTGGTACCACCACTGAGGATGGGGACTGTCCCCCCTGGGAGCAGGGCCAGACAGGAACATGTCCACTGTCATGAGGTCCCAGACGTGGTGCGTTGGGGGCTCAATAAGGGGTTCTGAGGACAGATACACAAGCTCAAAGGCTGTGTCAGATTTACAGGGTGAGGTTGCCCCTCTTGGACAGCCCTCAGCACTGCCTCCTTTGCAGCTGTTTTGGTGCAGTGGTGGCTGCCCTTGGCTGGGGACCTCTGTCCCACTGTTCCCATGGCCTTGTGAATGCCAAACACCCCTCCCTGTCCGAGGTGTATCCCCCCACATGTGTCATATACTGACCATGTATGCTGTCTTGTGTGCGATCCTACCCTACCTATCGTCCATGGGCATACCTACTCTCCTTCTCCTACACTCCACTCTCACCCTACCGAAACATAAGGCCAATTGGTTCCTAGAACAACATTTGCCCCATACATAGCTGTCCATTTCACACACGTACCCAATGGACACATGCAACCCTTGTAATATCCATCATGACATACTCCTGTTATCCTCACCCCTGTCCCTCAGGTGCACTATCCTGGTATGCACATCACTCCTAAATGTTCCAGGTACACATGATGCGGATGACCCCATTATACACACAACACTACCGGTCCCTTTCTGGTTACCCCATTTACCTTTATCATGATGATGTTGCAGACAGCACCTTGCAAGAGTACTGTTCTTGATTGGACAGGTACTGTTGTGTAAATGTACATTACATACATAGAGTGATGTATATGGCCAATGTACAACTGTTTGCATGTATGACTGACATGTCTGTCTGATGGAGTCGTGATATTACATAGGACAACGCCACTACATAATACAGGCGTTGCTGGTGTTTCCCTTTTCATTCGTTTGTAATGCTTTGTTGTCACATGGTATGTTCCTGATATCTCTCTATATATGTATGTACCTAAATGCTGGACATAAACACTCACACATACATCTACATGATTGAATACATTCCTATACTGTTGAATGACTGCGTTGTATGATATGTTTGTGGTAATGTCCAATGTCTGTATATATGCCACGACGTATTGGTAAATCACATTAGCTGTGTGTGCAGGGTCCTGGTTCCGAGCATTGCAGAGGCTGTTTATTTTATTGCAGGGCAAAACAAGGCCATTGGATACGGAGGGATTAAGGCACATTAAAGCAGTTGTGAGTGGGTGTGCATGAGTTTGCATGGTGTTATGCAATGCTAACCTCTGGTTACAGCTTCTTACACTCAATTAGCCTCTACATTGCTTTACCAGTGTAATACTCACATACTGATGGCCAAACAGGCATACACCCGCTTGGACTCAAAGGAGGAACAACCTGAGCCTGACCCAGTAGGCGGAAGGAGGCATGCCCAGTATGACCTAGCCTTGGCAAAGAGGCAATGCATAGCATACAGTGACAAAGTAGGGACCCAGGGAATGTCACCCTCTGACTTGCACAGACAGTAAAAGGGATGCCAAACGTGACACTACCTGTGCTCAGCCATGTATAGGGAGTGTACTATGTGCATCCGACATAGGCAGCCATCCAGCACCATCCTCAAGTCTGGCACACCCTCAAGGTAAGTAAATCAATCTACCAATTGCCAAATGTAGTAGTATGTGTTGGTGCCTGTAGCTATGGTATGGATGTGAGCATGCAAGGGAATTGGGTGGCCGAATGTTAAGGCAGTCAACAGTAGACACCCATAGTGGCAACATGATATCTGTAACACATACTGGAGTTACCATAGTAGCCAGTACTACACAGGGTGACAAAAGCCACTGCAGGTAATGGGCTGATTGTCATGTTTGTCCATAAGATTCAAAAACAGTATTCAAGTAGAATCCAATGACCACTAAGAAACAAATAGAATTAGCGCTTTCATTCATTTATTTTTTATGTGAACTTCCTTCCTTTTTGAGGAAGTTCACATAATAAATGAGTGAATGAAAGCACTAATTCTATTCCTTTCTTAGTGGTCATTAGATTCTACTTGAATACTGTTTTTGAGTTTTCATTTCAAAGTTCGTAGTTCTTGGTTTATGTGTCCATAAGACCCCACAAGTCTCAACCAGCTGGACAGGTGTAGGCCAACACAAACAAATGCTGTACTTTGGCCTCTGAATGTGCCCTATGGGTAAAACCTCCCACAGACCCACACAAACTACAGCAGGCCAGGCAGTTAGATGTAGGTTGTGAAGGCTAGGAAGTCAGAAACTAATATAAAACTAAGGTTTTGCCACAACAGGCCAGTATTGGCATATCGGAGGATAACAGTCTATGTACACAACATGTGCCTGCCATACCAGGTACACCTGTACATGTCACTGTACAGTACTGTGGGACATGCACATCCCAGACAATGTCCATGTCAAGGACTATCAAACACAGACATGGCATGTATTGCAAAGCTATAGCCATACACAGTGGTAACCAGGATGCCAGGGCAGTTCATGCATTACCCATCTGTGGGACATTGCAGACACTACACCCTGTACCACACACACCATTGCTGGGTGGCGATGCCAAGGATTACCCTCACCCAGCCTTGTACAGCCATCTTGCACAGCCAACCACTACACACCCATGAAGCAATGCATACATGGATGTCAGTACTGGCACCTAGTGTCTGCATGTGGGTTATGATGCTCAGAACCACAGTCACTCCCAGTATAACCCCCATTGGCATACCAACAGATGTCAAACACATTCACATGCCCTAGCCCATAGAATCTCCAGATATTCCTTGTGGTGCATGTAGTACCTGTGCATTACTGCAGTGTGATAAACTAAGTAGTTAGGGAGTGTATTTGTGGCCCTGGCAAAGAGTGTCAATGCGAGTCCATTAGAGTATAGTTGTTTTGACAATGGCATCAGTTCACGTGGACAGCCATGTGTGCTACACCTAATGTATGTCTACTATATCTCTGTTGCACAGGTCTCTCACCAACACACATATATGTTCTTACAGCACAGCAACGTGTCGGCTTTGTGGCACATGTAGTAACTGCATGCACTTGTAATAGTAATGACTAGTTAGCCAGGGGGTTGACCCCTGTACTGGTAGGTGTGTGATAGACGATGCTTAGGTTTTAGTCTCCAAGCTCTCCTCTGATGTATGTTGTCTGTCCCTCCCACAAACTCTCTGGTGGATGTGGAGGTGTACACCTGCTCAGCAGCAGCATGTGTATTGTAAGTGATGGACATGATCAGGTGATAGCATCTGCATCTATTGCAGTACTCCTCTAGCTGATTGCATGTGGAACAGCTGTGATGATGTTCCCATAGCCATTTCGCATGATAAACACAGTACAATATCTAGGAACATCATGTTGGTGTTTGGCCATGACAGTCGCTGTGAGTGGTACCTGGATGTGGTGTTTGGAAACGGCATCACAGATGATATCTGGATGTTCATCAAACATCATACACAGTGGGAAATAGCCTAAAGACAGGAGGGTGATGTGCCAGACATGACTACTGCATGCAAGTGTAGCTATGCTTCATTGAGACTACTGCCTGTTTAACATGTTGTGTGTGGTAATGGCTATTCTGCATGTTTTATAACAGACATGACAGTGCTCTGCTGTGAGGACCCCTCTTTAGGGCCATCTGTGGACTGGTCAGTGTATGGAACCATCTGTTTCCTGTATTACACACTGAACACAAATCTGTGCACAGCAGGAGCATAGTGTGAGGATTGCTGCCAGTACATGGTGATAGGGATGTGTTACTGTCATCACATCCCTGACTGGACAGGTCACATGACACAGTGGTATGACAGACACTGTCTGCGTTTCTCAGTGGCAAGCCAATAATGGGCCACTGTTCCTAGCTGCAGTCACACATCTTCTACACTTTGTACAGATGTCATGCAGTATATATGCATGTGTTGTTCTCCCTCTGCAAATGTATACCATCTGTTGTGTTGGGTTGATGGTCATATCTATGCATACTGTTGTAAGTAATCCTGAATGCTGTTGTCTGTTACTATGCCATATCTGTGTTAAAACTGCAAAACCATATGCTGCATGGGTTTGGAGGCCCTGGCAGAACCTCCTGTCCCACTTCAGCTGATCATGGCCCCGGGCACCAGCACATCTGGGGCCCAGCCTTGACCTCAACCTCTGTTGGATCTGCACCACCTTCTGGTGGTACCACCACTGAGGATGGGGACTGTCCCCCCTGGGAGCAGGGCCAGACAGGAACATGTCCACTGTCATGAGGTCCCAGACGTGGTGCGTTGGGAGCTCAATAAGGGGTTCTGAGGACAGATACACAAGCTCAAAGGCTGTGTCAGATTTACAGGGTGAGGTTGCCCCTCTTGGACAGCCCTCAGCACTGCCTCCTTTGCAGCTGTTTTGGTGCAGTGGTGGCTGCCCTTGGCTGGGGACCTCTGTCCCACTGTTCCCATGGCCTTGTGAATGCCAAACACCCCTCCCTGTCCGAGGTGTATCCCCCCACATGTGTCATATACTGACCATGTATGCTGTCTTGTGTGATCCTACCCTACCTATCGTCCATGGGCATACCTACTCTCCTTCTCCTACACCCCACTCTCACCCTACCGAAACATAAGGCCAATTGGTTCCTAGAACAACATTTGCCCCATACATAGCTGTCCATTTCACACACGTACCCAATGGACACATGTAACCCTTGTAATATCCATCATGACATACTCCTGTTATCCTCACCCCTGTCCCTCAGGTGCACTATCCTGGTATGCACATCACTCCTAAATGTTCCAGGTACACATGATGCGGATGACCCCATTATACACACAACACTACCGGTCCCTTTCTGGTTACCCCATTTACCTTTATCATGATGATGTTGCAGACAGCACCTTGCAAGAGTACTGTTCTTGATTGGACAGGTACTGTTGTGTAAATGTACATTACATACATAGAGTGATGTATATGGCCAATGTACAACTGTTTGCATGTATGACTGACATGTCTGTCTGATGGAGTCGTGATATTACATAGGACAACGCCACTACATAATACAGGCGTTGCTGGTGTTTCCCTTTTCATTCGTTTGTAATGCTTTGTTGTCACATGGTATGTTCCTGATATCTCTCTATATATGTATGTACCTAAATGCTGGACATAAACACTCACACATACATCTACATGATTGAATACATTCCTATACTGTTGAATGACTGCGTTGTATGATATGTTTGTGGTAATGTCCAATGTCTGTATATATGCCACGGCGTATTGGTAAATCACATTAGCTGTGTGTGCAGGGTCCTGGTTCCGAGCATTGCAGAGGCTGTTTATTTTATTGCAGGGCAAAACAAGGCCATTGGATACGGAGGGATTAAGGCACATTAAAGCAGTTGTGAGTGGGTGTGCATGAGTTTGCATGGTGTTATGCAATGCTAACCTCTGGTTACAGCTTCTTACACTCAATTAGCCTCTACATTGCTTTACCAGTGTAATACTCACATACTGATGGCCAAACAGGCATACACCCGCTTGCTCCCACACTTGCAAATGCACTGACATTGGTGCTTACATCTGACACTCACACCCCTGGGTGGGAGCATGGACTACAATATTACCTTGTGATGCCTATTACATTGGAATACATGCCTACAGTATCGGGAATGGCTGCCCATTAGGCGACGGCATGCCGTTCAACTGTACAGAATTAGCGGCCTGTCCAGTGTTTTATTCATATTATTTGTGTGTTCCTCTTACAATCTGCACCCATCTGGCAGATACATGGGAAGTGAGACTCTTCAATACAGACAAGTAATTGGGTTTTGGGACCCACATCAGTCAGCCGAGTTATGCTACTGCATACCTATTATTTTATCATCTTTCTAAGGTAGTCAGTGGAATATGTGCTTTCTGTCCTTATCAGACCTCTCATACAATTGGGGAAAAATTTAAACTTAATCAGGGACATGGCATAACAACATCAGGGACACATGTAAATTATTGATGCTATCAACCTGACACATTGACAGACTCAGAGCATATGTATTCATACACATTGTCTGAGGTACATGCTGTTTATGACTCATAATTGATGTTGTTATTCATTACGTGTAATCCACCACCTTTCCTCCTAATATCACTAGTTCTAGGAGGGTTTAGGTGGGACAGAGTTAAAATCTGAGTCGAAATCAGAGACGTCCCTGGTAATCGGGGACAGTTCAATGGTATGGTCCCTATCTGTTCCCCCAATGGTTTACAGCCTATCCAGTGGATGTACTCTTAGGGGTTGGGAGGTATGGGCATCAGCTATGTCCATATCAGAATATTACTTACATCCCCGGGGCAGTCCTAATATGGCTCTGCCAGCCAACACATGCACGCCTAGGTCCATAATCGCATACCCATAGTTCCCACACCTGCCACTCTTCTACAGCAGTCATCCTTACTCTGGATGCAGGTGGGGTATAAACACACCACTACACACTCCCCACTCTCCTCGTGTCGGGACACATGTACGTTGCGTCGACCCATAGGTTATTAGGTCCTACTTGTCTGTGTACATCTACAGCCTGGTTTGATAAATCATTACCGGGACTGGCTCTGATCATTAATTTTTGGTGTCCCACAAGGGACATCGATGTCGATGTTTCAAGATTAGAACTTGCAGGTCTCTCCCACTGGTAGTATCCTGCCAGTGGTCTAGGAAACAGTGGTGTGTTTATCTTTATTGTGTGTCTGTATGTCTCGCCGGCCTAGCTGGGGGGGGGGTGGGGGTGATGCTATGTGTTACACGTTTGTTTATTGGACCTCCCACCACCATATGCACAGTCTGTGAACATATGTTACTTGTAACTGTTGTATCATATCCTAGCTATATACATGTGTATATTTACTGTCACTATATATATATATATATATATATATATATATATATATATATATATATATATATATATATATATATATATATATATATATATATATATATATATATATATATATACATATACATTTATATATATACAGATATATCTGTATATGTATGCATACATGTATATTTATATCTTGCTGTATATATATATATATATATATATATATATATATATATATATATATATATATATATATAAAATCTAACGACATATGGGTATATGGTTGTTTGCATATGTATATATTTATATGTGGGTATGTATCTGTATTCTTTCTCTGTATGTATACATTTGTACTGCGATGAGGAAGAGGCATATCTCTATGTTGCTATGGGTAGATATACACACACATACCTCTACATATATACGTCTACATCTGGTTATTCCATTCCTTGCCATATAGATTACACTTTGCTTTAGTGGGTTTCACAGTGGGTGTGGCTGCTCGTTGGCCGACGCCTCTGCCCAATGAACACATTCGCTTGCATCCCTAGGGCTGTCCATATAGGCCCACATCAGCCAACACCTGCACACCTAGACCCATAAGTAGCTACCCATACTTCCCCCACCCTCGCCTGTTCAACAGCACCCATCCTTACTCTGGGTCCTGGTCTGTTCTGGACACACCATTACACGCTGCCCACTCTCCACTTCACGGGACTCATTTCATACAATTGTCTTTTCCATGAGTCATCAGGGTTACCCACCCTAGTATTCTGAGTCTGTATACCCCTTGGACAAAATGGCCCGTCTGTTGCCTTTATTTGGTTTGTGCAAATTATGGGGTGTCCCGCAAGGGATGCTCCAGTCTGTGTTCCAAGATTGCAATCCAAGGGTGCACTGTATACCCCCTCTGATTGTATCCTGCCTGTGTTCTGGGGAGCAGTGGACTCTTTACATTGTTTGTGTGCATGCTTTCTGTGTCCGGCTGGGGGGGGTCTGGTGGAAGGGCATGCTACGTGTTTCATGTTTCATGCCTGGGCACCTCACTTCCATTGGCATAGTCTGTGAACATATGTCATTCCTGTGTGCTCTTTCCTATCATAGCTGTATATCTCTGTATATCTACGCACACGCGCACACACACACACACACACACACACACACACACACACACACACACACACACACACATAGATATAAATGTATATATATATATATATATATATATATATATATATATGTATATATATATATATATATATATATATATATATATATATATATATATATATATATATATATATATATATATATATATATATATATATATATATATATATATATATATATATATATATATATATATATATATATATATATATATATATATGTATATATATGTATATATATATATATATATATATATATATATATATATATATATATATATATATATATATATATATATATATATATATATATATATATATATATATATATATATATATATATATATATATATGTCTGCAACTGCAACTATATATATATATATATATATATATATATATATATATATATATATATATATATATATATATATATATATATATATATATATATATATATATATATATATATATATATATATATATATATATATATATATATATATATAATGTATACATACCCCGCGCAAACGCACTTACACATGCGTAATGGTGTTTATATATGCTTCACCTGCATACTGGTGCCTTATTCATTATGACACTGACACTTCAGTTATCTTGTAATTGGTATTTAGCAGGTTATACAGTGGACAGATGTTGCAATATGTTCATGTACGGATTATCGATGGTAATTGGAATGTGATACAGTGGGATTTGGTACGAGAATATCTGTTTGTTAGGGGGTTGCTGTAACGAATGCATTATTGCTGTGCTGCTCCATATGCATATATACCCATATACCCATGGCTCCTTGTTCCCCAAACACACACCCCAATGCCTCCCTAACACTGCTGTCATCCATTCTCCTGTCAGATTTGCGGTGTATCAACACCACTACACACTGGCCTCTCCCTACTCCTATAGAGCCATTCCATTGGTTTACTCACTCCACATATCCTCAGAACTCCCATATGTTTAGTCCACAAACATTGGTGACGTGAGCGTCCGAAGGAATACTATTCGCAATTATTGGGGTGCCTCACATTAGACACGCATGTGTTTATGGCAAGATTAGACTCTATACACTTCATTACATCCTTACTCCCGTTAACATGACACTACAATTAATCAATATGTATGACTATGTGGTAATGCACACATTACACATGGGAGCCTAATTATGTATGTGTTCAGTGTATTTCTTTTACAAATAGACCGGTTTAGCACTTGACGTTTCAGTAGCGGGCAGATCACAGGAATAATTCCATGTGTGGAGAAGCCCTCACATTTGATTATCGTCAACACAGCACTGACTTTGGACACTGTACACACCTCTGCATTTAAGCTGTTTCATCCCATCCCTCTTCTGCACAGCCTATTATTCCATCTACTATCGATGTTTGTATGTGCACATTCCTGTTATCTATGTCTACAAATGGAATGCATGTGTTACAGAGAATGTACATCTATATACTGATGTCTGCATGTGTGTATGCATATATACCTATTACAAACTCACTGACCTCCATGGGGTAGTCCAATTAGAACCAGGCCATGCAACCCTGGCAGGCCTGGATCCATAATTTCATACCCATAGTTCTTCCAACCCACCCGTGTTCAACTTACACGCGTAACATCCAATAGCCACTTATTATTGCAGCTATGACACACCTCCAAACATTGCCCACTCCAGAGTGTTAGGGGCCCTACACATATGTTGTCCCACCTCGTGTATTCTCAGGCCCTCCCACCATTTAGTCTTTGAACATAACTGCCCTTGCTTGTGTAATGGATGACGCCCAAATACACCTTAGAATTTTTGGTAGTCCCAGCAGGGACTACTCTCTGTCTGTGTGTAAAGTAGACTTAACAATTCAACGATGTTACTCCCACTGGTAAAACCCCTCCTGTGGTGTGAGTAGCAGTGCTTTGCTCATTCCTAGCCAGCTTGTTATGGCATATGCTGACAGCACTCTATAATACTATAGTTGCTGTTGTTTCCCTTCTCATCCTTTGTCTATGCTTTATTGTTACAACGTTCATTCTTCATATATATGTATATATAGACAGAAAGTCAGGCTTAGCATGTGGACAAAGTTACTCCCACTGTTAGCATCCTACCTGTGTTTAGAGACACAGGGGGTTTGCCCACCTCTGGCCAGCTTGACATGTCAGCACTAGATAATATGGGTGTTCCGCTGCTGTTTTCATTCGCATTCGTTATGAATGTTTTTTTGTGCCCATGTTCATTCTGTAGATATATATATATATATATATATATATATATATATATATATATATATATATATATATATAATATCTGTATGTACACATGCATATACATCTACATTATTAATTACTTTGATTATACTGTTGAATGACTGTGCTGTCTGCTACGTTTGTGATAACATCAGAGTTAGGTATAACTTCTGTGGCTTAGTGGTAAATCACATTGGTTGTGGTGTGTAGGATCTTGGTGTCGAGCCTGGCTGAGGTGGTTTATTGTGTTTATTGTGTTGCTGGGCAGAACAAGGGTCGTTGGACAAAGGGTGAGTACAACACTTTTCACCAGCAGTTTTCCATTTCGCCATGTTTAACCGCCATTTCCCTTCACACAAACACCTTCTGCATTCTTACTGTGATACGTCACCCCAGTTCACATTTCAATGGTATTATATCATTATACAGCCTAAAATTAGCAGTATATGCTCATATACGGATTATGCATCATAAATGGTGTGTGCTGCAGTTGAACCAGCAACATCTGCTCGATAGGTGGCTGCTCTAACCACTGCACTATTGCTGTGCTGCTTCATTTGCATGTATACCCATGGTTCATAGTTACCAGAAGAAATGCAGAAAAACATCACTAACACAGCAGTCATCCATTCTCTGGTCAGAAATAAACCACACCACTCTACATGCACCACTCCCTACTGCTCTAGACATGTCCCGTATGTTGGCTCACTCCAAGTATATTCTGACTTCCCAAGCTTATAGTCCTGGTACATACGTTCATATAATGGTCAGGGTGTTCAATTAGTTATCTGTTTTTTCGCTCATCCAAATGGAGACTGGGACTGCCCCGTACCTGTTTGAAAGTCAGACATAGCATGTGGACAATGTTAGTTCCACTGTTAGCATCCTACCTCTGGTTGGGGATGCAGGAGGTTTGCTCACCTCTGGCCCGCTTGATATGACAGCACTAAATAATACGGGGTTCTGCTGCTGTTTCCCTTCACATTCATTATGACTGCTTTATTATGACCATGTTCTTTCTTCATGTATAAATATATATATATATATATATATATATATATATATATATATATGTATGTATGTCTGTACATACCCATGCATATACACCTACATACTTATTTATATTTTTATATTTTTCCATACTGCTGAATGACCGCCACTTGCAGCCGCGCATACCTGCTTACGTCAGCTTGTAAGTTACTTAATCACCCTATATCCGACAGCCATTATTCTGGGCATCATATAAAATTAGCAGCCCTTGCATGGTTTGGACCCAGGAATGGAAACACCTTAGTCACCGGTTTGACCACTCCACCATCCGTGGTACATTCTGCATGGATGGTAGTTAGGATATATGACTTTACTACAGGCATTCCACACTACTGGCATCAATTGTGACAATCAGTTGGTGTACATATGTATAGTACATGTTAATGTTCATACATTTCTGAGAGATATATGTATACATTTGCAGGTATACATATTTATAAATAGGACACATACTTGACAACTACTTATATGCATGTATGTGTGATGTATAGCTGTAGCTATGCGTATATAAGTGTGCACATTTATAGATGTATGACTACATATCTGGGGTTGTACATGGCCATGTATATGAACACCCGCATTCTGGAGGCATATGTATCGTACCTGGAGACCTATGCAATTTGTGGACGTGTACTATTTGAATGATAGCTATGGTGAAGCTTCTAGGGAACATGTGAAAAGTATATATTCCCGATAATGCACATGGGGAGACATACATCATGGTCAGGTGTTTAATCCCGGGTTGTAGTTTATGCAGGACCGGCTGGAGGCTGAGCAGGGTTGTGGACAACTACTGCTAATGCAACTTGTGTCCGGATGTCTACGGGGCTGGACATCGTGTTGTGCCACCAAGTCTAATCTTTAGAACAGACACTTATCCCATGAGGGCTGTCCAAAAATTGTGGACGCCAATGACTCCCATTCTTTTGGCTATATGAAAATGAGGGAGGATTATACATGCATGGGATACCTAATTTGCAACCCTGAGACTGCCTAAGGTGAGACTGCCTACTAGATGTGGGTAGGGGGCACTATGTGCAGATATGGCTGGCCCAAGCTAGCAGCCCGAATATGGGTGGTTTTGGTGTTCAGCAAAGGGGTGTGTGCTGTGGAAGGGACGATGGGTATTCAATTATGTATCCAGGTGTCTAGGGGTTGGATGGCTCAGTTCAGGTCAGACCATTATGTGGGTGTGAGCCGGTACTATTTCTGTACATGTGTATCACACATTTTAATGTTCATATGTTTGTGGGATTGTGTTCTGTATGGCCTGTCTGGGTGTATTGGGGATATGAATGTATGTTCTTTGGTTTCCTTTTTGATTCATCCAATGCTCCCTCGTACACCTCCAGTCCACCTATTGTACATCCGACCCAGTCTCCCCTTGGCGAATTATTACATTGCCCGTCACCCGACCCCCCCCCCCAAATTCCACAAACACACCATCCATCCCTTCTCTGGTTGCTGGCCCATGGCACAGACAGCAGTACACATTGCGTATTCTACATATCTCTGGTACCAATATACCAGACAACCCTACCATATTTGGTCTTCCACATACTGTACTTCATGCACATGGGTACACGCAAATACTTATCTTTCAATGACATGGTAGGTTGACCCGGGTAATACCCATTCATCTTTGGGCCGTCCAGACAAGTATGACTCAGACTGCGAATGGCCAGATATTGAGCAAATTTCAGACCATTGGGCTGGGCTTAGAAAAGGGCAGAGGCATGCAAACACACTGCGTTTCACTTCCACGCGGTATAAAAATCAACATTACAATGAAATACAGACACAGGGTTTTAAATTTCATTGTTCGAGGGATGGGGGCTCAAAATTCAGCTACGTGCTTTTGTGTTTACTCCTGTGATTTTATTTTGGTGTTTGCCGAACTCTCTTGTGTGCTTTGCATACATTTCAGTATCCACGGACACTGACAGGAGTGCTTACTATTAGAGGCAGGCTGTACTAGTCAGCATTTTAGGTTGCGCGACTGTAGCTGACATGTTCACGCCTCTGCGCAGATCTTAAACATGCCCCCTGCACTCACGCACATTTCCTGTGCACGTGGACGGTGCGGCAGCGCACCTTCATTAATATGCATATGGTGCTGCTGCACCATTACTACGCCATATGGTCAGTGCAAGGCTACTGCTGTCCTTGTACCAAGCTTCATGAATCCCAGGATAGGTTTTTAAACTGATCTTCTTCCGACCTGTATACAGTCTAATAGAAACCTTATGATAGACAGATACAATTGCGTCTGAACTTGCTTAATAACCTACCTCTTAACTACAATACTAGCATTTTCTGTCCTACCAAATTCCTCTGTTACTTCCATTCTTTGATTTTCTAAGCACTAAATACAGACTTAATAAACATCTTCAGATACTCAATGTTCAACATCTACTAAATGCGCTTTTATATTATAGAAGTTGCATTTATTTGATATGATTGTAATCTAACTAGCAAATGTATTTTACTTAATGTCTATTTATGCAGTTATTGAATGACCAATTAAAAATGTTTGCAATTTGTTGGAGCTTTCTTCCTGGGGCCTCCACCGAAAAGCATTTTCTTTACTAAACCAATTCAGACAACCCTGGTAAACAAAAATAAAATAAATAAGCATAAAATAAAAATAGTACCTTGAGACATGACAAGCCTGATCCCCATGGCTGACTGAAGACTGAAGTTAAGGCACAGTCACTATTTCCACAGTATAAATCATAGCGTAATTTTCCTATCCATATGCCCTGCCAATGCATGCTACCATATATCAGCTACTTTTGCTCTCTCTTTACCTCTAGCCTCTGTAGAGAAAGAAAGAAACAGGGATATTTATAATGACAGACTAGAGTGCCTTAGAGACCATCAGGGCAAGTATAATTGCTTTTGTGAGAGATGTGTCCATTTGCATAGTGACAGCAATTAAAAGTTATGGTAAATAACATTTATAAAGCATAAGAACATCTGTCAGTACAGGCATTCATCACTGAATTTAGCATTACTGTACAAAGTTAGAAATGTTGATTCTCCATCCCATGTATCTCTGGAGAGGTGGCTAATCATGTTAAGCCTATGTGCACTCAGAGTGTTAGGATGGCTGTTGGTTCAATTGACCCCCCCCCCCCCATCAAAAACTAAAAAAAAAAAAAAAAAAAAAAACTGCTGTCAGGACACAGTTTTAACTGTCAAAATATTTAAACAAATACAATTGCAAATAATATGGTTAAAATGTTAAAATAACTGTGTAGGACATATGTCATCCTTCCATCCATCCATCCCTCCACAACCCCTTTTTCCCATTTTGCACATAGGGTCGGGGTGTCACTTCAACTGTAACAATCATCAAGAGCCAAGATTCACACAATCATGTGGCTAACCCAACCAAAGTTGTTCTTTCATATGACTCACACGTGTACACTCACACCTCTGATCAGTTTAGAGTATAAAATCCACCTATTGCACATCTTTGGAATGTGGAAGGAAATTGGGACACCCAGGAAAAAACATGTGAACACAAGGAGAGTGTGCAAACTCTGCATGGACAGCACAGCAGCTGAGAACTGAACGAGAGAACCTCTTGCTGTAGAATAACAATTGTATCTGCAGTACCACAGAGTAGTTATATAATTACAAAGTTATTTTCCTTTACTATATTTTATGATTAGGAAAAAATAATCAAGAATGCAGTTACTATATATTTTTCTCTTCCTCACCCTTTGTCCCCATCCTTTTTTGCTGTTGTTGTGATTTTTTAATGATGCTCCATTTCAGGTACTGTTATATACAACAGCACAGGGACCTGGACTGACCATATCAGCATGGCCCGTTGTCCCTTAACAGATGATAGCAATAGTGCCACCATCACCAACAGCAGTGCATCTGGGTTCCAGATATCTAGAGTTTTCGCCTACCCTACCCTACCTATACACCCTATGTCAGATAGCCTGCACTGGAAGATGGTACATTGGCACCCAACAGTAGCAGCACAAGTGGAAGTGACAATTATGTCACCTGCAGGAGCAGGAGGAGCTTGTAGGGGAGATACTGATCACAATGTCAGTCATGTCTGTCTCTCGTTGTGGCCCATCGACTCCCTGTTAACCAACTCTTACCTCGCTATAAATAAACAAACATATAAATAAAAAGGGCATGTGCCCCCACCCAAAAAGTATAATCTCCCCCACACCTCTCAAATTGAATGGCATTTAATTAATGTGTAATTGATTATCTCCACTAGTTCCTCTGAAACATTACAGTCCACTGACAAATCACTTAGGATTTCACTCAATAAAAAAGTAACTATATTGATATACTTCACCAATATCATTGAGCTAAGAAGTTGAGAAGTATGTTCTTATCCTGAATTCCATCCTGCTCATTTCTTATTTGCATACCTTATGTTGCACGCTCTGCTTGCTTTCCTTTTCCTTTTCATCTCTGTCATATACCCTCATTTTCATCTATAATCTGGGTAAAGAAAGTAAATAAACATAACAAGAACATGCACAAAAGAGGCTTATACATTACAATAATCCTCCTGTGTTCATATATCACTTGTGGTTGATGTAGAGCAATGCCACTGGTCATTGATATCCACATGGAAATGATAGTTCCTGTCTTATGGCAAAAACAAAGACAAATCCTTTGACTGTGCTAACAAATTTCTAATTGGCTGTGGAAATCAGCTAAGCATGCATGTGCACCTCCAAGCAATCTGAAATGTGGTAAAGTGAATCCATTATCTATGAAGATATCTTTGGCTCATTCTGGTCATGATGTGATGGACCAATTCTAAGTACACTAGATGCATGGTTTTAATCCCCTGAGGGTGGGATGTTGTTTATACTAGTGTGTTTTCATCATACCACTGTATGCGATTACCATTAAATATTTCCTTTTATTTTGCTTTTCTTAATAGTGTACCACAGAGAGCTGCAGTGGCATACCTTCATAATGCTTGGGTCCAGGGGATATGAGCAATGCAGGTATGGATTCGGCTACATTCATCAGTATTTCTCTTGCATTACTGTCCCATGTTCTGTTTCTCTGATAAACATTTTATTGACACCTTCCTTAAGTATCACTTTGTAGCATACCTTGTTAATGTTCTGTTATACAGAATGTCAGTGACATACGGATGGTTTCAAAGCCATGAAGGTGTAGTCATCTTGTCTTGTTAATGATATATTCCTTTCCTCATGAAATGAAACAGTCCTGTCATCAATGTATATATTCTGTCATGGAGTTTGGCACTGTCTAACCCCTGGATTCATGAAGCTCGGCACAAGGACAGTTTTAGCACTGCGCTGAGCATCCTCATTACAGATGGTGCAGCAGCGCCATATGAATATTTATGAGGGTGCACCACCGCAACCTCGATGTGCACAGGAAATGTGTGTGAGTGCTGGGGGCATGTACAAGTGCTCTACTGAGGCGTAAAAATGCCACGACAGTTTCACAACCTACTATGCTTACTATTAGAGCCTGCCTCCAATAGTAAGCCAGTAATTCAGTGTTTGTGGATACTGAAATGTATGCTAAGCATACAAGAGTGTCCACAAACAGTGAAATAAAATTGAAGTAATAAACACACAAGCATGTAGTGGAATTTTGAGCCCCATCCCTAGAACTTTTAAAATTAGATTCCCCGTGTCCCTATTTTACATTTGTATTGCTGCAATATCAAAAGTGTAAGCAAAGCACAGTACGTTTGCACGTCACTGCCCTCCGCCAAGTGTAGCTTACACATCAAAATCATTCAAATAGAGAAAAACATGCAGAATCAACATAAACGGCATAGTGTAGTGGTTAAAGCATCTGCCTAACTAACATGCATTCATGGTTCGAATCCAGCTATAGCACGTATCATTTTCCATGTGGAATGAATGTCGTTTTGCTGTAAAACTGACATAATAACATGTAAATGTGAACTTGAGTATCACATGAGATGTGTAACTAAATTTCTTTCAATCAAAGTGGTACTGTCATAATGAATAAGGCACTAGTAAGCAGGTATAAGCACAAATAATCCGCAGTAAACATATATAAGTACCAGTAAGCAATTTTGAGTGCGCTTGCGTGGGTGTAAGCAGTGTCCAGCATAGGAAATGTATATAGGTATGTACAGATATATAATATGTCGATATATATATATATATATATATATATATATATATATATATATATATATATCTATACATATATATATATATATATATATATATATATATATATATATATATATATCTATACATACATATATATATATATATATATATATATATATATATATATATATATAGACATATATATATATATATATATATATATATATATATATGAAGAATGAACATTGAAACAATAATGCATACAAAAGGAATGAGAAGGAAATCAACAGCAACCCCAGTATTATATAGCACTGTTAGTGTATGTCATATCAAGCTGGGCAGGAGTGAGCAAAGCACTGCTACTCACACCACAGGCAGGATATTACCAGAGGGAGTAACATTGTTGATCTGCTAAATCTACTTTACAATCAGAGGGGAGTCCCCGGTGGGATTACCCAAAAATTAATAGGATGATTGGCCATCCGACCATTACACAAGCAAGGGCAGATATGTTCAAGGACAAAATGGTGGGAAAGCCTGATAATACATGGGGTTGGGTCAACATTTGTGTAGGGCCCCTAACACTCGGGAGGGAGAGGGCAATGTATGGAGGTGTGTCATAGCTGTGATAGCAACTGGACAATGGATGGTATGAATGTATGTTGAACTTGGATGGAGTGGAGGAACTATGGGTATGAAATTATGGATCCAGGCATGTCAGGGTTGGATGGACTGGTTCTAACTGGACTGCCTCATGGAGGTCAGCAAGTTTTTTATAAGTATATATGCATACACACATGCATATATCTATATGTAGAAGTACGTTCCCTATAACACATTCATTCCATTTGCAGACATATGTAACATGAATGTGCCCTAACAAACCTCGACAGTAAATAGAATAATAGGTTGTGCATAAGAGGGAAGGGGCGAAACTGCTAAAATGCAGAAATGTGTACAATGTCCGAAGTCAGTGCTGTGCTGAAAAAATCAAATGTGAGGACTTTCTCACACATGGAATCATTCCTGTGATCTGCCTGCAACGGCAATGCCAATTACTAAACAGGTCTATTTGTAAAAGAATTACGCCAAACTCGTACATAATTAGCTCTCATGTGTAACGTGTGCGTTACCACATAGTCATACTTATTAATTTATCGTAGTGTCATGTTAATGGGAGTAAGGATGTAATGAAGTATAGAGTCTAATCTTGAAATAAAGACATGCATGTCCCATGTTTGACAACCCAAAAATTGCAAATAGTGTCCTATTGGTCGCTCATATCACCAATGTTTGTGGACTAAAAGTTTGGGATTTCTGAGGATACGTGAAGTGAGTCAACCAATGGGATGGGTCTACAGGAGTACGGAGTGGCCAACATGTAGTGGTGTGGATACATCGCAAATCCAACGGCAGTGTTAGTGAGGTGTTGGGGTGGGAGTCTGGGGAACTAGGAGTCATGGGTATATGGGTATATATGCAAATGAAGCAGCACAGCAATAATATATTGGTTAGAGCATCCGCCTAACGAACAGACATTCCCATTCTGAATCCCACTGCAGCACATATTATTTTCCATCCGTAATCTGTATATGAACGTATTTCAACATCTGCCCACTGTATAACCTGCAAAATAAAAATTGAAAGTGAACTGGAGCAAAGTGTCAAAATGAATAAGGCACTAGTAAGCAGGTTTAAGCATATATAAACAACAGTAAGCGTGTGTAAGTGCATTTGCGCGGGGTATGCATTGCTTTACAGACACACACACACACACACACATATAGATATATATATATATATATATATATATATATATATATATATATATATATATATATATATATATATATATATATATATATATATATATATATATATATATATATATATATATATATATATATATATATATATATATATATATATATATATAGATATATATATATATATATATATATATATATATAGATATATATATCTATATATATATATATATATATATATATATACATTTATATATGTGTGTGTGTGTGTGTGTGTGTGTGTGCGCATCATAGATATACACAGATATACAGCTATGATAGGAAACAGCACACAAGAATGACATATGTTCACAGGCTATGCCAATGGAAATGAGAGGCCCAAGCAAGAAACATGAAACATGTAGCATGACCTTCCACTCCCTCCCCCAAGCCGGACACAGGAAACATACACACAAACCCGCAAAAAATGTAAATAGTCCACTGCTCCCCAGACCACAGGCAGAAAACAACCGGGGGTGGGGCACACAGTGCACCCGTGAAGTCTAATCTTGGAACACAGACAGGAGCGTCCCTTGCGGGACCCCACCAAAAATTGATATAAGACCAAAGGAAGGTGATACTGCAACCATTTTGGGTGGGGTGTGTACATACTTGGAATACAAGGGTGGGAAAGCCTGGTGACCCATGGGTGGAGACAATGTATGACATGGGTCTTGTGAAGTGGAGAGTGGGCAGCGTGTAGTGGTGTGTTCAGACCCAACCAGGACCCAGAGTAAGGATGAGTGCTGTAGAGGAGGTGTGAGTGGGGGAACTATGGGTAGCTAGTTATGGGTCTAGGTGTGCAGGTGTTGGCTGATGTGGGCCTATATGGACAGCCCCAGGGATGTAAGCAAAAGTGTTCATTGGGCAGAGGCGTCGCCCAATGAGCAGCCACACCCACTATGAGTCCCACTGCAGCAAAGTGTAATGTACATGGCAAGGAACGGAATAACCAGATGTAGATGTATATATGTAGAGGTATGTGTGTGCATATCTACCCAGAGCAGCATAGTGATATACCTCTCCCTCTCCGTAGTACAAATGTATACATACAGAGACAGAATACATATACATACCCACATATAGATATATACATATGCATACACCCATAGACCCATATGTTGTTAGATATATATAGACAGCAATATATAAATATATACATGTATGCATATATATACAGATATATCTGTATATAGTAATGTATATATATATATATATATATATATATATATATATATATATATATATACAGATATATATATATATTTGTGTGTGTGTGTTACTGTAAATATCCACATGTATATAGCTAGGATATGATACAGCAGTTAAGAATTACATATGTTCACATGCCATGCATATGGGGGTGAGGGGTCCAATCAACAAACATGTAACATGTAGCAACAACCCCCCCAGCAAGGCTGCTGAGACATACAGACACACAATAAAAGTAAACACACCACTGCTTCCCAGACCACTGGCAGGATACTACCAGTGGGAGAGACCTGCCAGGTCTAATCTTGAAATAAAGACCCCATTGAGGGACACCCTAAAAATTACTGATCATCGAGGTCAGTCCCTGTAATGATTCATCAACCAGGCTGTAGACATACATGGACCAGTAGGTTGTGCAAGCTTGATAACCCATGGGTTGACGCAACGTACATGTGTTCCGACACATGGAGAGTGGGCAGTGTGTAGTGGTGTGTTTATACCCCACCTGCACCCACAGTAAGGATGAGTGCTGTAGTAGATGGGCAGGTGGGAGAACTATGGGTATTCAATTATGGGCCTAGGCGTGCAGGTGTTGGCTGGCGTAGTCATATTAGGACAGCCCCTGGGATGTAAGTAGTATTCCGAAATGGGCATAGCTTAAGCCCATACCTCTCAACCCCTAAGAGCAAATCCACTGGACAGGACATAAACCACTGGGGGATCAAATAGGGGATCATACCTCTCAACTGTCCCTGATTTTGACTCAAATTCTAACTCTGTCCCACCTAATCCCTCCTAAAACTAGTGACTTTTGGAGGAAAGGTGGTGAATTACACGTAATGAATAATGACAACAATTAAGAGTTATAAACTTCATTTACCTCAGAAAATGTGTATTAATTCATGTGCTCTGATTCTGTCATAACTTGTCCCTGATTCAGTTGATATTTGTCCCCAGTCGTTTGAGAGGTCTGATAGGGACTAAAAGCACATATTCCACTTACAACTTAGAAAAACGATAGAATAATAGGTATGCAGTAGCAAGACTCAGCTAAAGGATCTGGGTTCCAAATCCCAAATACTTGTTTGTATTGAATGGTGTCAGTTCCCATGTATGAGGCAGACAGGTGCAGATTGTAAGAGGAACACACCAATAGTATGAATCAAACTTTGGACAGGCTGTGGATTCTGTACAGTTGAACGGCATGCTTACGCCTAATGGGCAGCTATTCCCGATACTGTAGGCATGTAATCTGATGTAATAGGCATCACAAGGTACTTCCTTAGCTATTTTCCCTACTGTTTTTCCCTCTTTGTGCCCCTTTTTCACCACTTTCCTATCAACCCTTTTTTCTTTTCTTTTAAAGAAATTAGCATGGTGGTAAGCCGGAGTAAGCACTTTTAAGCAGTAGTGAGCAGGTTTCAGCCTGTTTGCATGGGGGTAAGCACTGCCTACACAAGTTAAGCAATCAAGAAGGTAACTGAGTGTAAAGAACTGTAACAAAAAGTAACCACTGCTTACCGTCACGCACACCCGCACACAACTGCTTAAAAGTGCCTTAATCACTCTGTATCCAATAGCCTTGTTCTGCCCAGCAACAAAATAAATGGCCTCTGCAAAGCTTGAAAGCAGGACCCTGCACACCACATTCAATGTGATTTACCACTAAGCCAAGGTAGATATACAGACATTGGAGGTTATCACAAACATATCATCCAGCACAGTCATTCAACAGTATAGGAAATTATTCCATCAAGTAGATGTATGTGTGTGTGTGTTTATGTCCAGATATAGATACATATATATATATATATATATATATATATATATATATATATATATCAAGAACATCCGATGTGACAACCAAGCATTAAAAAGAAATGAAAAGGGAAACACCAGCAACTCATGTATTATGTAGTGGTGTTGTCCTATGTAATATCAAGACTCCCTCAGACAGACATGTGTCATTAATACACGCAGACATTTGTACATTGGCCAAATACATTACTCTGTGTATTTTATTTACATTAACACAACGGTCTCTGTCCAATCATTATGTGAGAACAGTACTCTTGCAAGGTGCTGTGTGCGACATTATCTTCATGAAAAATGTAAAGGGGGTAACCATAGAGGGACCGGTAGTGTCATGTGTACAATGGGGTCATCTGCATCACGTGTACCAGGAACTTTTTTGAGTCATGTGCATACCAAGATCGTGTGCCTGAGAGACAGGAGTGAGGACAAAAGCAGTATGTTGTGATGCAAATTAAAAAAAGGTTGCATGTGTCCAGTGGACACGTGTGAAATGGACAGCTATTTATGGGGAAAATGTTGTTCTAGGAATAGATTGGCCTTTTGTTTCCATAAGGTGAGAGTGGAATGTTGGGGAAGGAGAGTAGGTATGCTCATGGAGGATAGGTTGGGTAGGATGACAGACAAGACAGCATGCAAGGTCGATATATGACACATGTGGGTGGATACACCTTGGACAGGGAGGGGTGTTCGACAGTCACAAGCCCATGAGCCCCAAGATGGAAACAGTGGGACAGAGGTCCCCACCCATGGGCAGCCACCACTGCACCAAAACAGCTGCAAATGCGGCTGCGATGGGGGCTGTCTAGGAGGGGCAGGCTCACCCTCTAAATGTGAGACTCTGCCCTCACGCTGGTGTATCTGGCCTCGAAACCCCTTATTGAGCCCCCTACGCACCACATCCAGGACTGTACAACGACTGACAAGTTCCTGTCTGGACCTGCTTCCAGGGGGGACAAGCCCCATCCTCAGTGGTGATTCCACCAAAAGGTGGTGCAAAGCCAACAGAGGTGGAGGTCCAAGGCTGGGCCCCAGATGTGCTGGTGCTTGGTGCCATGGCCAGCTGAAGTGGGACAGGAGGTTCTACAAGGACCTCCAATCCCATACAAACTATGGTGTTGCAGTTTTAACACAGATAAGGCTTAGTAATAGTCAACAGCATTCAGGATTACTTATAACACCATGCATAGATATGACCATCAACCCAACACAGCAGATGGCATACATTAGCAGAGGGAGCACAACACATGCATATATACTGCATGACATCTGTACAAAGTGTAGAAGACTTGTGACTGCAGCTATGAACAGTGGCCCATTATTGGCATGTCACTGTGAGAACCTCAGACAGTGACTGTCATACCACTGTTTCATGTGACATATGTCCAATCAGGGATGCAATGGCAGTAACTCTCATCACTATCACCATGTACTGACTGCAATCCTCACACTATGCTTCTGCAGTACATATATGTGTGTTCAGTGAGTAACACAAAAAAACAAATGGTTCCACACACTGACCAGTCCACAGATGGCCCTACAGATGGGGGTTCCCTCACAAACAGAGCACTGTCTTGTCAGTTTTAAAACATGCTGACTAGCCATTACCACACACAACTTGTTAAACTGGCAGTAGTCTCAATGAAGCATAGCTACACTTGCATGCTGTAGTCATGTCTGCCACATTACCCTCATGTCTTTAGGCTATTTTCCACTATGTATGTTTTTTGAGGAATATCCAGATATCATCTGTGATGCTTTTTACCAAACACCAGATCCAGTTTCCACTCACAGCGACTGTCATGGGAAAACACCAATATGATGTTCCTAGATAATGTACTGGGTTTCCATGTGA
>NC_056736.1:156898385-157031717 GCF_019279795.1 Protopterus annectens
CTGGGCATGCTCATACATAGAAACAAAGGGCTTGTTTGGATGCACTTACTCAAATTACACAAGGTGGCAGTCGGTACACTCATACACTTAGTAGCACAGGACTGTTTGGGATGCACTCTGATTCTAACTACAAAAGGCCACAGTGTGCATGCTCATACACTTACATGTACAGAAGACTTTGTAATGGACTCCTGTTGTAAACACACAGGTTTACAGCTATGTACATCTTACCTGTCAGCATATAGGCACATCATACTGGGTTAATACCAGATACCTGTATGTGGCCCGTAAATGATATATCTGTGTCTGTGCTGTGTGATACACATGCATACATGTACATGAAGTACTGACATATATATATATATATGCTAAGCATACACAATAATGCATGTGTGGACGTGACAGACAATAGATTAACTGGGACACACAGGCGGATGCTATCTACAGCATGTGTCACACACCTTGCTGCTCTGAAAGGCATACATTGATAGCAGGTTGTGGACAGTGGCATTATACCTGGAACAGTGGCATGTGCAAGCATAATTTATGAGCCCCATTGTGTAATGGTACTGAGGTGCAGGTGTCAAGATGACCTCTCCTGGCTGTGTTAGTAGTTGTCATTATTAGCAGGACTGCTACACTAAGTATATTTCACATTGGTCATGTACACAATGTCTGCTGTTGTCCGTCATCTTCGATGTGGAATTTGATAGCAAGCACATTATTGCCACTCGCAGTGATGTCATGGTATGAGTGGCAACTGCTAGACCAAAACAATGAGCCAATATCCTGCTGTTATTATGAGGTTGTCCAGTGTCTGTCATTCCGGGCTGTCATGAGTGAAAAACAAGCCTTCGACACAGAGCACATGCATCCATGTTTCAAGTGAGTGTAGATAATACCTTGGTCACATTTACCCATATAGTCGCATTCCATGGCAGAAGTCCTACACACAGAAGTAACACCCTGACAGCTACAAGACAATTGCATTGGATGCTTATGCTAACCAGTGCTAGATGTGTGGCTTTCGTAATCCATTTGCTCAATGTAGAACCTACAATGGGGAATAATGACATCTGTGCAGTGAGGAACACCTGGCTGAAGGCTCTGTAGTGCACAATTGCACTACCACCATATAACTCAGATCCAGACATGTAGGCCATAACACTGGTATGGACCATTCCAGGTGGTGGTGTTCACATATTCATAAAGGCTACTCACATGTAAAGACCACTACTCCAGCATAACTCATCACAGCTGTGTCAGGTACAGATGACAGTGGCAAATGCTACATTCTAGGTTGTATCCTCATATACATCCACCACCTTGTCTCCAGACTACCAATTCACATCCATATGTGGTATGACATAGTATGGTAGACCACCTGATAACCTTCAGTTGCTGGATTGTAACTAGACCTACATCAACTGTACTAAGTACCCATGTACAGACACAGCTGCATAATGTGTTATGCAATGCAATAATACCACTGCATGTAACCAGGTCAGTTGTACACATACCGGGGTCCCTCGGATGTTGTCAGCATTAACATAGTCGACTGTTGCTGTACACCGGTAAATAACACCATCATGGTTGTATATGACCTAACTGTACCTGCCCTGGATATGTACATC
The DNA here is from genome assembly GCF_019279795.1 of Protopterus annectens. NCBI lineage: Eukaryota > Metazoa > Chordata > Ceratodontiformes > Protopteridae > Protopterus > Protopterus annectens. The sequence continues at coordinate 156,900,020 of NC_056736.1, forward strand.
CCACACTCATACAACATAAATGACATAACCATAGCTTTTGTTATCCTTTCTGCATACAGGTGGCTACATTTATTACACACATGCACATGGCAGATAGCATGCTAACAGTACATAAGGTTTGATATCTATATTAACAGAGGTAATATTCCCTCTTTATTAGTCTCACATGACACCTATCATATCATACAACAACCCATGTGGCATGTATATCATTCGACATGTCCACCTAATGCAATGCTTACAAACATACCCAAATAACAGGATCATGGGACCTACACAAGGCTTGTATTGACAGATTCAGGGAAATCCAGCTCTGCTCTGTATGTTCCTGAATAGTCACAGGTTATATGTCCATGACATGTACAGCCATGTGTGCCACAGCTCCTACATATACCCCCTGTCAACAATTGCAAGCCATGCATGATGTCTGCTGTCTGGACATTAGCCTAAGTACCACAATAGCCAGTACATGCTGGGCTGAGATGTTTACAAGCCACAGACCTCGCACATGCTTGAATGAGTTTATTGTCTAGCTCCAACAGAGAACATTGCTGGCACTCTTCCAGTAAACATGAGGTGTGTGTGGCAAATATGATGTGCTCAATGTTGACCATTACAGTGCCCTGGCTTCACCATGGAACTGTCAAGTAACAGTTTGTAGGAGCATAACATGGAATAATGCTGTGTGTGTCTTGCTGATATGTGCTGTTGTCATATATGTACACTTGGCTACTCAGTGAAGGTGGTTGTGTCCTACCAGTACTTGAATACAACATCCATTATGGTGTAATGCTCGGCTATGTTTCAAACATGGCATGGGGAAGGTGTGGAATGTATCCTCTTGACCTGCTAGTCCACTTACTGATGTAAACCGCATATGTGTACATGTATTGATGTTTGTTTAGATTCCATGCGTGTGCAGTGTCTGATGTTTGAAGGTGACTGTTGTCTTAGTACATCATGCTGTTGCAATACAGCCTCAACATTGCCAACTGTATATGGTGATATGCTCAAAGCACAGTAAGCTGTACATGAGGTATGGACAGATGTTTGACATGACTACTAAGTGGTGGGGCTACTTTGCAGATGAATGATTACTGAGGACAGCTCACAAGTGTGTTACAACCATTCCTACAATAACCTGTGTAACTGCTAAGGTCTGGTTTTGTCAATTGAAGTGGAAGACAGATAATGTAGAATGCAGTAAGGGTGACACTGAAGGCAAACATCTTGACACCTGTAGCAGTAATACCTCCCCTGTGCATATATTGTGCATATATCAGCACAGTTGGTAAAGGAAAGAGTCAGTATGCTTTGTAGCGAATGCGCTAGTGCTGTACATCTGTAATACCTATCATGAGATAGGCAGGTGTTTGATACCCAGTACTGGCACGTGTGTGTGTGTGTGTGTGTGTGTGTGTGTGTGTGTGTGTGTGTGTCCATATATGTCACGTATGGTTGGCAATACATCCCACATGTTTTTCACTCTCCTGAACACTGTTGTTGACATCAGTACAGAGGGAAGTGTAGAAAGAAAGGCATAGGCAGGTGGTTGAACCTCACACATGTCAGGTGTCTGTATGTGTATGACATAGATGTATATCTCTGTGAATGCCACAGTGTGTGTGTGTGCATGTGTGTGTGTGTGTGTGTGTGTGTGTGTGTGTGTGTGTGTGTGTGTGTGTGTGTGTGTGTGTGTGTGTGTATGGCTGTCCGGTCCCTGGAGTGAGCCTGTATTTTACTATAGTGAAATGTTAATGCTCCCTCCCCCCATCCACTCAATGCAATCTAGTATCCCTGTTGATATTATCAATCTTAGACAGGCATTCTAATTGCCTATTAATGTGTACACCCTGCGGTGTGGCTTTTTGTTACATAGCCTACTGATGACCCCCCCTCCCCACATACACTCACTGCACTGTAATATCCCTGTCAATGTCCTCGATCTTAGGTCATTACGACTACCTGTACATGTGTAATCACTGTGGCATGTCTTGTAATTGCGTAGTACTATAATGATGATTTGCACATAGGCAGGGGTTCTCATCCCAACATTGGCAACTGTGTGTGTTACTGTGTCTGTGAATCCTTGAATGTGTGGGTGTGTCTGTATTTGCATCCTGTCATGGCAGCGGGTATTACTGCTTCCCAATGAGAAGCCACTATTTCCACTGGCCTTTATCCTTGTCATCCACTATACCACTCTTTTACCTCCTCCCCGCTTCAGGTAACTATACTTGTGATGTCACCCACTATCGATGTGATGGTTCTGAACACAGTAGCGTACTACACAGCTATTATGCTATTGGATCTTTATAACAGTAAACATAATTGAAACATGGGAGATTATAACTGTGATGTGGAAGCTACAAAGTGCATGCAGGCATTGTCATACAGACCTGTGACTAGTCAACATGCACATATGGGACACTAACTGCAAACACTGACATCCCCGACACATGCAGTTATACCTGAAAGAGGAAGGCAGAACATCAAGATCAACATGCTGTTAATGTTGTTATACATGATACATACTGTAAAACTTACAAAATGCATTTCTAAAACTGTAATACATGGTATGTCTGCTGCCTGTCAACACTACTCAACAATATTAATCTACAATTGTCTACCTAGTATACTCACCCTGTGCATCAGACCATATGAGCATGTCCCTGCACTGATGATGTGGATGACAGGGATGTGGCACAGGCATCATCATATGCACAGGGTGATAATTTTTGCCAGCGGCCTAGGCTGCTCTATTGGATGACATCATGTGTGTGTGTTAGGGCATGTGATATCATTGGGTGTGTGTGGATGTTATGCGTGTGTGTGTTGAAGTGCCCTACATTTGTTTCTGGTGTGTGTGTGTGTATATGTGTGTATGCATGCACACAGGTCTGACATGTGGCTGACCTACACAGGGATATTATTGACAGCTGCAGACTGCACAAGGTAGGTTTCACAGTTCACGGTGTCCGGCCATGGCCACGTGGCCTGTGCCTGCCAGGGGTTGCATGGGCACTACCAGGCAGAGGTCCAGATTGGGTACTGTCTGATGACACATGTCCACTGGAACTGCATCCCTTTTAGAACCGTCCAGGACCACGTGCATGTGGCCTGCTGTGTCCTGGTGTGGACTGCACAGCACCAGCTATACTGCTGCTGCTGCTGCTACTGCCACTATGGGAGTGGGCATGTGCAGTAGCATATTCACGTAGACCTTCAGCAGGGGATGTAGCTGGCCTACGTCCACGTGCCTGATGCCTCACTCCCACCAGATGTTCCAGCACAGACATTCCATGATCGAGGATTGACATGCCACAGTTAAGGACTCTCACCATGTCACCCAATTGTCTATCCAAAACATCTGCAAGATGATGGTGCACATTTGCAATTGCCTGGAAGTTGTCAGTTAATGAATGGAAAGCAGACCTCTGAAGCCTCAGACCTTCTCTGTTGTGCCATTCAGCACTTGTCTGTGCCTCCATTACAGCCCAAAACATACGTCTGGTGACTCCAGCTGATGTGCTTTGTCTCGCAGGGGCATGTTAGCCAGTGGTCCTCCTACGAGCAGCACTGGGCATATGCCTGTGTGGGACATCATCAGTCAGTTGATTGGGATCATGGTGTGCAGGACCACCTTTCATAGTCTCCACACTTCCCTGTTCCATGCTACCACCTGCCAACTGTCCTTCCTCTATGGTCAGTGGTGATGGGGTATGTGTAGGCAGGGGAATTGTGTGCGAGGATGAGTGGGATACAGGTGGAATGGCAACCAATAGCACAGATTCAGCCCCTGACAACCCTGCCTGTGCCTCAATCATACTTTCATCATCACTGCTAGAGTCTGTGGGGATACTAACATCAGGTGGACCACAGGAGGGCAATGCACCTACTTCAACACCTGTGAGGGGCAGACAAAAACTGTAGATTACAAGTTATACAACACAGACACATGCTATGGCACCCAATATCATGCAACATGCAGGTAATATGGCAGATGGCATTCAGCTTAGACAGTTATAGTGGTAGTTATCATACATCCCTGAGTTGCACACAACAGCATGCATGTGTTATAGCAGATGGCATGCACCTTACACAAATTATAGTGGTGGTTAGCATACATACCTGTATTGCACCATTTGTGTTAGTAGCTTATGCCCCATACCTGCAACACAATCAATGCACTATGCACCATTGTACCATGCTGCCATGTTTTGTGCAACAAACACTACATGTTAACAGACCATCGCTGACCTTTGTACATCTGCTACTGATGCTTTGTGTTGGCCACTGCCCCTATGTGTCAGGACATGAGCAGAAGGGCATGTTGACTGAATACTATGTTTGCCTGAACCCTAGCTTGCATTTCTCCCCAAAGCAGTGCATGTCTGTTCAACATTATTCCATCTATCCCAGAGCTGAGTCTACAGACATTATGTATGTGGCTGTACACACATGTTTGACATGGCTGTCCCTACTTTGCAATGGTGCCACAGACCAAAACAGGTTTACAGTATACTGGCCTGATGTGTGGCGTACGACCTTGCTAATCTCATGTAGTATGACATGTCTTCTGCTGATGTGTTGAATGACATGCATACATGTGTAACACAATGGTGTCCTTTCCAATCTACAGTACGGTAATGGTGTCCCAGTGCAGGGACGTGTTATACTAACATGGGCCTTCAGCTGATGCAATGTTGTCTGTCCACCCTATAAATATGCAGTGACATACTGCACATTGAGCTGATGTGCATAGCCATTGGCTTCACTATTGCTATACAGTGTGAGTTACTGACACAGTTCACAGCCATGGCTGTGTTCACATACAATACATATCTAATGTGGAATGTGACCCACATCACTGAGGTGCATGCACACTAAACCCTAATGTGGAATGCTTAACACAGGTCACAGAAGGGTATACAGATGACACCCCTGCACATCTGCAAACATATTACTGATGTCTGGCAATTATGCCCAAACATGGCAAACTTAGCAGTACTCTATGTCCTACATGCCATCTGTGTACCTCACACACATGATGAACATTGAGCTACATGCTTGGGAGACTTGAACCTCAGCACTGAAATAAATAGGACATGCTGGGGGGACAGATTGATAACCCATAGGCTCCCTTCACTCTGGAATAAAATCCCAGTCCAGGTTAGGCAGAGTCCCTCATTGACTCTCTTCAAGAGGAATCTAGATGAGTGGATGGGAGATAGTAGGTTTACCCCGGGTATCATTTCTGTGTCACTGTTAGACAGAGGCACAGCATACTAACCTCGAAAAAGGGCAAAGAAAAATTCATTTAAAATGGGTGGCAAAAACCAAACACACTCTGGCTAGGCTTATAAATGCCGTAGGGCAGATAGCCTAGTATGAACTTATGAACCTATGAACCTATGACAGTGACTTCTGACACCAGCAAGGTGAATTTACTGTATTTTTGGCCTGATGTGGTTGTATGGGTATGCTGTGCAACACATGTATGTCTCTGGATACTGTATAGGTGAATGCTTTCATGTTGTGACACACTCAAGATGTTCAAGACAATGTTATGTGGTGGTTTCTTGTTATGCCTACACAAGCTGTGCACAGGCCTGTATGATGTTTAGTGTTCCACATATGCAATATCACCATTACACAAAGGCCATAGTTGTATCATGTCGAGCCAATGTACAACAGGGTGTACACACATGTACATCACTTCTACTGTGTGTGTTGCATCATGTCTCTGGCCATCCCCAATGGCCATGTGTACAGAAGTTCTGTCCACTGGCTGTGATGGCCATCTATTTCACATGTCAGTGTTATCCCATATAACATACACCCATAGATGTCATATGCTCCACTGAGGACAGGGTTATGCAGACAAAAGGTGGTATGTATGGGATGTGAAATATGTTTTGCAGGATAGTTGAACAGTGTTGCAGTCAGCCCACTACATGTCATGGACATGCCAGATAGCACATGACATTGTGTGACATTCAAAGCAAGGAAATACTCCACAAGGGTGTATCCTGTGGGCTGGTCATAGTCGAGCTCCAACACATTTAGAGTGTGTGCACACATATGCTCTCTGTACAATACTGTTTGTATTCCCAACATGTGTAATGCTGATCTGTAGTACCTGTCCCTACAGTGAACCACATCTCCACCATTGTATTCACAGTTGTCCACACATCTGACAATAACAGTTCAGAAGGTTTAGTGTAGGTGTTTCATATAGTCTTCAATTGTTTCACATAGGGAACCACTGTGATGCATTGCAGGTCTGACCAGTGTCTATTAACAAAACCACCATACATTATATGTACGTGTGTTATGGCAGATAGCATGCGATTAAAATGATCTGTGCATTATCAAGCCTGGTAAATAATAACAATCTCACCTGACACGGGCTGCTGTCACTGCAAAATGCCAGAGGTACCTACACAGGAGTGTCACAGCAGTAAGATTATTATCCACACCTGTGTGATAGCTGCAGGGTGCAATGTCCATGTTAGCACATAAGCCAGTACAATACACTATACTATGGAGTATGCACATCTGTGCATACATAGAGTAGCAGACTATAGTATTTGGCATGTGTGCATACATGCCTTGCATATGATGTTGCATTACATATTGTACAGTAACACATGTAACTATGTGAAATATAGTTGTGTTATATGTGCAGTACTAACTTACCAGGCAACTTCAGGCTTGGTGGTTGAGAGACACCCTCCTCCACAATACCAGTTAAAGCTTGTGGGTGGAGGTCTGCAGGTGTCCCCAGGTTGGCCAGTAGCTCCTTGGTATGTGTGAGTGGGGGCTGCGTGAGTGCCCCCCCACCTGTTGCACCTTGTTCCCTGGCGATTGCATTAGCATGCTGTTTTGCTCATCTTATGAAGTTGGTGTAGTGTCGGCACACCTGCTGATAGGTGCGATTATGACCACCAACATCATTTAGCCTCCTGCGGAGTTCCTCCCACAGGGCATCCCGCTGCTGTGCATCCTGTGGCACATGACTGAAGAATGTTAAATGGTTGTCAAGGGGGCACGGGATGAGGACCTCATCCTCCAAGTGAGTGCATGCTGGCAGCCTGCCACATAGCATACCTGGAAGACATAATGATGGAGACAGGTCACAGTAACTCACAGAGAAGTACAGAAGTACAGCTCATTTATTAAGATTACAAATAAGTCTTTCTAAATCTACATGACACTAACACCACTGACATGTTTAAGTCTCACACATTTGAGACTTGCTGGTGATATGATGTTATCACAATATATGTGTGTGTCATGTGATGACAATTCTCATACTCCATGTGGATGTTGTCTTGATGTGGGCATGTCTGTTTGCCTGTACTGGTGTCTTTACTTATCAGCACATGTCTGGATGTGTTCACATTAATACAATAGACCTTACTGCTGTGTATATGTTACATATATAGTCATACACAGCCTTTAGGGACATGACCTGTGACACTGCAGACTTGCTCACATAATGTTTTACATGTATGCATTTTGCCATATACATCTATATGGCACTGTACAGCTGTGTAGCATCCTGCCATGTATTGCAAGTGTTGCACATGTGAAACACATGGGACAAAAGCTAGCCTGATGGTATTTTCAGGGTTGGATATCAACCATAGCATGTATGGTCATAGTGAAATAGTAGGCTATATACCCTGGGCCATTTATAAGCCTAGGCAGAAAAGTTACTTGCTGTAGCCAACAGACAGGTAAATTTCAGTGGCCATTTCAAGCAGTGCCACAGAACTGATCCACAGAGTTACTGTTAAATTTGTCATGTGGTCATCACACCATGTCACAGAAGGGGCAATGTGCAGCTTCACTGGACAGGGATGCATAGTATGGCAAGAGTATGTAAAGTGTATGGGACAGAGATCTGTCAGGCATGTTGAGATCCTTGTACTAGAAAGGTGGATGTCCATGAAGTATGTGTTTATTTGGAATCAGGATGTAAGTGTAGCATGTCCAGCATCTCTGGGTTGGCCATGGCTTTATTCAGGGTAGGCTGCATGCTATGTAGTGGAGCTAGGGATTGGGAAGGGCAGTGTAGGCCATCTACACATGGGCAATAACCCTTAAAGGAAATATGTGATCTATTATGGAGTCGCATGAATATTGCATATGGCTGAACAATTATCTCTAAATTCATGGATGGTACCCTGTCATGATTAGAGTTGCCACATACAACTACCTTACTGGTGTGGTGAAGTAACTATCAAAGGAAAAACTACTGCCAGCTGCATCCCATACACACACAGTTGCCATTACACTGACCGCTGCCTAGGTGGTAGTTCATGGGTACAGGGTTTTTAACATAGGGGATGACAATGCAATACTTATCTATCAGATTGTGGCCATACGTCACACACCACACATCTGACACACAAAGGCACTTCTGTATGTTGAACGCAGCACACATTGAGTCAACTATTGCTCTTAGTTCATAGTCATTTGCAAACATCAATAGGCAGATGCCTTCTGTGTTAGTCTGTGTGGTATAGATAACAAAGAGGGGGAGTACCAGGAATGAACCCTGTATTACTGTGGCTGGCACTGGTTTGATGTGTGTGTATTAGTCAGACACCTTCTCTAGTGTTGGTTCTGCCAGCAGTCCAGTTGCCAACCAGTCCTGTGACAGGAATATACACCTAGTTTACTGAGTGTAGCTAGAACACAGTATGGGTGATGGTGTCCTAAGACCAGGCAAGGTCATGATATGCTGTGTGAATCAACCTTATTGTCATCTACTGAGTACATCAAATAAGTTGATCATGGTTCATGGCCTTACAGACCAGACTCAGCAGGGAAGTAGTGCACTATTTCCCATAATCAATGGTGTCTCCCTCTTTGTGGGGTGTGATAACTGCTGCTGTGCACCATTCAGTGTGTACACAGCCTGACATGGAGCTATGATTGAACATGATGTGTATGTGGAGAGCTGATTGTTCTTACATTCATGTAGGATACACCCTGGGATGTTGACAGGTCCCATGAAAGCTGTAGGTATTGCTTTAGAGAATGCAGCTTGTACCTGCATAGTTGTTATTACAGGGGCACTGCAGTGTACATGGATATGTAACTATGTGTACCTGTTTGGGGGGGGGTGGGTTTAGTTTCTCCATGACCCTATCTGGATGAGCAGGTGCTATTTCTGTAGGTGCAGTACTTCCCATGCCATAGTGTTGTGCAGCATGGCAGGTCTTGTTGTTGCCATTACGGTTAATGACACAGCTATAGAATGCTCTGTGCTTGGCCTTATATGTGGCTGATTAGTTTCACAGTAGCTTTGTGTGGTTTTATATGGTGTATCTGCATCTTACTGAGGCTGACCAGGGATCACCTACACTAATGTGTGTTCACTCTTGCAACATCTACTACCTTCTGTGGTACAGTTTAAAGCATGGCACCACCAGTTTGCCTTCTTGTTTGTGTTTGACTGAATCTTGGTTCTGTTTCAATGGCACAATCACTGCACGTATGTGACTGCTTAAAGTTAATTTGTATAGGATTCAGCATTTGCACATGCATTGTCCATCTGCATGGGTGCCATGACAGTCACCACTTTGCACTTAGGAAGCATAACATTGGCTTTGGAGACTGACTATGTGTAGCATACTGTTAGCGCTGATTGTGTTACTATTGTGATCCAGGTCATTGGAGTTGACGGAATCCAACATGCACTGAGTGCAGGTGTTGGTACATGAGGAGTCTTCCCAGTTTATAATGGAATAGTTGAGAGTATCCATTATTATGGTTTTCTGTCTCAAGCCTAATCTCCCCCATTACAGCACATTATGACAGTTGGGAAATCTGTGGCATGGTGGGTGATCTGTTGCAAGGTGCGATTTGAATTCCACTTTGGCACAAAGGTAGTTGCTCAGCATAATGCATCTGAAGTTATGCAAATGTAACTAGTGTGGGGATGTACATATCTTTCAGGAATATGGACATACCTGCGGCCCATGTGTTCCAATAAAGGAAAATGGGCACGAGGTGAGGTATGTGTTATAACATGGTCATGCAGGTGTGCTCTCCAGAGCATTGAAACATGTCTCAGCCACTGCACAGATATGTTCTCCATGTTAGGGATTGACATATGCGAGTCTGTATGTGTTTCTGACGTATCATTGAGTAGCAAGATCCGCAGTTTATTGCTTGGCTGTCCCTGTAACAGCAGTGGACCTTCACTTGAACTGTGCATGATGAAGGCACTATAGGGGAAGAATAAGCCCAAGCCAGTATCCAGATTCCCAGGGGTGACAGGAGCAGGCCTTGTCTGGCAAAGCATCATGGTCTGTCAACCATGTTATCCCAGGTAGACAGATACTGGATACCCTTTGACTTGCACCACTACATTAGGCAATTGTGGAATACAATCCTTTTGTCCCTTTACTGCAGTATCATTCTGGCCAATGATAGAATGCTACGCAGTCCTTGGGACATACCTGCATGGGCTACAAGATCTGACAGTTCCTAAATATGTTTCCATGCAGTCCAGGCTACTACATCACAGGTCCTGCACAAAAACATGGAATATGCCAGAGCCATGTGCATAGTTCAAAAGGTGGTCTGAGTGTATGGGTATGTGGCTAATCATGGCAGACAGGCAGCTGACAGTATGTATGCCCTCATATAGGTTTGTGTGTAACATAGTACTAGAGTTTGCATTCACAAATTAGTACTGTTGGGCACATTTCTGGCCACGTGTTCTGAGGTGTGGCACAATTATGCAAACTATGTAATACAGTTTGTGTATTTCATTGTCTGCCTCTTCCAGCTTGGGAGGTCACTTGTTTGGCCAGATACTGAGAAGTGTCTGTGAATGTATGTGATTTCTGGTAGTGTGTGTGGGTGTCCTTACTGTGTTCTGGTAAGGGTATGTGTTGGATGTGCAGATGAGATGCATGTGTTAACCTACACCTCATGACTGTCCAGTCTAGTCATGGCTGTAGAAAGGACTGCCTTCCAGCTTACCCCTATAGCTGCATCCCAGACAATGTGTGGGTTGTGGTGTTAGGTGGGTTTGGCAGTGTACATGGCGTAGAGATTACATTCCCCCAGGATGGCCACATACACAAAGTTGACATTAGTAAACACCAGTAGCTGACTAGTGGACATGCCTGTATGAGCATTCAGTACTACTAGTACCAAGTACTGTATTTAGTTTACTTACACTGCATATGAAGATGTCTTAGACAGTGATGCTCATATGTAAATATTTATGTTATGGACGTGACAACACTGGCTATTACAGAAATATTGTAGCTAACTTTAGCAGCAATCCTACTCTGAGGAGCACATCACATCCTGAAAGTTGATTAGAGATAATGTAAGTGTCTACAGGTCTATTTCCTTTTCTGGGTATATACTCACATATCCACCAGGACCATGAGCTCTGTTGGGCACAGACACCCACTCCCCAAACAGAGTCATGTATCAATAGACTCTGATGCCACTATCAAAATGATCAGGATATACTCAGATAGTGTAAGCCATCACATATGAAGCTGCTATTACACATTGGCAGCAGTTTCCTACATCTTACACTCCTACTGCAGATGTTACACTGGAGTTAAAGATGATATGCAACCTGTTTCATTACCAGTACTGTGCACTACCTTACATACAGTATGTGCAAGTGGCTGTTAGGTTGGCAATAAGAGGTTAAGCTACACAAACCTGGTAGTTCAACCAGTGTGTCTCTACTCTCAATATCCACTCTATGTAGGTGTGCAAGTAGCCATTTGGCCCAGCCCTGTAACAAGGGTCACTACACATTTGCATAACATGTACACATGCACAGTTGTTATTACTTGCAATTGATACTAGAGAGGTCCAGCTCTGTAACAAGGGTCACTACGCATTTGCATAACATGTACACATGCACAGCTGTTATTGCTTGCAAACAATACTAGAGAGGTGGATATTACATGTGTTATGTGCATGGATAGTTATTTAGCTCTTCCAAGTATCTTTGCTATCATGCTGCTAAACTGTCAGATGAATACAAGTGATATGTATCCTGTTATTGAGTATTGTAATTGCCAATAGACATAACTACTGTTTGCATAACAAACAGAAATGCTATGTAGAATGGAATACAGATCTGCCTAAAATAATGTACATTACACAGTTATTGGCACAATATCCCACAATGCAAACCATATTTGCACAGTGAGCACACCCTTGACATGTTCATCTTACTTATATGCCCATACATATGTCTACTGTTACAATATATCGACATATACTATTCCCTGTTATAGCACATACTTGTTGAACCAACCCTGACACTGACAGTGGCTGGAAGCGAATTGGTCAATTCCAAGCCCATACCATCCCTTGTGGTGTATTAGGAGTTTGCCTTGTGACCTACAGCAGTACACACATAGAAGACTGCAAGCATTACTACTGCTCAACAATACATCGCTACAAGATAACTATTTCCACTATATGCATTGATTACACTGTAATTCTTACAGAACAGGTACTACATACATAGACATACTACATGTTATACATATCTTCTAAGTAATTGGAGGTGTTATTGACTAGTATAATACTTGTTTTCAGTTTATCTTTCAGTATTTTGTACTGTTCTACAGGTAGATAAGGATGATTTGAATGTGTGTCAAGGCGACCTTTTATAGTTAGAGATCAGTAACGTGCTATCCCGATAACCAATTGGTGTTCCTAAGTAACTAATTACATGCACATCAGCTGCGCTGCTACTGCCTTAGCCAATATCATGGCTACAGTGGAGTATAATTGAGTACTCCACTTGGGCGTTGTCCCTTTGCCGTACTAGTGAGGAATACAGCCTGGAAGTGTTGTTTGAAATCTATTGCAACAGCTGTATGGAGATGGACAGTAATATATTGTGTGTAATGCCTAGAGGATTTGGTCTAAATGTGAGTACTGCTGTTATATTTCTGAACATTGCTACTTGTGCAGGGTTTTCTGTACCTAATACTTCTGCATATGTTTCAGTCTGGCCAGTATGTTTGACCAGCTCAAGGCTGCATAGCTATGCATACAATGTTAGGGGGTTTGCAGTGTGCTTACCAGACATCTTTAGTTTGGTGTTAATGTGTATCATACTGTGCTGATAATTAGTACTCAGTAACACTTCCTGGTGTACAAACCTTTCAACCCTCTGAAACGGGATTAGTTCCTACAAACCCTGTAACATCAGCAGCTGTTCAATTGTAAAACAGCAACTATTTCATAAAGGGCCATGTTAGTGTGTCTGTGTCCAGGTATGTTAAGGTTTCAGCAGATGTTGTACAGTAGTTGAATAATTGTTTATGGTATGACAGTATGTATTGATGTAATTATTTTGGGTGTGGGGGAGATGGTGGGTGTACATAGCAGATGCTGGTGTGTAGGAACCCCTTTTATACAACTTCTATATGTGTGTGGGTGTTCTTTCCCTATGTGAACACCTATCCCTTAGTGGACTAATACTATGGTAATTGCAAGCTGATTCATTAAGGCACTGTTAAATGCTTCCTGTATAGCATGCAGGTACTGTTAGTCCTTGAATCCTTTTGACAATACATCAGAATGTAATAAAGATTTGCAAAATGAAAGCTGCCTGTGTATTTCTGTCATGAATATTTGCAGCCGTAGCAGTTGTGTTGGTGATTGTGTCCATAGAACATATTTGTAATAGTGTATTGGCATATACTCTTCATATGTTATGTTCATACTGTTTGGGGGCAGGGGGTGGAATGTGCGATTGCTATGGTCCATGTTATACTCAGATATGAACACTTCAGATGCTGTCTACACACATGTATGTATGTGTATATATAAATGTATATATATTATATATGTGTATATGTATATAGATATAATATATAATATATATTATTGCATACATTTATCTGTACCTCCATAGATGTGTAGATGTTTTTTAACCTATCTATATATCTACATATATATATATATATATGTATATATGTATATATCGACATGTTTCTATGTATCTCTTTCTCTCTCTCTCTCTCTCTCTATATATATATATATATATATATATATATAAATAAGCATACATCTTTCATTGGGTACATGGCGGGTTGTCCTATTTCAGCACATTCCTCCCTTTTGTGTTTTAACCTGTTTGCATACACAATTGACATAGGTACATCTTAGGTAGCTTAGTGGTAGGTTACTCTGAGAATGGAGTACATGGTTGTGGGCTCTAATCCTGAAAGGTGTTATTATTTTACCTCTCAAGTAGGCACTAGTAGGGAAAATGTGAATAACGCACATTTAAGCAGTTATAAACAGGTTTGTCCGTGGTCTGCGTGACCTTAAGCTATATATATATATGACCTTTCATACCTCCCTACTATTTTTTTTTTTCCTCTCTCTTTATCTCAGATACTAACTCTCTACATAACTCTCTACTTATTAGATATTATTTGTATATGTTGATATATTTCTGATAAAGTTTAAAATAAATAATACATAAGTAGACTTGAATGTATTGATTCACAAACTACAGTACATTACAATGTACTGTACATATGTACACAAATCGACTGTCCCATTTGTGGTTACTACAGTGGAATGCACATGGTATAAGGTGTAGTCTAAAGACTGCGAATCATGTATACACCTCAGATGGCTTAATGGTAAGTCCCATGACTATAGTGTGCATGGTCCAGGGTTCAACACCTGCGATGCTTTAAAATGTTTTTTACTCCAGAATAAGGATCATTTAAGCAGTTGTAAGCATGTTTAAAAGTGTTTGTGTGACATTATAGCAGCGGTTAAACACAGTTAAACAAACTTTGTAAAGTAGAACCTGTGAGTGCAAACACGGCCACATCTGCTAACTACTCAGGATATATACATTTCAGTGAAGTAACATCTCACTATGTGCTTACATAACATTACATTCTCTGTTGACTTTACTCTCCAGCACACATGGGTTTATATGGGTATTTCAAATGTTTATTATATAAACAATTACTACCTATATATGCAAGCTGTGGTAAAGGTATACTTTTTAACATGATAAATATCCCTGACTTTTATTGAGATTGGTACCTCAAATGCACAGATACTATATGTATACTAATCAGTACTCAGTAACACTTCCTGGTATACGAACCTTTCAACTGTCTGAAACGGGATTATTCCATACAAACCCTGTAACATCAGCAGCTGTTCAATTGTATAACAGCAACTATTCCACATTGGGCCATGTTAGTGTATCTGTGTAACCATTACACTGTTGACATTAATGTTGCTTCCACTTATTTCCTATTTAGATGATTTCTATTTGTATGCTAGGCTAAGCAAAGGGTGGAGGCCCCCAAACCCACTGAGCTTCACATACTCCTGAAATAACAACATATAACAAATGTAATGTGAGACGATAAATTACATTCCTAACTATATTAGGCATAGCCCCTCACTGACACACTTCAAGGGAAACCTTGTTGTGTGAACGGGTAACAGAATATAAACCCCTGGGATCATGTGTCCCAGAACCATAAAGCCGGGGGGTGGGGGAGCCCGTCCAGTTTGATAGCTGCAAGACCTGTTGGGGAAATTGAATGGTGTTGAATTGTCACATTAACATGCCCTCTTTACATCACTAAGTGCCCCTATTACCCTCCATCACCCCAGTCTTCAACAGCTTCTGGCAACTCTGCCTGGAACTACTCCATTGGCTATGCTTGACAGAGGCTCAGTTACTTCATCAATGGTGTGGAGAAAGCCAACACACTGTATCTATGATTCCAATTGCCCCTGGAAAGATAGGTAGTAGACTATCTGTGAACTTCTAAAGTGCAGGCCATCACAGCCATAATATGTGAATAAACAGACTTTCAGATCACAATATACAGTGATAATTCACCATGTAGTCAGGAAACAGTTAAGTACAGCAAGAACATACAGAACACTGATACTTAATCACTCCAAAAGCCTATCCTGGAGGCTGGAAGACTTGTATAAGTTTAAGGCTTTCTATTGCTTACCAGTAGGTTACATACAGGAGAGATGAGAAACAAGCACAGATGGGAAACATGCATGCGACAATACCATACCGGCTTATGTGTCAGCCTTAGGCCTTGGAATATTGGCCAAGGCTATTGATGCCCCCATGGTCCTTTTTTTAGGAGAGTCTCAAAGGTGAATACCAGCTCCGTAAACAGCACAATAGCAGAATCAATGAGGGTTATGCTACTCAACACCAGGGTTGTGATCACAACATGCATCTACTCACAGCACTCCTCAGGATGGACAACGTCAACATCTGTGCAGTAAGTGAGACCTGTCTTAAGTCTCCTGAGAGCACACCAGCACTACCAGACTACAACCCATACCACGCATTTCGGCCACAGAACATGTACTGACGCACACATGGAGGGGGTGTATCCATATTCATCAGGGATACCTACACCTCCAGGTTATTGGGGCAGCATGATACCTCTGAGATCATCCATGTACAGCTAACATCAGCCACAACTGCAGTGTAAACTGTGGCCTGCTACAGATAACCCTCCATGACCCAGAACAACCACTCCATCTACCTGGAGACAGTGGAGAACATGACAGTCCTACCACACTCTCTGGCACTGGTCGATGTCAACTACCCTACCATTAACTGGGAATCTTACTCAAGTACTCACTTCCAGGCCCAGCGCTTCCTGGAATTTATCACCTCATATGCCCTGTATCAAGTGGTAACCTCCCTAACGAGGGGTGGAAAAATACTAGAAGTGGTCATCACCAACATGGGCAACAGATGCACCACAGCAGAGGTCAACCGGTCACTGGTTAGATTTGACCATGAACTATTCACTGTTTCCACACCCAAACATCTCCCCCACCCAAATAAACCACAGTGTATACCTTTCCTATAGCTAAATTTACACTACTAGAGACAGGGGTGAGGGGTTTTGAAGCCCCCACTCTAAGGGGAAACACTGCTCAAGATACAAACAGATTTACAAATGCACTCTATAAACACCAACATGGATGTATGGATCGTGCCATCACTGGTTAACCAAGACTCAGTCCTCCTAGACAAGGACACCAGTCTGGTGGACCCCTGCAATAAACAGGCTATACTACAGAAGTAGGACAGTGTTCCAGACAAACAGCAAGTCCCACGAAGGGCAGACAGCCATGACCACTATTAGTATGATACGTAGGTCCCTCATAAAATCATCCAAGGCTGACATCAACAGGAAAATACGCAAAGATTCGAAAGATAACCACAAAGCCTTCTTTGGCAATGTCAAGGATCTTGGTGGTGCCACATAGATTTGCACTGTGCCGGTGAAATATAGCACAGAATATACTGACCCTACTGATATTGCCAACATCCTTGCAGATACATTCAGTGCATACTTAACCCCCTAAAGAGCCCACAACACTACCCAAAAGGTACAGTATCCCACACATCAGAGACACACAGGTGGAAATGGCCGTCTCTAACAGCAGAACACAGCATCAGTGGTGGCAGATGTTGTCCCAGACAGCATCTTGCAAACAGTACAAGACAACCTGACCCCCCCACCTAATTAAGCTTTTTAACCTTAGCCTCTCCACAGGCTACATGCCCATACAATGGCGCGTGGCAACGGTTATTCCACTCCACCAAGGTGGAATCACAACTGACCATGGTAACTACCACCCCATAATCCTGACTAGCCTAGTCTGCAATGGTATGGAGCGCATCCTCGTGACACTCATTAACAATGACATTGGTAACCTCCAAACATGTGACCCAACCCAGGTCAGCTTGGTTGAGTGCAGTTCATGTCTACTGAACCTGTTTGACATCTTACATACAGTCACCAAGACATTAGATGAGGGGAGAGGTGGTTCACACATACTACCTGGACCTCACCAAGGCTTTTGACACCATGCCCCACTCAGGTATTATTGATAAACACACCAGCCTGTACATAAACTCGTACATCACAGGTTGGGTTGCCAACGGGCTTACACACAGAACCCACATGGTACGACTAGCGGTCTCTAGGTCCAACTATTGACCAGTCATGATTGATGTCTCACAGGACTCAGTCCTGGGAGCCCTACTGTTAGGCATATACTTTTCTGAGGTACAAGCAAACACAGGTGGACTTTGGCAGACTATGTCTGGCAATGACTGCAAACTGGGAGCCATGATTGACAGTTCAGCTGACACAGACATCCCTTAAGAGGCCTCACAGAGACCGACACAGGGTATCAAAGTCATGGCCTCCAGCTAAGTGCCACTAATTGCATGGTCATTCCATTGTGGAATATTAAGCACCCACATATTAACACATAAGTGGCAGCCACTCTAATATGGATGAAGTAATAGGGTATCTGGGGACTAAGGTAGATAGTGATCTCTCCTTTGACGATCATATCTCCAAAGTAGTTAGGACATCCTTCTATGTAGGCCATCTGATGACTAAAGGGTTCCCATTTAGACATACTGGGGTTATAGTGCCCCTTTACTCATCACTCATCTGTCCCATCTTAGGGTATAACAATGCATTTGAGATGTACCTCTGAAGACACTTCCAAAAGATAAGAGGCCTCAAACATATGCCCTAAGCAGCCAGACTGAATATACTCCTGCTTTACTCAGTGTCATCTCATTTACCCAGAGATGATCTCAGCTGGCCAACACAGCCATATTGAGCTCAGGCTTCATGGATATGCTCCACCTATGGGAATCCATGTCACAGTGAGCCACACACTGTAGTGAGTTGAACCTTGCCACAGCAATAACTGGAAGATGCTGGAGGGACAGATTCCTGTCACAGACACCCCCCATAATTTGGAACAACATCCCTAACTACATTATACAGAGCCCCTCACTAACACTCTTCAAAAGAAACCCTGAAGAGTGGATGGGGAACAGTAGATACACCCCAGGGATCCTGCCATTGGCTCTGCTCCACAGAGGGACAGTTAATGAATCAATGGGGTGGCAAAAGCTGACACATTTAGGCTAGGCTTATGAATGGCATCTGGCAGTTGGCCAAGTACCTACCTATGAACCTATACATACAGTATCAGCACATGCTGATAGCTTAATTTACTGTTCAGGTGTTGACTTACCTTGTGCCAATGGCAGTTGTGTGTGCAATAGTTGATGGCTGCCTATGTTGGATACACACAGTAGACTGCCGATACATGACATTTTACAAGTAGTCTTGTGTGTGTACCATCCATTTTTACTGTGTGTTCAGGTGGAGAAAGGTGTCAGTCTCTAGGTGCTTACACTGTCAGTATGTGTGCTATACGTTCCCTCCTTGCCAAAGCATGGGCATACTGGGCAAACCTCCGTCTGCTTACTGGGGCTGGCTCAGGGTGTTCGTAGTCTGAGTACCTCTGTGCCTGTGGGGCCCTTGAAATGGTTGTGGGCTGTGAGAGCCATCACCATCCTGTCCCTGCTGCAGCTGTTTCTACAGGATCATATTGTGTAGCATGGCACATACTATGAAGATACACCCCTCTCTTGATGTCATCTTTATCTCAAGGGCACACCTCGGTGTTATAACACTACACTGTGAGGTGCATCCTTATACCAGCGGGGAATCTGTGATTCACTGTTACTCCTCTCATTTGCATGGCATTGCCTACTAATTCCTAGCTACCGCGCATAACACTGTCACAGCCCCTTAGCAACCCTTGCGCCATAGTATGGTGTAGCATGACTTCCATTGACTATTATGTGGAAATCATGATATGTGTTACATTGCAGTTTTATTCTATATTTTTATATTTTCCTTGTGATCCCCTTTGCGTGCCACTGCCCTGCGCTTCCACGGTGCGATAGTGCAACTATATATATATATATATATATATATATATATATATATATATATATATATATATATATATATATATATATATATTAAATGTTAATTTTATATTGTGTACATTTTTTATGCCAATGGCTATATATTTAGCCATTGTCATATATTAACAGTATAATACATGTGTTTGGTTGGCTGTCATGGCTCTGATTTGATGTTTTCAAAAATGTAAACCTTTTTCTACGGTTTACATTTCTGCATGCTTACACTATGCCTGCACCGCATCCTGGATTGCTACATACCTTCATTTGCATGCTGCACTGCTGCACATGGGGTAATTAGCATACAGGGCCCTGGAGCTGTACGGGCGTAACGTACGCAGGTAGTGCACATGGGAACAGCTCGTACCTGGATCACTCGGTGGCCGTATTTGGTGTTGGAACGTGACACTACGCCTGCACCTGGCACAAGCTTTATGAATCTCGGGGTAAGTAAATGTAATAATGTATTCATTTAACTTTTTGTATTATAAAGTTGTGAGATATGATCCTATTCCGTATTCATCCAGCTCATTCCTTCATACCTCACCTTGAGCCCTACCCTTTGTGTGCTTACCTTTTTATTCTCATCTGCATTCTCCTACCTGATACTGCAATAAACACAACACACACATAGCCACAACTCAGGTAAATGAATGGCTGTATCCATTCTACAAATGTGCTTCATATCTTTGATATGTGTCTTCTTAATGACCCCTTATACTCAGACAGCTTCAGTGGCTGTCCATGCTAATGCAGTGCTATGTATCATAATAATCATAGGATCATAGCAAGTTACTAGGCTACTGGCCCTGAGGCCCTTATAAGCCTAGCCAATAAATTAGCACATGTTCCCACAAGTCAGCACCTGTTGCTCCAGTCCAGCAGGGACACAGGTGGAATCCCATAGGTGTATGTTCTATTTGCCATCCAGTCAACCAGGTTTCTCTTAAAGAGGGATAATGAAGTACTCTACTTGACATGGAGAGGGAGTCTATTCCTCAGATACGGGAGTTTCTGTGAGACAAATCTGTCCTGCCAGCAAGTCCTATTGATGTCACAGACCATGTTGAGGTTTTGTGTGCGGGTCACATTAGTGGTGTTTGGCTTGCAGAGATGCAGCAATTTTATAAAGATGGGGACAGAGATTGCTCTGAATGCCAGACATAGATCAACTCTGAGGAGTCTCTATGAAGTGGAGTAGAAGGACAGGGTTTTTAGCCTATCCATGTAGGATAGATTTTTGAAGCCCTGGATTCTCCTGGTCAGGAACCTCTGTGGTCTCTCCAGCTGTTGCATGTGCTTTGTGAGGTACATGCTGAAAGAGGAGCTATACTCAATGATAGGCCTGTTATGGGAGGAATAGAGAGAAGTTATGATTTCCTTGTTCCTGGAAGAAATACCCTTACTAATCAGGTGAGCCATGTAGAAAACTCTCAGTACAATGGAGGGAACATGGTGTTCAAAAGTTAGATTGCTGTCAACTTGGGAGCCCAGGTCCCTCACAACTGCTTGCATTCTTTGCACGTTGTTATTAATATGATAATGTGTGGAGACATCATGCTCCCCAAAGGGGATGATGATGCATTTTTTGGCATTTGGTTTGAGGCCGTGTTTCTTGCCCCAGTCATTTGTCTGGGTGAGACCCTCTTGTAGTATGTCTACACCATTAGGGGAGTTAATGACAGCACTCAGCTTGCAGTCATCTGCAGACTTGGTCAGCCATAGAACTCTGGTTTTGGCTTGTACCTCAGAGAAGTATATCCCAAATAGCAGGGGCCCCAAGACCAATCCCTGGCATACTCCACTCATTATGGGTCTATTACTTGATGTAGCTTCCCCTATTTTGATTGAGTGAGCTCTATCAGTGAGCCAATTAGCTACCCATCTGGTCACATATGGATTTATGCCAGGCTGGGATAGTTAATCTATTATGCCCGAGTGGGGAATAGTGTCGAAGGCCTTGGCCAGGTCAAGGTAGGTGGTGTGCACCATCTTCCCCTCATTCATGGCTTTGGTGACTGACTCAAAGAAGTCTACCATATTTGATAGACATGATCTCTCCTAGACAAAACCAAACTGTGTGGGATCAAACATTTGGAGTATGCCAATGCCCTTCTTAATGTGGGCCATAATAATGTGTTCCATGGCCTTGCAAATCAGGCTAGTTAGACTGATGAGTCTATAATTGCCTGGCTCAGTGGCTGGTCCACCTTTGTGTGGAGGGGTGACAATGGCTGTCCTCTACTTGGCTGGGATGAAACCAGCACTCAGACTTAGTTTGAATAGGGTTCTTAATGGTGCTGTGAGCTGATACAGGATGCAGCCTGGGATGTTATCAGTTCCAATGAAAGCTGTGTTTTTAGCCTTTCAGAGGGCAGTAATGACTTGTTACCTAGAGATAAGGTGTGGAGGGCAGGTGCTGGGGATATCCTGGATTACTGATGGGGGTACAAAGGGGTGAAGTTTTCACTGAACCTGTCTGCCAGCAAGTTGGCTATATCCATGGCATTTGTGTATGTGGTGTCCTTGACCATCAGTTCTGAGCAGATTTGGGTGTTTCCCCTTAGATTACAGACTTATGTGAAGAAGGCCTTATGATTTTCTTTAGTAGATGTGGCCAATTTGGACTCAAAGCTAGCTTTGGAGGTCTTCACTGATACGCTTATCTGCCTGTTTAGGTCAAGGAGAGATTTCTTCCAATTTGGCACCTTTTCCTTCTTGGTCCTGGACACCAACTTTTTCCTTTTGTTGTAGAGCTTATTTATAGCTGATATCCACCAGACAGGTTTAGTCTTCTTTGAGGAGAAGGATTTTGTCCTGTTAGGTATTCCTGAATGCATGCATTTATATAATTGCAGATTTGGACTTTAGTTCCAGTTGCAACTGTTGAGGAGGGGGCTGTGAAACTGCTTAGACCTTCACTCAGGGAGGTGTAATCAGCTTTGGAGAAGTTTTTTTGTTTAACTCTAGCTGGGGGGGTGATGACTTTGAAGATGACTGCTTTGTGGTCTGATTTTACCAGGGATGATGACACTGTGGGGATGCTGCAGTGGTTTATTATGTTTATTAGTACCAAGTCCAAGATGTTGTCAGCTCTTGTGGGGCTGTTAAACAGCTGTTCCAAGGCACCGGCATTGATGAAGTCAAGGAATCTTTGAGCATTTATGTTCTGGCTTGAGTAGTTCTTCCAATCAATGGTTGGGTAGTTAAAATCTCCCAGGATCAGGGTATAGGGTTGAATCTTAATAGATTTGAGGAAGTCCAGATAGGAGGGGTGGGCATCCCGAGTCAACATTGGGGGCTTGCAGCTAACTATGATTTGAATAGAGGTTTTGTCAACTGTCAACTGCACCTGGAGTGTCTCCTGTGTGTCATACTGTTTGACCAGCCTGGTGGAGTGTATATCTTTAATTTATATTTAAATACCAACTCCTTTGGCTTTGCTGTCCTCAGTTTGGGGTCTGCATATATAATAGGATGAGTAACCAGGTAAGGCTGGGGTGCTCTCCACAGCTTTGAACCAGGTTTCTGTAACTGCACAAATGTCAGCCTCTTCCAGGGTTAAGAATGCTTGCAATGAGTGCAGTTTCGTGTTGAGACTCCTAGCATTCAGCAGCCTTGCCTTTAAATTGCATTTAGATGAGATAGATGAGATTCTCATGTTGGTAATTTTGACCTCAAGACATTGCCTAAAAAGGCACTTTGGGGGGTGGCAGGAGCCTGAAGCCCAAGGGAGACAAATGCAGGCCATCTCTGGCAAAGCATCGTGGTCTGTCAGTCATGTCTTCCCAGGCCAACAGGTACTAGATCCCCTTAGAATGATACCAGAAACTAAGCCAATTATTAAAGTCAATCATTTTTTGTTTGTACTGAGGCATCATTCTGGGTGATGGTAGAATGCTGCATAAGGCTAGTGGCGTACCTGCCTGAAATTCAGATTCAGTGAGATCGATCATGTCTCAATTCATATAGCCCAGAAGGGTACATCTGAAGTCATTCACACCAACATGTACTATGACAGAGTCAAAGCAGTACTTGTTGAGGGACTTGAATGCATGGGTGATGTGGCAGATGCTGGTACCTGACAAACAGCTTACCGTGGTTTTCTCATTATCCAGCCTAGTGATAGGCACATCTGTGTGTCTCACAATGGAGTTTCCTATGGTTAATATATGGGGTTTATGGTTAAGCCTTAATGGCTTTGAGACACAGGTGTGTGAACTATGTGTGGTATGTGGTGTGGTAGGCTGTGGAGTTTACATGTATTTTTGCCTCAGAGGTTTCTTTTGTTTAGGTATGTTTTTGTTAAGAACCTCTGTATATGTGGGTGTGTGTTGTGTTGGTGTGGGTGATGTTTGAGGTATGGTGTTTGTGCAGACAACATACTCAATGCCAGGTATAATGGCTGGTCAGGGAGAGAGCATAGACTACAAGTTTTTACTGCAATTGCACCTCTCACAAATTGCATCCCTTGGTAGCAAGAGAGGGTTGGAAACTATCTATATTTGATAGAATCGATGAGGGGGATACGTTAACGGGGGCGAAAGATGAACAATCTCAGATGGGTACAAATAGCTTGTGTTTGCACAGTGGCTGTAATGAATCTTCACTATCTCAGGATTAAGTGAGTTCTAGTAAGGGAAAATTTGAAGCTGGAATACCTTACAATGGGTTAAATCAGCACAGAAGCGATGCTTGGCACACAAACAAGTGCAGCTCCGTGCAAACACAGGGTTTAAATACCAGAAAAGAAAATCTGATTACTACCCAATTGTCTAGCCCCTGCACTTTCAACCAATCAGTTGTGCTAGAGAAGGTCAGGCAGCCCTGTTACTCTCATTAAAAGCGAATGCAGGTTTCTAGCAGCACAAGATGACTTTCAGGAAACTCAGCAAGCCAACCAATCAGGCCTGGATGCAGCAAACCTGTATCCAGACTATGCTTCCTGATTAGAACACAGAAAACTCCTAGAAAATGCTCAGAAAAGCATAGATAGAGCACTCACAAACAGAAAATACAACTCTCGGTATGAATAAAAAGCAGTTTACAGTTACATAATTTAGTAAAAGTGCAGTTACAGTAATGAAAGACTACTTAGCAATGAGAATTAGAATACAGTTAAAACAGTATAAAACAGTACTAGAATGCAGCAAAACAGTAAAAAAAAAACTTTACAACAGTGCAAACAGTAGTAGATTAGCTGTATAACACAACTATAAACATTTGGAAATACAATTCAATTAAATAAATGTAAAAAAAAACACTTATTCTGCTCTTGGAGCCTCAGGGAATTTCTGCTACAAAACAGTGATGAATCACCACTCCACAGCCTGGTAAAAACAGGGACAGCTACCTGCAAACACATGGTTTAAATAACAGAAAAGATGGAAGAGTCTAGAACCTCAGATTACTACACAGTTCTGCTAGTCCCTGCACTTTCAACCAATCACTCAATAGAGCATTCGTAATCAGAATATACAACTCTCGGTATGAACAAAGCATTTTACAGTTAAGTAATAATATCAAAAACATGGGTTCGTTGCCATTTTGGTATATTGTACTGCACCCACCTTTATCCTGCTTAGTCCTTATCTTCTCATGCCTTGATATCCTGTCTGACTGCTGACCTTTTTCATATGTCCTATACACTATACAACCTTTAATGTTATGAAAAGTGCAATAGCACACCAAAAACACATGCCCCAAAAGGGGTTTT
This sequence comes from Protopterus annectens, assembly GCF_019279795.1. Lineage (NCBI taxonomy): Eukaryota > Metazoa > Chordata > Ceratodontiformes > Protopteridae > Protopterus > Protopterus annectens. Next base: position 156,925,603 of record NC_056736.1, read on the forward strand.
AAAACTTGAATAATCATATATCCATTGTATAGTTTGCACGCCTCATCCTATGGCAAAAATTGATGAAAAAATCATTTGAATGGGCTAAGACCTTGGCATCTAAAGTGCAACTGAGCTGGCCATTGATTCATGGCACCAGAAAGTACTAACATTGGGTCTTGTTAATAGCTTCACTTTATCACCATCCATGGTTTTCATAGGAACGGTTGATATTGCACATTGTTGATACACACCTGGGAGGGTGCTGATCTTCCAGTTTTTGTAAGCTGTTTATCATTGTTCATTTATCAGTTTTCCACATTGCTCCAACATTCCCTTTTAATGTATGCATTTTGATACCATCAGAATAAGCTCTTCTGTGACTTCAATTGATTATGCACTGGCCTAGAGTTTATCTGTTAATCAGGCAGACATCCAGATCCATGGAGGTCTACTTTATAGCCGTATACTAAACAATCTGGGTCATGACCTATTTACATACCATGGCAATATGATGTAAGATAACATAATACATGTATGTGACAGCTTCTCTGGCTCAATATATTACTGCAGTGGTGGGTAAATGGTCAGTATACTGGCAGATTGATTTTAATCCCGCAACCATTTGTCTGTTGCTTTTAAATATTCAGTTTGCAACAGTGTTCTAACATTTTTCTGAAACGTGTGTTTGCAGATCTCATCAGAAGTTTTTCTGTAAGTTCACTTGATAATATACTGTTCTAGAAGGTGTTATTGCTAAAGACAGTAGTTCAAACCCATTTGGGTGTAATTTTGTTGTCTTTGTATCATGCAATCTGCTCCCCCTATAAGGTGGTATGCCTAGCTAATGTCCTTGTGTACAGAATATCAATGACATAGGTGGGGTTTCACTTCCATTTATGTGTATTTATCTTTTCTTACAATAATGGGCTCAAATCACTCAAAAGTAAACTTTCCTCTCAATGTGTAAATTAGGCATGTGAGTTTGGCTCCTTATCATGCATATTGTGCTGGCTATTTGCATATATGATCAGCATTGCTGTTCATCATGCTTGTAATGTCAATCATGCTGGCTTGGCCATGATTGCAAACACAGCTGTTTTGAATCCCTAGGTGTATGCCAAGAAGCCAGATATTTTGAAACTAGCAAGAAGCAAAATGCTGTTCTTATTGGAAATATTGGTATGGTGAGTTTTTATTTCCAGTTTTCAGTTACATCTTTAAGCTAATACGTGCATTATATTAAAATAATGCATACATAATGACATTGTTCTAGTATGTCACCTAAAATCCAAGAATTTTAAATCACATATTACTAAACCTGACATATCAAAGTAATTTATTTTTTGATGATATTTGATTTAGTTTATTTATTTATTTATTTATCTATTTTGCTAATCAGTGGTTACATTTCAGGTGAGACCTGATGTGGTATTCATATTGGATAGGGGAAATTTGGCCAGAGTATTGGTAAAAATCCCATTTTTTCCCTTTTCCATCATGTTCCTCCTAGTGTAGTGGCTGCTGTGAGAATAAACATAGTTGTGGCAATGCAGATACACAAAACAATTAAGTACAATATGTACTCAGGCATGGAATATTCTGTTGAAGAAGATGTGCAGTTGCCAGTGGAAGTGACTGAACTGTACTCTGATGGACTGGATAAGAATGCAGTGTTAATCCTAGATCATAGTAGTTTGGTTAAATGGAAATAGGATGTTTCTCCACAGTAAGGACAAGACACTGTTGTTAGTCCTGGTGATATTGGATGTGAGAAGACTGGTGGTCAGAAAACTGATAATGGAATCATTAAAGGAGTTATATGGCAATAACAGTCATTTCAACCATCTTCCATTGTAGGAGCTTCAGGAAGTACAGCTTTAAATAAAAGAAACACAATTAACATCTGACCAATGGTAGGACTTAAAATTAGACTTAAAAAAAAAACAAAAACAGATATTCAGTTGGGATAATTTAGCTGTACCATTAGGTATCTGGACACCTGATACCCAGTCTTTTATTCATCTTGGCAAAGAGATGTTTACTGACATAATATCTGAGCCTTTCTCCTTAATGAAAACTTTTCGTCAGATATTTGAAAAATATAGCGGTAAACAGCATTAAAGAAATCTTATGATTTCTACTCCAAATTTTTGGTTAAGAAAAAGGAATAAACATTCTATTTAGTATGTGTGATTCTATACAAATATTATGCAAGTTACTATTGAAATATTTGGACTGAGGTTTGGGAATGGAATATTATTTTGCAAACAAAGAATAATATGATAAATAATTTACCCAGTATATTGAATATTAGTGGGATTACATGCATTTTTTCCCCCAGGTGCAGAACAACCCAACACATATTTTCCCCCTGTGGATCTGATAAGTATCTTGTTAATGAATGTAATAACTGCAGATAGTAGTGTAAGAGAAGGGGTCATATGATTGCTAACTGTGCAATGGGTTACCAAAATAGCTTAAAATCATCCATTTTTGATATATTGTACAGAAGAAGAATGGACTGTTAATGTGGATGGTGATAGTGTTGAGCAAGATGGATAATCAATAGAGGAAAAATCAAGATGGGTTATGCACAAAGACTGGGAAGATGAGTTGTAATACAATGCAGATAGTGTAGAACAGTAGGTGGTAAGTGAAGGGAAGTTATAAAAACTTATGAAGAGCACAGACTGGATAACATTAAGTAATCAGCAAATTATGAATAAATGTAAAGTGTTAGATGGAGAATACTTGGGAGGTGATAGTGAGGAAGAGATTCAGACTACTAGTGTTTAACAGTCTAAAAGATGGTGGGCAAAAGAATAGATGGAGAATAGTCAGAGAATAATCAGAGGTATAGGAATACAACATAAAATACTGGAAATGGATCGTTTTCCATGGGATTTATAGAAAATTCATCCCAGTGGAAACTATGGTATGTGTAGCTTTACATATACAAGGTACAGGGACTTTATAGCAACCAACAGGGAATACAGTATGGTTTCACAGATCTCTGCCTCAAGAGTACTCCAGCAGTTAGTTCCTTAATGCAATGTTGCACCATGTGACTCCAAAGAGAAACCCACACAACCCAAGTGAATAAGGTTATAACATTGCACATGCACAGCTGAGAAAGAACAGAGAACATGCATTATTTGGTCTGCTCAAATCATGGTTCCACATTCTGGATACATCTGCAATATGACCCCACTTCCTCTTTCAAAATACAGACTTTGCCATCTTACATAACATTGTACTCAGAAAGCATTTGGGGTGTTGCATCCCACCACAATCAGGGCCATCAAACACTGATAAGGGATCAGATGAGAAACCTGCAGCCGGGGCTGATTATGGCAGATGGAAGTGTGAATAATATGACATGGAACATGTTAAGCATCAGTGAACAGCACACACACACACACACACACACACACACACACACACACACACACACACACACACACACACACACACACACACACACAAACACACACATATTCATCAATTAATAAAAAATGAGCTGAGCACATACAGGCTGATCTAATTCTGGGCAACAACTACTCATTCAGCAGTGATTATAATTTATAAGTTCACCAACTAGTTCTGAATATATCAGTGCAAGCCCTGTAATATCCTCCCATATACACCCACAAATGGATAGCTGTATGACTACAGAATGGAACAAACTGATTTCAAGTATATAGAAGAATAATTTACATAACCACAAGGCAGATAGAGCAATATAATCAGACAACAGTTGCTTAATATAACAATAACTTAAATAAATCATCAGACGTCAGGCATGTCTGAAATCCTAACCTCATGAAATACAAGGAAAGGAGAATTGAAATAAAAAAAAAAAAGTTTGGATGTTTTATGGTAAGACACCTGCAAGATGTTCAAAAGATTTTCAAGTGGCAACTTTCCACATGGGCATCTAGCAGTGCACTATTCAGAATCTCTGCCTATGTACCCCAGCAGGGTTGTGATAGTGGGGGAAAAAGTGCATTCAAATAGCAGTTTCAAGACCTACTGGATAAAGCAAGGCAACATGGGTTGGTGTTGATAATGGGTGAACTGAATGCACATATTTGGACAGACAAGCCTAGATAGGAGGGTTACCTGGGTCCACTTGGATGGGGAATCAAGAATAAAGATGGAGAGGCCATTCTAGAATATTGTCTAGCAAATGGCTTGAAAGTAGCCAAATGGTTCATAAAGACAGATGATCACAAGATCACATAAAAGAGTCGCCAACATGCAAGTCAGGTAGACTTCCTCCTAGTAAGAAAAGGACACAAGTAGAATCAGTGATTGCAAAGTCATCTCCAGTGAAACAGTCAGCTCAAAGAATAAACCACTGCTTTCCACCATCAGCTGCAAGCTGTGGTCAGAGAAGTCTCTAAGGTCAACAGACACAAGGCTGAAGATCCTGAAGCTGACTGGAGAGAAAGCATAACAGTTCAAGAAATTACTCAATGCACTAGCACCTCAAGAAGAGGGGAAAATAGACTGAGCTGAAGAAGAATGGCTGTGTCTCAAAACTGCATGTGTGAGAGCTGCAGAACAGATATGTGGCTGAGCCAGGTGTGGAAATCAGTTACATAAGAAAAGCTGGTGGTGGAATGTAGAAGTCTAGGAAATCATCAAATGAAAGAAGGAATGCAAGAAAAAGTGGGAGATAGAAAAGACGGACCAGGCTAGGCAGTAAAACTAGTTGTCTAACAAAGAGGCTAAAAAAGGAGTTGCAGTAGCAAAGAACAAGGCATCAGAGGCCACCTACCAACTTCTGGAAAGTGACTTAGTAGATTGCACAAAGAATTCATATCAGGTTGCAAGGCAAAGACAGAAAGGAAAATAAGATAGTCACACACCCTTCGTAAGGGATGCCAGCAACGATCTTTTCACCATTCCACAAGACATCAAAGGCCGACGAAAGGAGTACTTCCAGTAGCTTCTGAAAAAAGAAAACCTCACAAAAGCTGTATTCCCTGAGATATAACCTACAATGAGAAAAGAGGAAGAGCCCACCATAGAAGAAGTAAGAATAGCACTAAAGAAAATGAAGTGAGGTAAACCAGCAGGTTCAGCTGAGGTAACAGCAGATGTGATAAAGACGTTGGATGAGATAGGGAAGAAATAGCTCCTGAGGGTACTAATAGCAGTGTGGAGAGAAAGGCATATCCCAGATGACTGGAGAATAAGCACTCCCATGCTAGTGTACAAGAACAAAGGGGACACTGGCATGAGAATGCTTATTCTTCAGTAATCTGGAGAATAAGCATATTTATGCCAGTGTACAAGAATAAAGGGAACATCCACAACTGTGGGCAGTACAGAGGTATCAAACTCCTGTCACATTGCATGAAAGTTCTGGAGAGGGTGACTGATAAATGGATACACAGAGTATAGATAGATGGGGGATTAAATATTCTGGAGGCTGAGGCCTGTGACACCCCTACTATATCACCTGTGGGTGTCTGGAATGTACTAGTAACTAATATCCTTAATGCTATCCATACTTTAGTTTCTACTAGTATAAGTTCTCCTTGATTTTCCCTGCATCGGAGGTGGAGACAACAGAACTTGCAGCATTGCTGTAGTGTTTCACTATCAACCCCGTATCATTGTGCTGTTTAAATGTCATGCAGTCCATGATATGGTACATAGGGTCTGAACACCCTTCTTCTCCGTGGATGATATCTATCAGCAGCAACAGCAGCAGCACGGATTTCAGCTTTGTTCCTCGTACCTCTCTAACATAGATGACAAGCAGGTGGGGTATTTCATTTAGATGCTTTAATACATAGAAACACATCAAGATGGATAGTAGCAACATAAAATATAAAAGAACTGGTTAACAGACAGACCTTACATACATCCATGCTTACATCTCAACAGCTTAGTAAAAAATGGCAGTCAGGCTCTCATGTGCTCAACATTTATATACTTGTGCAAGCCCTTGGATAGCTTCTTAAAGGTACATACACACACATTGATTTACAAGCCTGTTGCTCATATAAGATACCAGCAGCAGCTGCTAACATTGTTTTTTTAGTCTATTGTTTACCTATGTTTATTGGCTCTGCAAAACATGTAGAGCTGTTTAATGAATACAAAATGGTGTGCTATCATATACTCACTTCAGTGCCATGAGCATATGATAGCATTGCAAATATTAGCCATTTATGAATCCAGCCCATGTTTTCTTTTTCCTGTGGTGGGGACTGAGCCGTACCACAAATTGTGGGATTGCAGCCATAACATTTATTACAATCATCATGATGCTTACTGGAGTATAAAAATGCACTCTACTATAGTGACAGTTATAGGGCAGGATTCATATACATCTAACCTCTGCACTGCTATTATGTACTTATCACACCACAATATGCTCAGGATAGTGTAACATTATGTATTCATTAAATGGCTCTACATGTCATGTAGAGCTGCTAAACAAAGGTAGACAGCACAATATGATAAAGAATGCATAATCAGCTGAATTACATGTTAATGAGCCAATCCAATACAGTAGGGTCATTCAGGAAGCTATATAGTAACAGTGTAGAGATGGTGTAGCCTTTTGCCATGAATGTCAAAACCTTTTGGAATGCAGCCACTATCACTCTTAGAAAAAAACAATGTTGGGGGATGCTGCTGCTCCTTTTCATGTTTATGTGCAACAGGCTTAAATCCCTCTCACCTGTCCAGATTTTCACAGGTTGCCTCATATTTTTGGTCTGTTCCTCATAAAATTTGTGTTTTTCTGGAAAATCACTGAGGATTGACATCACTAAATAATGACATACATTTGAGTTTCAGACATCATATCCTTAAGAAAATGTATGCTAACACAGATCCCATTATTCTAGCATATATCTAAGTCTATAAGAGCAATATTTAAATTTTGACCCTATTTATGGGCCTTTGTTCCCATTATTTTAGGCTTTGTTCAGATTTCTTGTATTAAGAGGATGAAAGGTATGGTTCAAATCTATGTTGCTGCTGATAGGCCATGTCTAAGGAGAAAAACATTGTTCAGACCTCATTTAACATATCATAGACTGCATGACATTGAAATAGTACAGCGATATAGGGTTGACAGAGAAACACTACAGAAACTTTGCAACCTCTGCCACCCCCACCTCAGACCTAGGAGAAATCAATGTGAGTATACCAGTGGAAACTAAGGTATGTGTAGTATTAGGGATATTAGCTAATGGTACATTCCAGAGACCTACCATGGATGTACTACAGGCATCACAGACCTCAGCCTCCAGAATATTTCACCAATTTCTCAATGCTATGCTAGAACATGCAAGGGAATATATCTGTTTCCACATATCCCAGAAGAGAAAGCAAGAACAATGTAGGAATTTTATGTTGTAGCACACTCCCTAAAGTCTTGGTGGCCACAGACTGTTATGACATAGAAAAAAGCATAATTTGTTGAAGTTGAACAGCAGAAGGATGCACATCAACAGGAAGGGGTTCCAATCCATCAATGCTAGGTTGTTTGTAATGCCTGAGGGATAATCCTTAATGTCTGTGCAGGCAAACCAGGCAGTTATCATAACTCACATATTTGGCAAACCTCACAGCTTCGCACAGGGTTTTCTAGGGGTGACTTTCCACATGGCCACCTACTGTGCGATGCAGGATATGTACTGGAACATTGGTTCATGACACCTATCAGAAATGCAAACACACCAACAGAAGAAGGAAACAATGATGCCCAGGCCCCAACTAGAAACATCATAGAGCATGTGTTCAGCATGTTAAATTTCCATTTCCACTATCTGGACAAATAAAGGGGTGCCTTGCAGTATGACCCCGGCACCGGCGCAGAAATTCTACAGTCTTTATCACATTGCACAATATCATCTTGAGGAAACAGCTGCAACAGGGACCACAAGGGGCAGGACCACACATTCCTGGATCACATGCAGGGCCAGCCTTCCCAGCACACACAGACAAGGATTCTGAGTGAGAAATTCCAGTTGCTGCGATAGCCAGCAGACATAGGTGTGCACAGTATGCCCTTGCCCTGGCAAAGAATAGCACACGCACTCACCACCTAAGACTCAAAGCTTACTGCACATACTCATCAATTAAGAGGCAAATGATAGCATGCACACTCACCAATGAAGGAATACACCTAGCACCCTAAACACATACAAATTTTAAAAGTGATGCCATCTGATGTACACAAACTGTACTTTCCCATGTAATATCTGTGTATCAATAGCATTAGACAGAGACAGCACCAAAGTACATGACTCATAACTGCAATAATGTCAAGGAAAGTGTGGAACTTGTATTATACAAACAAATATATAAGAAGATTAGCTATCTGTATACTGTCACTCATAAATGTACTCCGTCAGAACCTATGTGAGGTGTCCATCATCAGTATTCTTGCCTTATAGGAATGATATGTGCAATATAGAGCTATGCATTGAACATAATAATTGGCATCAAGCCTGCCACTTACCCACTGTACACAAAGCAGTCAACAGGAAATTATATCTACTGTTTCACAAGAAGACCAATAAGCAGAAATGCAATATCATTGGTTGGGATGCATGACTTGCAATGCTAACTGGAAAAAAAATCTTTCTAAAATGAGTATTTACAGAAAAAATCCATAATCCTGTTAGGGACTAAATCTGCATGTACCAACATACAGAGAAACACACTCCTTGCTATCCATTCTGTGCATCAGACATTTATGCAACCCTAAGTCAAACCCAAATGAACAAAGAGCTTGTCATAGTCATCATCATTTGCAGAGGGTGGGGAGGACAGTAGGTCAAATCTGACACCAATGTAGTGAGTGCGTGTGAGTAAGAAACTCAGAACATTCAGTAAAGCTGGACATATCTCAGGGCCTCTAACTGGAGATATATCCCAATCATCATTAAAGATTTCTTAGTTTGCATGTGTGTGGTTCAGTATGGGCAGTTTTTGTGAAATGTGTGTATGTCTGCATTAACATAATCAAGCTCTGTGCTAGCACTATGTCCTTCCATGCTAAACAGATGTGAGCGCCATGCATGTTAGAGTTCTCAGTTTAATATCATTGCCTCCAACAAGAAATGCTTCTTTCAGGAGTTACGCTGCCACTTCCATGTCCTCAGTTCGAAGTGGGATTGCTACCATAATGTGACCAATGTCTACTGGATGAGCTCTTTTCATGACTATGCCTAGGACCACGAGACCATGACCTGTCATGTCTGCATGTATACACCTCAGTCACTGGTGGAGTAGTGGAAGTAATGTCACTACAGAAGCACGGCCACTTCAGCTAGCACCAGAGGATGTTTCAGCTCTATGGACACATGGAAGATAGCTCTCACCAAGTGGATGTTACATCCCAGACAGTATCAAATCCAGTGTCACTCATCCTATCCAATGAGTCAGTCACATGACTGAGGCAGTCATGCATGTCAGAATATGCCACATTTAGGACTCACGCAATCTGCTCCAAGGTTCTTGTGGAACATGTCTGTGCCTCAATGATAGCCCTATACATACGTCTGGTGGCATGCAATGACACAACGGCATCAGGTCGAGGGAGGAGAGTAAGCCTCATCCGTTCACCTTTAGCAAACCTTTCTGCATGTTGCCACACCCACACAATGGCTACAGGCAGACTCAGCCTGCCCTGCAACTGGAGTACCAACACTGATCAGCTGTGTCACCCTCTAGCTGACCTATATTTAAGGTGTGAGTGGAGTGGGTATGAGTAGACATAGGTTCATAGGTTCATAGGTTGTTACTAGGCTATCAGCCCTAGGGCTTATACAAGCCTAGCCATAACAATTCCCTGGCTATTTCTTCCCACACTATTTACTTCCCTGGACCCCTGTCTAGCAGGGCGACTGACGTGATCCCCGGGGTGAATTTCCTTTCTCCCATCCAATCGTCAAGGTTCCTTTTGAAGAGGGCCAAAGAGGCACTCTGCTTGACATGTATGGGCAATCTATTACAGGGTCTGGGGAGTCTCTGGGTCAGGAACCTATCCCTCCAGCATGTTTTGTTTATTGTGATGACAAGGTTTAGATCCCTGGAGTGTGTGGCTCTGAGGGATTGGGATTTCTTTAAGTGTAGCATGTCCAACAGCTCTGGGTTTGACATGGCCTTGTATGTTAAGCAAAGATTGCCTCTGAGTAGACAATATGCGACAGAGTATAGCTGGAGTTTTTTAAGGTGGTCAGCGTAGGGCATCTGCTTTAGGCCTGTGATTCTTTTAGTGAGGTATTTCTGTGGCCTTTCCAGTTGTTGCAGATATCTTGAGAGGTACATACCAAACGGGGCATTGTATTCTATAATGGGTCTAATGAGGGATGAGTACAGTGGGACAATGACCTCCTTTTTTCTGGATGAAAAGCCCTTAGTGATGAGGTGTGCCACATAGAAGGATTTCCTGACTGTTGTGGCGATGTGGTTATCGAAAGTGAGACCACTGTCCACCTGTGTCCCTAAGTCTCTTATCAAACTTTTGGAGTTTAGTGTACTGCCACCTATATGGTAATTCATGGATACATGTTTTTTCCCCAAAGGGGATAACTATACATTTCTTGTCACCGAGCTTGAGCCCATGGCTCTGGCACCAAGCATCTGTTTCTGTAAGGCCCTTTTGTAGAGTATCCACATAATTTGGGGATTCAATAATGGCTCCCAGTTTGCAGTCATCTGCAAACTTTGTTATCCAGAGTCCGTTAGTGTTGGCTTGTACTTCAGAGAAGTAGATGCCAAACAAGAGCGGTCCGAGGACTGAATGATGAGGTACTCCACTTGTCACTTGTCTGGAGCTGGATTTGGAGTCTGCTACTTTTAAAGTGTGGGTTCTATCAGTAAGCCAGTTAGCAACCCATTGGGTGAGGTAGGGATTAATGCCCAGCTTAGTAAGTTTATCTATGATTCCAGAGTGGGGGATGGTGTCAAAGGCCTTGGCAAGGTCTAGATAGGCTGTGTGAACCACCTTACCCTTGTCCATGGCTCTTGAGACTGATTCGAAGAAGTCAATCAAGTTCAGAAGACAAGATCGGCCCTTCACGAACCCAAAAAGGGTGGGGTCCAGTGTTTAAAGGTTGCCAATGTCTTTGTTTATAAGTTTCATGATAATATGCTCCACGGCCTTGCAGATAAGGCTTGTCAGACTGATGGGACTGTAGTTTCTGGGATCCAAGGTGGATCCCCCCTTGTGGAGTGGGATAACTGTAGCTGTGCGCCACTCAGTGGGCATGAAACCTGAAGTGAGGCTATGATTAAACATGACACTTAGGTGAAGTGCCAGTTCATATTGTAGTTCATGTAGTACACAGCCCGGAATGTCATCTGGTCCCATGGATGCTGTATTCTTAGCTTTGGAGAGTGCATTTTTTTACCTGTGTGGCCGTTATTACCGGCATTTGGCAATCTTCTGGTATTGAGATGGGCCATTTAGGGGGTGAGAGGGGGGTGAAGTTGGCACTGAATCGATCTGCCAGGATATTGGCAATATCCTTGGGATCAGATTCTGTTTTAGCTCAGAGCAGATATGAGCATTGCCATTTAGATTCTTGACATAGTTATAGAATGCCTTGTTGTCTTTGGAATCTTTGGCAATTTTATTTTCGTAACTAGCTTTGGTGGATTTTATGAGGGATCTCAGTTTCTTACTGAGGCTAGTAAGGAAGGTTTTTGTATCCTGGGATTTTCTTCTTTTCTGCAACAGTTTCTTCCTTTTGTTGTAAAGTTTGTTTATGGCAGGGGACCACCAGATTGGCTTCTTTTTTTTGGATGAGAGCATCTTGGTTCTATTTGGAATGGCATGATTTATGCATGAGTGGATGTGCTCGTACAGTGCCTTAGTGTAGGATTCAGCAGTTGAACTTTCAGCTCCCATCTGCATGGATGTCATGAAGTTTGTCACTTCTGACTTGAGTAGCATGAAGTTGGCTTTGGAGAAGTTTTTTATGGAGGTTTCCTTACTGGGGGGTGGGGGTGGGATGTGGATGTTAAGGGTGATTAGCTTATGGTCAGACATGACTAACGAGGGGGTGACCATAGGTGTGGAGCATCGATTTCCCATGTTGGTAATGACCAGGTCTAGGATATTGGAGCCCCTGGTGGGACTATGGATTAGTTGATCCAGGGTGTTGGAATTCATGAATTCCAGGAACCGTTGGGCAAAGGTGTTGGTACATGAGTAGCTTTCCCAGTTAATGGCAGGGTAGTTAAAATCACCCAGTATTAGGGTGTTTGGTTCTATCTTAATATTTTCCAGTATGTGTAGAAAGGTGAAGTGAGAATCTTGGGGTATGGTGGGGGATCTGTAGCAAGCTACAATTTGGATTGCAGTCTTACCTAGTGTTAGTTGCACCTGGAGAATTTCAGATGCATTGTGTTGGGCAACTAGCCTGGTGGTGTGAATATCCTTGGTGAATATTGACACTCCTCCACCTTTAGTGTTTCGGTCCTGCTTTGGTGGCCGAAAAGTGTGGTAAGAGTTGCAGCCTGGTATTGCAGGGGTGCTCTCTGGAGCCTTGAACCAGGTCTCAGTTACTGCACAGATATCGATGTTCTCCATTTTTAGGAGTGCCTCAAGAGAGTGCATTTTGAGGTTTAGACTTCTAGTATTGAGTAGCATTACCTTCAGATTTTGCATGCTTGTACCTGTTACGGTGGTGTTTTGTCCTTTGAACTTTGCCTAAAAAAGGCACTATAGGGGTGGCAAGAGCCTTAGCCAGTAACCTGAATCCCAGAGGCGACAGGTGCAGATCCTCTCTGGCAAAGCATTGTGGTCTGTCAATCATTTTGTCCCATGCAGACAGATACTGGATCCTTTTTGAATGACACCAGAAGTTTAGCCAATTGTTGAAGTCAATCATTTTGTCCTTATATTGTGGTATCATTCTGGGCGAAGGCAGGATTGTACTCAGGGCTAGGGTCATACCTGCCTGACCCACATGATCCGAGAGCTCTTCCATGTCTCTTTTCATGTAGTCCGGGGAGGTACGTCTCAAGTCATTCACTCCAACATGGACATTCTAACTGTGTCTAACATAAGGCCAGTGGATGTGTGTGCCACAACCTTAGTGTCAGACAGAACTTCTTCACCCTCTGACTATCCCTCTAGATCAACACCATCATCATCAGAGCTTACCGATACTCTGACATCAGGTGGTATGAGTTCTACATTGTCACTGTGATAATAATCAATAAATACAAGTAGGAGAGAGATAGTGAGTGGAAATTATCCAACTTGGCTCCACACACTCATGATAAAGAATTTCAGATTTAAAAGGAATACTCTCTCCAAAGACTTACATCTAAGTAATTGTTATTATTAATAAAAGAAAGTTTGTGTTTACCACCTGCAGGTGGTATTTCATATGGCAATTCCAATGTCCCTGGAGAAAAGGTAACGCAGTAGAAAAAAAGGTTAACGAGCACCTGATGTCTAAACAAAAAATCTACTCCCTAGAAGCTCTCTTTATCCTAAAGAATGATAATGTCTGTACGGTCACTGAGACATGGTTTAAAGCCACTGACAGTGCACTGACAGTGCAAGGTTATAATGTCCTCCACACATTTAGACCAGCTACTACATAGACAGTGACTAAAGGTGGAGGTGTCTCAATTTACATTAAAGAATAAATTTACCTCTAGGCTGATCAAACTGGACAATACACTTGAGCTACTCCACATTCAAATCACCATAGGCAAAATCCAATACCAATTCCTTGCAAGCTATAAGTCCCCCTCTATGACCCAGGAAATCCATATCATTGTATTTAAATGTATTGGAAACACTCGCCATCCAATCCAATACCATATTCATGGATTATATTAATTACCCCACTATTAACTGTGAATCCTATACAACACCAAATGTACAGACAAAGAGATTCCTGGATTTTGTAAACACAAACTCCTTGGACCAGATTGTGACTGCACCAACCACGGGTGCATCCGTACTGGATCTGGTCCTCACTAATATATGAGAGTATTGCATATCCCCTAGTATAATGTCTTCCCTGGTAAGGTCAGACCACAAAATGGTCTCCTTTGAAGTAAAAATAAATCCTGGGTCCCCAGCTAACCCTTGAGTATTCAGGAACTACTCTAAAGCTAACTTCACAGTATTAAGTGATAACCTGTCAAATTTCAAGCCCCCATAAGCCCTAAGAACACTGCTGCCTATGCAGAAATGTTCACAGAAACCCTATACAAGCATTCTAATAGCTTCATAGATGCAGCTGTACCCAGCAGGAAGAAGTACACAACTAACTCTAAAAACAAGCCATCCTGGTGGAATCACAAAATCAATAAGTTGTATAACAGGAGGAAGAAAAACATGGGAAAAATCAAGAGGCGCAGCACCCAGCAGAATAAAAGCACTCTCATCAGACTAAACAAATAGCTCAATAGGACAAATAAAGTCTACCAAAGCCAAATTGGAGGTAAATTTAGCATCTCAGGCAAAGGACAGCCACAAGGTATTCTTTAGCTAGATCCACAACTTCAAAAGCAATGGACAATTGTCTACAGAGCTCATTGTAAATGGAGCCACCTATACTGAGACAGAAAATATAGCAAACCTACTGGCCAACAAATTCAGCTCCAACTATCTGGCCTTTTGGAATTGCTATTTAACTGTAGCTTTCAAACAGGCTTTGTGCCTCATAAATGGTGAACATAAACAGTTATACCTCTGCACAAAGATGGGCCATCTACAGACCCTCAATACTAGAACTCCATATATTTCACTAGTCTTATCTGCAAAGCCATGGAAAGAATCATCATGGAAATGATCAATAATGATATAGTAAACCTCCAGATACTAGACCCAACCCAATTTGGTTTCATCAAGGGTAGATCATGCCTACTTAACCTAATGGACTTCTTTAAGAAGTTTATCAAAGCAATGGATGAGGGCAAAATGGTTCCCTTTGCCAATTTGGACCTGACCAAGACATTTGCCACAATACCTCACTCAGGCATTGTTGATAGAGTCAAGAGGGTAAGTACAAACCTGTATGTTACCCAGTGGATAGTCAACTCGCTCAGAGACAGGACCCAGGTAATTAGAATTGGTGAGCCCATCTCTAGAAAGAAGCCAATCACAAGTGGATTCCCTCAGGGATTGGTCCTGGGAGTCCCTCAGAGATTGGTCCTTGAACTGCTCCTTTTCGGCATTTACTTCTCTGAAGACAAGGCCAATGTCAATATTCTCTGGCTGACAAAGATTTACAGACGATTGCAAATTAGTAGATGCCAATGAATCCTACACTGACACAACTGTTTCCCAGGAAGGTCTGACACAGACAAACAACTGGTGTCAGAGCCATGGACTAAAACTAAATGCCAATAAATGTATAACAGTAGACTTCAGGAAGTCATCCACCCCTGGTAACTATCATATTGAGACCACATCCCTTAGAGTTGACCCAAGGGCCAGAGACTTAGGGTGACACATAGACAGGAATCTATCCTTTGACCATCATATGTCTACAGTAGTGAGGAAATCATTCTGTGTTGTGCAACTTATAAACAAAGGTAAGGCATCTAAGTCCAAAAAAGTTCCACTGTATCTGGCACTCATCAGACATATCGTTGAATGCAATGCCCCCTTTGGTATTTACCTAACCAGGCATATCCAACAAATGGAACATCTACATGGGTCCCACACTAAAAGAATGCAGGGTATAAGTAAAATGTCCTATACAGACTGCTTCAGGGCCCTATCCTACAGGCTGTTGATGGGAGATCTATGTCTGGCATACAAGGCATTGTCAGACCCTACTCTAATGGACCTGCTACATATCCACAAAACAAACAGCACCAGAATTATCCATTCTAAAGACTTAAACATTGCCTGTGATATAAATTGGACCTGCTGGAGAGACAGGTATGTATCCCAGAGACTAACCAATCTCTTGAACAGGCTCCCCATCTATGTGAAGCAGAGTTTGTCCCTAACCCATTTCAAGTGTAACTTTAACAATTAGATGGAGAACAAGAAATTTGTCCCTGACTTGGCACCTATACCTCTAATAGACACAAGTAACCTGTAAATGGTTCATCTCACAGACACCTGCTTGTAAATGTTGCATCTCCCATGTCTCTGCTTACATTTATCAAGGGTACCAGAACTTGTCAGAGATTTGGGATGCATGGCTAAGCTTAAAAAGGCCCTTGTGGTCATTAACCCAGTAAACACCTATGAACCTAACACAATGCAAATGACATAAAGACAAGAGAATAATTCTCTGCCTACCTTCTCCTTAAGATATATCTCATAATCAAGCAGACTGACCATTCCCCAACATAAACACCATTGGACTCCTCTCAGATAAGGTACATGCATTGATGTTTTCAGATGTAGAAGAAGTAACACATAATAATTTCCTGAATGGTATCGCATGGCTTAGATAAATAGCATTCCTGGGATTTCTTCTTGGAACATGGCTATTACCCACATTAGCACCAACATCAAGGAGTCTGTGTGAACCCTCAGTTGAGTTGTCTAGATCTCTGAATGTTATCAGAAAATGCACATTTTCAGTGAGTGGTAGTTCAGTAGCAGGAATCCCCCCCCCACACTGTAGCCTTCATTTGCCATGCTACCATAGCTGCCATCCTGTGTATGGCTATAATCATATCAATGGCATGGTACCACACCTGATTAGAATTACTGGCATGTCCATACACTGTTTACATCAGCCATCACCTTCTGTCACATGCTTTTACTGGCTGACATATCACCTCTGCCTCTGTCTAGCAGGAGGGGTCTATGGTAGCATAAGACTTCCATGATGACCTTATTCTCAGCATCATTCAGTGGTGGATTTTGTGAAACAGATGATCTGGGTTTCATAGTCTTGTATGACATGAAAAATAAGAAAAAAAAATTGTAGGACATACAGAAAGCATTCCTGTCAAAACAAATCAATGCAGCAAATCTGACCAAAAACAATTGAACACACATTGCTCATTTTGGAATACACACAAGCTAAGTGAGCCCCCTCCTTAAAAAAGAAACATCAGTACATTAGTATTACATCCATTCTAATAACATGTCTGCAATGATGACAGCAGTTGCATAAATGTGTTCTGGCACGCACTATTATCAATAATTAGGCAAAAATTCAAAGTCCAACTGCCCAGCCAATTTCCATTAGTCTCTCCACTGTTGTGGAGGTCACTAGGGCTCATATGTGAAGCCTAACACCAGTGTTAGCTACACATGCACAACCCCTTGAAGTGGTTGCTAATCACAATACAGTTGTCTGCAGTACCTGGCGAAAATCCAATATTAAATGATAACATAATATTGTGATTTAGCTTAATAACTTGGAAAGCCCAGCAAAAACAGACAATTGTAAAGTATACCAGAAGTTCATTTTTTAAACTTGCACTCATACCACATTATTTTTTTCTATTGCACATTGAAATACATTCAAAATATGAAAATGAAAACAGTTATGAAAAGGATAAACATACCTTATGAAATAGTGCATTTATTAGTAGAAGAATCTCCTGAAAGCAACTAGCAGTAATGATCTATCTCTATTCAATCAGTCTCCACTCTTTCCACTTCCATAGCTATACCATTACCTTTATATAGTGCAGATTCAGGCCCTTGAGCGCTGTGAAAATGCAAATGAGGTGTGAAATCATTAGTGTTCCTGAATGCAGAAAAACAAGTGCTTGGAGTAGGAGATGTAAACATGGTGTAACTAGTT
This sequence comes from Protopterus annectens, assembly GCF_019279795.1. Taxonomy (NCBI): domain Eukaryota; kingdom Metazoa; phylum Chordata; order Ceratodontiformes; family Protopteridae; genus Protopterus; species Protopterus annectens. The sequence goes on from NC_056736.1 coordinate 156,943,323, forward strand.
ACATGATTGCATGTACACACCCTAGAACTACAGGAATGAGCAATGACAGTTGTTAGCTACAAATTTCTTGCAAGTGTTACTAATTACTCTGACTACAACAGCAGCAATAATGAGGTGACTCTTCACTCTGAACTTTTTGTATCATGCAAGATAGACTTTAAAAATTGTAAGCACCTTGACAGTTAGGAGAACTACTTCATCAACATTGATATCTTTGTAGTAAGAGCAAACTGTCCATCTCCTGCTTAAAATACGTCTGAAATGCTGATCATCTATATTACACATTAAAACAAAGATGCAAACAAATGGCCATGACATTACATTTCGGTAGTTAAGTTGAGAGGAGGGGAAGATGTTCAGAAAATAAAGAGAAGAAACAGTTGGCAGTCTTAGCAACCTGACATTAAGATGATGTGGACTATTATTAGCATTAAGTATTGATCAATATGACATTGATCTAGACGTCTTCAAGAAAATGAGAAAGTAACATTTTCTGGTCCTGTGTTGGTGGCAAAGAGAGATATGAAATGCAACTGAGTGTGCTTTGTTATTGCTTTGAGTTGAGAGCTCAAATCCAGCTGGTGTGTTATCTGAAAGAGCTATGCATTCATTTTGTGAACTTATGATGAGGTTGTATAATGCACAGGGGTCTATATCGTATATTCGAAATTCCAAAATATCTAACACCATAAGCTCGAAGTTGGAATTTAGAAATATGATAACATCGAACACTCAGAATAGCGAATTTTTTCCCAGGGAAAAAAATTAGCTTTTCTGAGTAACATACACACAACACAAGCACACCAAAATAAATAAACCACACAAATACACTTAACACCGTACTTCTAACACTACACTAAACCATACATACCTTCCTATCTATCCACTAACCTTAACCCACACCCTAAAGCTAAGGTCCATAACTATCGCACACTTACCCTACAAAACTATACACAAACAAATTAATACACACACATACAGTTAACAAAATCCAACCCGACACTACACCATACATACATTCCTACCTATCCACTTACCTTAACCCGCACCCTAACCCTAAGGTCCGTAACTATCGCACCACAGTGAAGGAAATAGCAAAGCCACGGAATGGCCCACCAAAATCTTGCCCTAGGTAAGAATGCAATGTTCCGGGGCTTCGTTATTTTCATCCTTCGATGTAGTGGGTTTGATATTAATACATTCAAAGTTTTACAACTTCGATGTTATAATATAGACCCATGCACAGATCTATGAAACTTCACAATCCTGCATTTTCATTGCTATTACCTTATATTTGTTACTGCTGACAATTGTCAGTTATGTTTTGTGTGTGTGCGTGTTCCTTATTTGCATGCATTTTGACAGAGTGCACTCTTGAGTGGCAGCATTTCTAAGCAGTGAATGATAGTCCACTGCCCAAGGTACAAACTGGGACACTGAATTTATCTTTGCATCAGGAGCACATTTCACATTGGTACAGGTGCACTTTGTTACAGCATTTTCTTAACAGCAGAAAGAATAGAAATTCCACATTGTATCTAAGTATCATTGTAGCACATGGGTCAAATGAAAATAAATTATTTTAAAGAAACAGGAAAAAGAATGCAGGGTTTAAAGCAACATGCTGCTTGAAATGTTTGTAACAGATGTGAAAATGCAGTTTGTGATTTGTTGTGTGGAATATAAATTGTTATACATTTTATTTTGCCTGTACAATTTCAGCACTGCTTAGCAATGCATGAACAGGGCTCACAGTTGAAGGAAACTGAATATTTTAATTTCTGTAATCTCCATTAGCACAAATAGGTTTAGCACCGAAGAGCAATATTTCTAAAGAGTGAGTGATGTGCACGTTTTTTGTAAGTGTTTATGTGGCAGAAGCTGTAAATGCAGTGAATTTGGACCCTTAACACAGTTTCTCTTGGTTTCAAATCCATACAGTGTGAACAGACTGCTGAAATTATTACTCCAGATGTAGGAATCACTTTCCTCATAACTCATAGATTAGTACTAGGCTAACTGCCCATTAAGCCTACACAATTATCCCATGTAAGAATCAAATCCTGTACCTTATGTCTGTAAGGTAAACACCTTAACCATTATACCAACCTCTCACCCCACTTCATATGGATATATATATTTTTCTGTTTCTTGTCTAGCCCGCTTGCTTGGTGCTGAGTGGGGCACAATCAAGCTTACTTTATTTAAGGAAAAAAGTGAAAAATGTTATTTGGACAGCCTTTTGTAGCACAAACAGGATTAGTGGTAATGCTTGAATGTCAGCACACTGGACAATACTGAGTATAGAAAATTCACCTTCTATGTAAGGGTTTTTGTGGTACAAGGTGTAAGTGCAATTACAGTAAAGAGTCGATTATCCAAAACATCAGTTATCCAAATGCAGCCTTCCAAAGTTTTATGTAGGAAAAAAATCATAAAGTCTGAATATGTACACATTGTACATATTCGCTCGTGCATGATTTTTGAGCTTGTGGCCTGCTTGTGTGTGAAAAATATTTTTATCGTACACTGGAATTGCTGAATGGTTGAAAAGTGTATTACCTGTATGCAAAAAAAAAAAAAAAAACAAGATTTTAAAAGTTTTTTATCTGTTTCAATATATGTTTGATTATCCAAACAGTTTGATTATCCAACATGCCCTAGTTCCCCATTAGTTCGGATAATCAAATCCCTAACATACTTTTTTTTTTCCAAATATTTTATTGATTTTCAAAAAGACAAAACACAATTTCTACTAGAATACAAATGAAACAAAAGACAAACTATATACAATACGTACATACTCCAACATACTTTTGATACAGAACACAGATGATTCAGGGTTCAAATCCAGATAACACATATTTTTCCAAATGTTATCAGAACACAGATTCTAACAACACTTTGACTAGGAAGGTAATATTACATACAAATGGCTATCATAATTATATTTATTGCAATGCACGCCTCATTAAAGAATTGATAAAGTATTTTTCTAAGTAGCATATGTCATTACTGATTTAATTATGAAACACAGTTGAATGCGTATGTAATTATTTAAGCAGGATATTTTTGATAAAGAAATAAAAATGCACTTGCATATCTATTATGGGCAGAATACCCACATTAAAATCTCTCCTTACAAAAGTCAACTCTGTGTTAATGACAGGATGTGTTGTGAATTATGTATGTGTGTATCATACACCAACCTGTATCAATCAGCTCCTGAAAGTATGTCTAGTTGACATACATTTACAAACTATTACTGACTCTTTCATAACAATGCATTTCACAGGACATCCAAAAGTCACACACAAACAAGCCTATGTGAAGTATATCTCCATTCATACTGAATTCAGTTTATCTGTAATGAAGACAGTTGAAAAAAGAGTTCTCCTGTAGCACTGACAGATAATCTCCTTAATTGAAATTATGCATTTTTTCTTCCCTAGGTTTGATTCCCACATTTTCAACTCATGTTTTAGAGTATCTAATTGCAGAAAGTTGTGTGCCAAGCCATCCTATTTAAACTCCAAAACACAAAGGATATCAAGGCAAGCCAATGAGGCTGCCAATATTGACCATATGAAAAAGGTGTGAATATACTGAGCATCACGCATAGTAAATCTCACAGCCATATTTCACACCTTCTTTGCAGTTTGATAAAATGCCTTCTGCTTTGTTTACAAATTCCTCTGTGTTTACCATAATTCAAATGCGGTTGACATGATTGTGCATGCTTACACACTAGATGTTAAACATGAGATTGGAATTTGGAGCCAATTCAGACAGAGTTTCTGCTTGACATCTACAGGCATGGCTGTTGGTGGAGATGATGGTGATGAATTTAGAGCACAAATATGGAGTGTTGAGGAGTCCAGTATATTTGTGCCACTCCTCATGAAGTGCTACAGTAGTAGATTGCTGCAAGGATACTATACTGGTTCTCAGTGTAAGACTGAGGCTTAGGACAGATTAGTCAAGGCTGTCTCCAGTGTAATTGGCATTCCACACATTGGAATTATTGTTACCACTATAGCGACCTCAAGCAGCACAAGAAGGACCTCATTAGTTGATGAGAGAATGAGTTTAGGACTGCTGACATCCTTCACTTGTTTAAGTATGCTGACCCATCAGTATTAAATGCTACAGAATGCAGGACATAGCCAACAATTTTATTCAGTATTGTTTTATGTCTCTTCTTCTCTATTTCTCTGTTGCACAACTACTGAAGACATTGCAGTGAATTATGAGGCACACTAGGAGAGGTTAAATTGCCTCAGAGAGGCACTGGGTATGTATGCATCAGGTTTTACTGTAACCCTAATAAGTATTGTAATTGTATGCTATATATCAATATTGTAATAAAAAGCTGTATCTCTGATATCATAGCAGTACAATTAATTAATGGTACAATAGAGTAAGATCCACCCATCATACTTGGATGTGGCAAAGGAGTAGAGACTGGATGTTCCTTTTCTGAAATTATATAGTCATGTGACATGCCATGGATTTAATTCTCTCTTTCTTTTTGTATTCCTCAACCCTCCCCTTTCTCTCTCTGTCTCTCTCTTTTGGAGGGGGTATTTTATATGGCTTAAAGATGTTCTGTCATCATACTTTTCTGCTTACAAAAACTGACATGCAGCACAGACAGGTAGACTGACCACTGCAGATCAGCCCTCCATCCCTTCAATGGCTGCAGCAGTGACACCCAGCACTTCAGGATTCCAAGCTGTCAGCACTGCCTCCACAACCCCTGTATACTCATGCCATCTGCATCAGGTAGCTCTGCCCCAGCAGTTACTATACGGGAACCCTCCAGGAATAGTATTAATTGAGGTGGTGATTTTGTCATCTGCCAAGAGCTGACAGGGCTGTTGGAGGGTATGCTGGAGAGGGACCTCGGTTCTTGAAATGGCTGTATCAAGAAGGTGTTTTGTCCCATTGGCAAGATGATACTACATCGACCACTGACACAGGAAACTAAGACAGGAGACAGTGATGACAGTTCTTAGGGTAAGCACTAGATTCTCACTGTTCCCAGACTTGGTGTGTGAGCACCTCTGTTACCCCTTACCTACCCCCAATCATGGTGCCCTCCAACCTTTAATGTTCGTCACCATCCTTATCTGTATTGTTCATTGTATAGGTCTGCACTTGCTTCCTCACCTAACCAACCTACCTGACCCTCACATTCCTAAGTGGCCTCTCCAACATCCCTCTCTCTTTGAAATAAAAAAAGTAAAAAATGGCCACCTTGTCCCACAAAAAATATCAACCCATACATAACTACCCATTTCACCTATGTATCATCTTGACACACTTGATTTGGTAGAATTCTGCAAAACATTATTCTGTTGTTGTCACCTACCCTTGGTGTAGTAACAGTCCAAATTCGTCAAATTCTGGCTACAGTTCTACATTTGTGTTGTGAAGAAATGGATGTATATGGCTCTCACCCACTACATTCATGAAAATTCCTATACTCTTTCCCCTGTACCCCCCCCCCCCCATTTCACCAATTTCCTATCAACCGCTTTTTCACACAATTAATCTGGTCAAAAAATAGAATTATACACAACACACATGGCCAGAAATGGCCCATAAGAAAGCCTTTACTTTTTGTCTTCATTGTTTGCATGGTGTTTGGCATTGTGCACCAATGCCAAGTGATGATGAATGGCAGTTTGTGTCCTATGGTAAAACTTAGCCAGTTGTTGCCATCACCCATAGTAGTCCCTTTATCCTCATGCAAAGGTGCTTAAACATGCTGCTTTATCATAATGCAAAGTAAAGGCAGAATAAAGGCAACAGTTACTCTAGCAGTTCTTTGATTACTGGGTAAAACAAAGTGCAACTTCTTCTGTGGAGTGTTTACATAAATCAATTGCCTGAAGATTGCTTTTTGGTCATAGCATCAAGGGTTCAGTTCCAGGACCCATAGCCATTACTGATACACAGAACCCATAACCATTACTGCAAATAATGATGACAACTGCAGACACACCATGAAGATTTGCATTAATGACCCATAACTCCATCCTTTCATATTTGTCTGTATATCTGTCAATATCTTATCTAGTTCTTTCTTACCCCTTTGTGCCATTGACTATTCATTAGGCTGTAGGATGTAAAAGACATGTTATAGCTTTTTCAGTCTGCAATTACTTTTCTGAAAAATAAAACCTGCATCTTCCATTGGCTAAATAGGTTATCACAGCCATTTCTAAGGTGTGATTTTGACATGTGTGAAGTGTGATTTTATTGGTGGGGTTTATAGATAATGATCAAGATTGTAAGCTTCATTTTTCATCTTAACAATGGTTTGAATCCAAGATTAGGTGAAACTCCTACTGCCTGTTTTTAGAACTATCTTTCCTGTGAATGAGTTGAGTATGTATCTTTCTAAGTCCCTTTTGTTTGATTAGTCTTAGTCCTCAGCATTTGCGTGAGGTCTGGCGAAGATAAACTGTATTATGGCATGATAAATGGTATTTCAGGTGTTATTTCAAAATGAGGTGAGTGCCTTACAATGCAGTGTACACTCAGTTAATTTGTGATTTCCAATAAAGTTTGTTTCATATGCAGTAGGCATGAAAGATTACTTCAATAGCTATTATTCACACAGTTTGGCCAAGCAACATATGTATAATCGTCATTACTAGGCACTATTAAAGTCAAGACAAAAAGTTGCTATAATAATCACATTCTGTGACTCTTTGTAAAATGATCTACATACTGATGTTGAATCCTGCTTTTTCATTTATCTCTTGTGCCACAGAGAAAGCTAGGCTGACAGGTGGATTTTCTTCTCTAAGTACTATTAACTGCTGATGGATACACATCACTGCTAAGCCTTTTGTGCTGTAGTAGGTACACAAAATTATAAGTTTTTCACTTTTTTCTTCAGCAGGCAACTCTGCTTGCGCACAGTGTACCATTACACAGTCAGAAAAGGCAAGCACACCATTTCATTTCTAAAATGAGCTTTGACGCTAACATTGAAAGGTATAATAAAACATGCAGGGCATATATACACAGCATGTTAAGCTAGAACAGATATGTTGCAAATGTAATCAGAATCGTAACATTTCCTCTGTAATTCTTATTTATGCAAAGGTTAGCAGGCAGCAGCACTGAACACCATAAACTCTGGTACTTCACAGTCTGAGTTCAACACAACAAAATATAATCATGCATGCACTAACACTTTGCCAATATCTGCACAGATACTTTTCTCAGCGTTGCACTTTAGGAAGACATTTGGCACAAAAATAAGTATTGGTGCTGGGTTATATTACTTCATTATATGGAAATTGTTTAATGTACTCATGTGAAATGCAGTGAACTATATGGTTAATTTACCACTTCATTCTGGAGAGTTGGATCTATATTGCATCTCTGACACAAATGATATTCAGCCACATATTCCTTGATGCACATAACTCATCATTTATAATCCATTCTGCACTAGAACATTACATATTGCTTGGTATTGTAGTGCACAATGACCATGTATGAGCACATACCATTGCTAATATCAGTACTATTCATTATGGTTTACATACCACTATCACAACCTGATGATCTATTAATGCTTCACTCTCCATTCTGTGTTGCATAAGTGTGTGTATCTCATATACAATAAATGGGTAGGTACATGTCACTCTCAGTTCTGCAGTATTCATTAATGACAGCATACATGATATAAGTCATCATTTTGTATTATTGATAATAACATTGCACTTACTCCTTCATATCAACAAATATGGATTTTACAAAAATGTTCAAAGTCGCAAAATCTTCTCTGAAATCAAATGAGATGTTATTCCTATCTGTAATGCACTGCCATTGTGTAAAAGTTAGACTTCTGAGATGGTGTCTTCAATTAAGTACTGTCTTCTGTAGGTTGCATAGCTAGATAGGTAGGATGTTCTAATCTCACTGCAGTAAACCTGTGTCTGCACGTGTACGTTGTTGTGTAAATATGACCTTAACTTCTATTGGCTTCAATAAAATGGTAGTCTGGAGTATATTTTAGACTACAGGGTAAGTCCACATCAATATCAAACCCTTCTACCAACATCATCTTCTCAGCAACATAACGCTGACATCATTCTATAAAGTGAACTCTCACAATATTGTAATCAGACTTCTGTGGTGGTTGTTGTTGTTGTTGCTGTGTCTCTCGGCTTTTCCCGGTTAGGGGCCACCACAGCAGAACTCCAGTCTGCTAATGATTGGTAGCTGATTTTTACGTCTGAGTTACCAACCCTGATGCACAATCTTCAATGAAGGTACGCCCATTCATGCATGTCTCCACGCAGAAGACGCTCTAGCTGAGAATCAAACCGGACAGCGTCTTACTGTGAGGCAACAATACTACCGCAACACCACCACCACGGATAATCAGACTTCTGTGGTGATGCTTGCATTAATTGCTGTGTTCTCTAGATTGTGTAAATAAGTAGGTAGGTAAGAAGTTCTACTCTCACAACAATTAACTTGTCTTTATGATGGTGGACCTATTTCATCATTGAAGAATTAATTCAAAAGGTGTGCTCAATTTATTTCTAATTATGAGAAATATTTACATGGACAGATCAATCCCATATTCCCTTTTCACGCTCTCTGCCAATGCATTCTGCATCCAAAAAAAAGATGATGTCATCATTTCTATAATGCACTGCCACAACACTAAATTCAGACCTCTCTTGTGGAGCTTGTGTGTAATACATTTGTTTTTATATTGTGTCTGTTAATAGGCAGGCAGTGTGCATACAGCAGTGATGCTCTCCGGATGTTGTGTGTGTGTGCGTGTGTGTGTGTGTGTGTGTGTGTGTGTGTGTGTGTGTGTGTGTGTGTGTGTGTGTGTGTGTGTGTGTGAATGTAAATGGATGCAGGAGTATCTTACACTTCTTAGTACTGACAACACTAACAATTGCAAATAGTTGTGGAAGTCATATTTGCAGACACATCTCCTTTGTATGATACAGATTATGTCATCCTTTCAAAGACGCAGTGTAGTTCACATACAATCAGACTTCTCCTGTGGCACATTCATATAACAAACTTGTTTGTAGATTGTGACAGTACATAGGTAAGGAGTTTGAATAGAGGAATGACTGTCATTTGTGAGTGCTTGCTTCTTCCTCTTACTGTGCAGAACAGGCTGTAAATGCATTTATTTGGCACATCTATACAGTGTGATTCTACTGTGCAATCACTTTTTGGTGGAAATATGAAGGTAATGCATAATGGCAATGTCATACATTGCCATCTGCAGTGCCACAGTCACCAAATAAATCTGTAATTGTGCTTGTATTTCAGCAAATCTTTATTAGCCTGTGATGTTAGCTATCTAGTTCAAATCACGTCACTGGTTGCTGTCAGTGCACATGTTGTTAACAGCGTTGTCACCCTAATGTGCTATGTTCATGTGTAGAGGTTGTTTCCTGTTACAAGAGTTTATTCTACATTTGCTTCAGAAAGGCTGTATTGAAGACTGATACTGTCATTTGAATAAATTGTCATTCTATCATGACTGTAGACAGACACCTCCTCAAGACTGAAGACATGAGTGCTGTAATGTCTGTTGAGCCTAAGTAAGGCATGTGTTCCAATACAGGATTATATCCACATTGTAAGTAATTCTTGTTCTACCATCACAGTGACAACAGCAGGGGGCTACAGGTGCATTTGGGTATACCTAGCTTCAGGTGATGTTGGCTGACATGCATCAAGAAACTTTCTAAGGAATTACAGGGACACATGTTCTTTGATTCGTAGACATGATGTCATGCTTTTACATAACCACAAATATGACGCTTGTCAATATGCTTGTACCATGGCACATTCACTTATCCGACTATAGTGCTGATTTTTTCAGCTCTTAGGCATGTGATCCAAAACAGCATCAAGTGACTATAAACAATGGTGTCCGTAACTGCTCTTCAGGAAAGGCATAACCTCAATTCTACTTTGTACATATAGGCTGGCAAAGGCTTCACACATGAATTTTAGTGGATAATAATTATGGTCAAATAAAGTACAGTTGACTGTATGACTTCACATAGGTGAAGTTCAACAGCTGTGATAACAGTTCCATTGTGGCAAATGTGACTAATAGCCATATTGCTATATGTTGCATGAACACATGTAAACATAGATTTGGATTTTATGGCAGTAGACATTTGTTCCGTCAATGTAATGGTGGGAGTGCTATTTTGGCACATGCATTGAGTACTGCAGTGTACATGTGTGCTTCAGTTCTTGGGTGATATGTATACAGACATACAGAAAAACCTTCCTTGACCATGGAACATTGATATAGGACTGATCGCAATTGTGTGCACATGACCATACTCATTTAATTGCAATTAGTCTGACCTGCTGATATGACATTTATGCTCAGAGATTCTTTCTTAATTCACACATTAATTCTATATGTTTGTTACAATACCCATTGATAACTCCTGTGGCAGATGCCAAAAACACACAGCTCTATGGAATACATTGCACTATACTGTGATTTCTGCATTTCTTCTTATCCATCTGCTCAATAAGGGTATCAGGCAGGAGTGCCTTATGCAAGGGTATTAGGTATATCACACTCTGCTCCCACTTTTATAACACCACACACACCTATATATGAGATGCATAACTATTAGAATATTATGGTGCATAATTCCTTTCAAGGATAATCCTTCTTGTACATGTCTTAGGTCTATTTCTGTGACATAATCAGTTAATACACTGGTCAATGTTGACACTGATGGGATGGGTTTGATCCTTGCAAAAGGATATTGTGACTTCTGATCCATTCCTATTTTCCATCACATTATATTAATGAATTGCATGCTGTGCCAATATCCTATAATGTATGTACTGTCCAGGTGAACTGTCATCTCACCTCAGCATGTCAATGACATTCATATGTCATGTATTTCCCCTCTGTTACAATATGAATTCCTGTAACTGCCACATCCTATGACAACATGTCTGCTTTTATTTACCTACATTTGCTGAGGAACTGTGACCAACATTAATTATTCTGACATACATATTGCAAAATTTTATTATTACAAATTTGTCGTTGTGGCATAAGCACCTTCTATCAATTATCATCTAGAATTGTAATATTTACCCTCCCATCTTACTTATTCCGGTATACATCTCTTTGATTTCTGTGCAAATTGTCCTAGTACACTTTTCCTGTTTGGTAACCCATGTACTGTAGTTACCATTCCCGTTTAACATCACTTCTTACTTATTACTTTATTCATATGTTTCATTTATGTGCACAGTACACTTTCCCTACCTATGAACAACATGCATTATTTGCCTTATGCAGCTCTCCATGTTGTCCTCACAAGCACTGTTGCTGGCCATGAAAACATGCTTGTATATGCAATAAGATCTACTGCACATGCCCAAACATGTAAACATTATCTAGGCTTCGCTCAAAGCCTTCACGATTGTTCATGAATCCCACATATAATCTAGCACTACAGAACAAAATACAGGTCATATTTAGCTCTGCAAGGAGTGCTGTTCTTGTACGAATAGGAAGAAACATAGAGATAGAGAAGAAGTATCCCTACCGATATTGATGGCACAGAATGATAATGCAACTGTAGAATCAGATAAAGTGATTTTCAGTATACCAAGAAAAGGAATGCATGACTTTACAATTCTGTATTTCTAAGGCCGTAATTTTTGGCATTACACATTATTCTGTACATTATTCTGTACTTAGACATCAATTACTCATTAATGGAAATAAATATAATTTTATTGTTCCTTAGTCGTAAGATGACTTCCATAGCTTCCAAGATAGATCTTCCTATGGTCAAAAAAGCTTTTTCATGTTTTATTTCTAATAAATTTCAATCAATTACAAATAAAGACTTTTTATACCCACCCATACAAAACATCTTAAGTGTGGTTTAATATTAAATGCTACTTAATTGGATGCATTTTGGCTATTATTTACTTTTAAATACAGTCTATATAATATTCATCAGAAATTAATTTGCTGTTTTTCTTTTAGTGAAGGATATTTCCACTGCAGAAGTTCATATCTGTATTAGTATGCAATATATATCCTTCACTATTTCAAGTTATTATTACATTTGTTTGATTTCACAATGTTGAGATTGTGATAACCATTCACAGTTCAGCAATGATTTTAACTCTCCAACTATGGGCCAAATTCAGGAAGCCTCCGTGTAAGAGTTATAACTCTTACACGGAGGCTGCAGTTAAACTGTGTGATGTCAGCATGTCATGCATATGCAAGAGGTGCATGAGGCATGCTGAATCACACTAGTAACTCTTACACGGTCCGTGTAAGAGAGTAGGGGGCGTGTCTGTAGGCTAAGCCCTGCAAGCGGACACGCCCCCGGAAGACTAGAATGGCTGAAAGTAAACAGCCACGAGAGAGGCCATGGAAATGTGAATAAACACACTACACAACACATGCCCCGATAGACCATCAGTGTATAAAGTGAAGAGATGTTATAAAATTAAATTAAAACCTTTTTTTTCTTTTTTTTAAACCCCGTAAATGTTTGCTACTGTGTGCGCCCGTGTGCGCGGGTGTGCTACTAGCGCAATCACAGTTAGCAGTCAGTGGAAAAGGATATAAGAACTAAATATGCAAAGTAAGCCAAGAAGTAATAGGTTAGTGGTAGAGTTGCCGGCCTAAGAGTAGGCAGACAGGGTTCGAGCCCCCACAACAACCTTTTTTTTTTTTGTAAATAAGCACTAAAAAGCCCCCTGACAGTATTGTACAAATGTAAATGTAGTCCCTTTTGTAAAATGGAATGAAATGGAGCATATATTCCGAAGTAACACAATAATAAAAATAGTCAGAAATGTACTGATAGCTAAGCTGCTGTGAGACGGAGTGCCCGTAGCTGAGTAGTATTTAAAAAGCTGCAAACTGCGTGTCCGTTGCTAAGCACCGGTTTAATAGGCTGAAACCGTTTGCAACTAGCTGTGCTTAGCTGAACATGTGTGTCACTAGCCAATTAAGGTTTATCCCAGCGCACACCGTTTGCGCGCCACTCCCACAAGCTAACTGCCAGTGCGCATGCGTTACCTCCGCGCAAACGAGCGCAGACCTGGTTTTAAGTGCTTAAAAGTGCTTTTGGCATGTTTGATTGACAGGTCCTCAACTCATATCTTTCAGGAAAATCAAAAATCAGTTGTCAGATTCGAACCCAGGATACCATGCATTAGAGTCAAGGTACTAAACCACTAAGCCATGACAGCAATACCTAGAAAGGCAGAAATAGCATATATATGGGATAAAATCCAGAATGGAGCATGATAAAGCATTTTCAGTGAAGTAGATACAATTCCAAAACAGCCAATCAGAGAAATGTGCGGGAAAAGCGGCATATATAAGCCCCATAGGCGGGAATACACAGCAGAAACGATTGTAGAACAGACCTGCAGTTAGAATGAGTGGAGTAGGTGAGGGACGTTGCTTTCGAGCACAGCATTGGGGCATTGAGGAGTCCAGATACATGGTCTGGCTCCTTGTCCATCATCACGAGGCCCAACTCATGCAGGGCCAGGTCTCATGGGGAGCGTATAGGGCAGAGGCATGGGACCAGTTGGCTCGTGATCTGACCAGTGCTACTGGCATTCCACGCACTGGTGAGCAGGTCCGTCACCACCATGCGGACCTGAAGCGACGCAAGGAAGATCAGTTGACCGAATGGATCCAGGAGGCCCGGGATATGCCCAACGCCCCACTACTGAGTAAGTTACATTTTGCTTATGTATGTAAGGATTTCAACTGGCCGATACCATGGAGATGTGTAGTCCAATATTACTTCTTTCAGACACAGCTGCAGGTGTCCACTCTGTGAATCGCGAGATGTATGGTCAGAGGCTGGTGCGGCTGCGCCACCATGCAAGTTAGTAACCCCACCCATTACTTGTAAATAAATATTGTACTGTAGCATGTATCAGAACACTGCAGTGTATTGATTAAAAGTAATATAATGTGCAAGCAGGAATTGTAAGTCTGCAGGTATGGCTGCAACAAGTTCATCAGTATGCAAGTGTAACTGGAAATATAATTGATAGAATTAAACAGTGCTGTAATACAGATGTCCCACCATGAATTAAATATAGTGTAACCTGCAGTAGTCCCAAGAGTACAGCTTTAGAATCTGAGGTAGTCATATGTGAGATATATCCCCTGTTGAAATGCTGAATCATGACAGAAGTGAGGCTGTTGGAAAGTGTTTGAATCACCACCAGTCTAACATGTGAACAAAGCCTAGAAGTACCAACCTGAACTGTGAAGTTGCAGGATGTGTGAGAGTGACAGAAAGGGTCATGTATGAATAAATAAAGTAGTAATAACCCCTGAATATAGTAGCCCCAGTGTGTTTCTACAGAACTAAATGCATGTGGGAAGTACAACTTAATATCCCAAACTGATTTCAGTGTGTCAGAATCTGGAATGTCTAGACCAAATGCTGTATATGGTGATCACAGTAAACAATTTGCAGATAGAATGAATGATTATCTGACAGACTAAACAGCCATAGTTGTCCCCTGTCCTGTCATCAAAGTGTAGCAGGATGATGTATCTGATCAAATTCAAAATAAGTAGGATAGTGATGTATTTGTAACAGGTGTAGCTTGACAGTCAAATAAAATTTATTTTGAAACATCAGCCTCAACTTAATTGTGTACCTATTACAAATGTAAATCAATGTGTAACATATGAATGTGTCATCACTTTCTATCTCCGCCCAACCCTATAATTCCATATAACAACACCCACTAAATAATGGTATGTGAACATTTCATTAATCATGGACATTTGTCCGTTTCAAAAATATATGCATGTCTGTTCGTGCATGTGCCCTGTTCATACCTGCAAATCTGATGGCCTGTTGCCATTAATCAACCCTGCATGTTGTTTGACTGTGTATTTCTGTTCAAATAATGCATGTGATATTGATATGCCGCTTGTTCAATGGTGTTAATATCTGGGTGTTTGTTTGATGGGAATACCAATGCATGCTGTTACAACTAATCTGAATGGAATAAAATGCCACTATCCCAAACTAACATAACAACTCACAAACCTAGAACGCTTGGGAAGGCGGGTCCCAGCGGACCCACCTCTCCCACCTCAGCTGGCGCCTGCACCTGGCACTAGTGCCCAGGCCGGACCCCCCTCCAGTGGCCCAGTGCCACCTTCGGGTGGAAGCGCTGCAGGGGATGGGGCCGGTCCCCCCTCTGCAAGTGTGGCCGGAGGGGTTCGTCCACTCACCCTCCGCGGTTTCCGGTCTGTGGTGCGAAGGGAGATCCAAGACACTGTTCTTGGGCCCCTACGCCAGCTTGAGGCTCGTGTGGCACAGCTAACGGCCCCGGCTGTTGCCCCGCCTACACAGCCCCCAGCACAGCCCCGTCCTGGGCTGTGAAGGAACAGTGGCAACTGCCTATGGGTGGGGATATCAGTTCCACTGTTGCCATCTGTGGGCTCATGCATCTTGGAAATCCCAACCTCCATCCCCGTCAATTGTGTAACCCCCCCACGTGTGTCATACACCGCCCCTGTATGCGCCTTGTCTGTCTTGTCTGTTAACCTACCCAACCTACCTCCCCAGCTATACCGACTTCCTTCACCTGACATACCACTCTCACCTGAAAAAAAAAAAGGGCACTCTGTACCCACAAAAAAATTACGCCCCATACATACCTGTCCATGTCGCACACATGTCTGCTTGACATTGAAACAGTTAAATACAATTGGCTCTACAACAAATATTAATGTTGTCCTGACACCTCTCTCAGGGGTGAAAGGTTTCCAATGTCTCACCAAAATACATGGAAATGCACAGCTGTTGCTGCCAAAGACATGGGCATCTATGGGCCTTACCTACATCCCTCCTGCAAATCCCACGCTTGTTTCCCTACTGTCTTACCCTCTTTGTGACCCCTTTTTCACCACTTTCCTGTCACCCCTTTTTCTTTTCTTTCAAAGAAATTAGCTGGTGTGCGCTTGTGTTAGCGGAGCTCACCGCCAGTGCGCATGCGTGAGCTCGGCAAAGCAGCGCAGACCTGGTTTAAAGTGCTTAAAAGTGCCTTTATGGCACTTTGATTGACAGGTCCTGTACTCATTTTGAAAGTCTGGAAAGAAAAATAAATACCCACTGTCAGTCTCGAACCCAGGACCTTGGTAACATTAGTCTGTATGACCTACCACTAAGCCATGCCTGCTTTACAAGAACACAGTGCTAAAATAAATGTAACATGTAATAGTAGGAATCAGTATAAAGGCAATATAGGAGATGTACTATCCAAAGCATGTCAGGTAGAGTTTTAATGGCCAAATTACTGGATTCCCATACTAGTTCAGTGTGAACAGAAACAGCCCTGCTACCTGTTAGCTTGTACATAATAACGTAAGGTAATGTACATATGTGAAGGTATGTATATCTACACATACATATATATAAATATATATTAATACATATGAAATATAGTTGTAGGTCTCAGTAGCCATACACACTCACTACAGGAAACAGTGAAGATATATGCAGCAACCAGAATCTGCAACACAGCCTGGCTCCTGTGAGACCTACTAACCCCTTTAACTGCTTAAAGGTGCCTCCAGCACTTTGATTGATAGGCCCTATACTCAACTCAAAAGCAGAATATGAGCATACTAGTAGGCCCTACCACAAGACCATTGTAACACTAGTCTGTATGACCTACCACTAAGCCATGACTCTCATACAGGAATATAGTGCTAAATAAGTGGAACATGTAATAGTAGGAATGAAGATAAAGGCAATATAGTATGTCTACTACCCAAAGCATGTCATGCAGACTTTTACAGTCCCAGTTACTGGATTCCCATACTAGTGTAGTGTTAACAGAAACAGCCCTGCTAATTGTTAGCTTGTACCCAATAATGTCAGCTAATGTACATATATGAAAGTATGTATATGTACACAGATATATATATATTTATATAGCAATACATATGACATATAGTTGTAGGTGTCAGTATGCATACACACTCACTACAGGGAACAGACAAGATAAATGCAGCAACCTGAATCTACAACACAGCATGAAGCATGGGAGATGTACTAACCTTCACACTCACAAAACACTGTCAACAGCATACCAGCATGGTTCACGCCCTACAATCTGAAAGGGCAATGCCTATCTCACATACCCTTTTATAGCAGTGTCCTGAAATCACAGTGAGACATGCAATCAGTACATACCCAGCTGCATGCAATTAGCAAATGCTGCCTTACAATTGGTGCAGAGGCCATCACATGGACCTATGCAGATACCTACAAAAGCATTGAGTACCCACACTCCACTCACGCAATACATTCATTGCACAAACACTACGGAGAAAGAGAGAGAGAGAGAGAGAGACAGAGAAAACAACCAAACAAATATTAGGACTGCCAGCAGCAAAAGCAGCAGCAAGCAGCAAGCAGCAAGCAGCACCACTGGCACAGCAACAGCTGCCACAAACACAGGTAATGCAAAGTAGCAGGTTAATCCTGTGTATACTGTGACACCTCCAAATGTATCATAGTTCACTATCTATAGGTATGTCCATGAGATAGGGTGTGTGTACATAGTCATGAAATATAAACATATGTAATATTGTTGTACATGTGGGCCATAACTAACACTTCCATAGCTTAGAACACAAGGCCAGTTGTGCATATGATGCAGTAGTTCCCAGGGTCAGTAGAGGTTCCTCCTCATTGGTGTGGGACCACTGTGTATGTATGGCACTGTTCAGGTACATATCCTGTAGTATGGCCAGGGATTAATATCAGTCTGTCATGTGGTGCTATGTCCTCCAGGGGTGAATGTAGCACACATCCAGGGATACCATTTCATAACAGTGATGATATGTGTTCTGCAATGATGAGGGTGGCTCACACCTGGACATGTGAGAGGATAGGGAGGTTACAGTCATCTGGGATAACTAATAACACGTGTGTAGGACAATGGGGGGGCTACCTGCACCTAAACTGTCTGCAACAATGTTGCCAATATCTGTGCATTTGGTGAATGTGAAGCATCTTAACACTGCAGACAACAGATGCCTTCCCGTCATGTGAATCTGCCCTGTGCTGCAGTAGCCTCCTACTATTGTTATACAATATGCCTGTATCTGTAGTCCACTGGACAGGATTAATAAGTGGTGTGCAGTTGTTCTGGGTTAGATATCTGTGTGCACAGTACATGCAGTATGTGGGATGTCTGTGGTAAGCATATGCAAAGGTGCTGGCGGTGTGTGTTGTGGCTTCCACTGGCCCAGTGAGCTGCATGGATAGCATCACTGTCATAACTACTGAATAACTGTGTAATTGCATGCATACATAGCAAGGTAGTGTACTGTGCTTGTGGTGTTGTTCGGATATGTATATCCAGGCTGAGTAATGTGTGTCCACATCACAGGGTTGGATGGCAGCACACATCCAGTATGTATGGATGAGCACCCAGAATGTGTCAGACATGTCACCTGTGCAGAAGTATCTGGCCATTACCTGTGCATCCCCCACAACACACACACATGCAACATATTTCAGAAGTACTATAGCAGTGCACACATGTTCATAGGTTCATACTAGGCTATCTGCCCGAGGGCATTTACAAGCCTAGCCCATCGTTTTGTGGCTTACGCCACCCCTTTAGTATGGGGAACTATACCCATTATTTTGCTGTGCCTCTGTCGAGCAGTGACACTGAGGTAATCCCTGGGGTATATCTGTGATCTCCCATCCATTGGTCAAGATTTCTCTTGAACAAGGCCAGCGAGGTGCTCTGCCTCACATATACCGGGATTTTGTTCCACAGCATAGGGAGTCTTTGGGTGATGAATCTATCCCTCCAGCACGTCCTATAAATAGCCATGTCGAGGTTTAAGTCTCCCGCCCTTGTGGCTCTGATGGATCTAGATTTTTTGAGGTGAAGCATATTCATCAAATCTGGATTTGACATGGCCTTGTATGTTAGGCAAAGGTCACCTCTGAGCAAGCGGTAAGCGACTGAATAGAACATACATGGACATGCTGGAGGGGCATATTCCTAACCGAGAGGCTCCCTTCACTCTGTAATGAGCTCGAACAGTTGAGAATGAACAGTTCATAGGTTCATACTAGGCTATTTGCCCTAGGGCATTGGTAAGCCTAGTAGAATGTGTTTGTCTTTGCCACCCAATTACAAGTTATGCTGCTATGCCCTTGTCCGACTTTAGTATACTGTGCCTCTGTCTAACAGTGACATAGAAGTGATACCTGGGGTACAACTACGATCTCCATCCACTCATCCAGATTCCTATGGAAGAGAGTCAATGAGGGACTCTGCCTAACCAGTAGTGTGAGCTCATTACAGAGTGAAGGGAGCCTCTCGGTTAGGAATATGCCCTCCAGCATGTCCATGTATGTCAGTGCTGAGGTCCAGCTCTCCTGAGCATGTGGCTGTATGGGACTCTGATTGCCTGAGGTGCATCACGCTCATTACTGCTAGGTAGGACATGGCTGTATATGGCACGCACAGATTGCCTCTGAACAGGCAGTATGCCACTGAGTCCAGCTGGATTCACTTTACCTGGGCAGCATATGACATCTGTGTGAGCCATTGCATCCCCTTGATGATGTACTGTTGTCCTGTACCAGTTGCTGTAGGTGTCTGGTTAGGTACATCCCAAAAGGTGCATTGTACGCAATTATAGGCCTGATGATGGATGAGTAAAGAGGCACAATGACCTCCCCTGCCATACATGTGAATCACTCATGATTAGCTGGGCTATATAACATGTCTGTCAATCCACGGCCGGGGGCCAAAAAATTTTTTTGGTAACCCCCCAAAGGGAAAAAGGACCCCGGGGCTAACCTTTGTTTTTTCCCCCCCAAGGTTTTCCCCAAAACTTAACCCAAATCTTCTTTTACTCAAATTGGCCTTAAACCACCTTTTAATGTTTGGTATTTTTTTTGTGCCCAACCCCAATGGTTGGGGGGGGGTGGGGAAATCCTCCCCAAAATTGGGGAATTTCCCCCGGGAATCCCCTTTCCCCTCCCTTTTGGTTTCAAAGGTGGGTTGGGGCCCGGGAAACCAAGAATGGTAAAACGGGCCTTAAATAAACGGTTTGTTTTTATTTTTTTACGGGTTTGTCCCTCCGGGTGAAAACCGGGGAAAACCAGGGGTTCATTTTAAAAACGGGGCACAGAATTTTCGGGATTTTTTCCAGGAAGGGGGCCTAGGTTAGGGGTTTTGAAGGGGGGGCGGTGGCTTTTCCCCTTTGGGTTTCTAGGAAGGGGGTTTTCCCCCAGGGGTTTGGGAGGTAGAAAATCCCATTTTTTCTTATTTTTTTTTTCCTCATCCTTTTTTTGGATCCCAAAATGGAGGGGGGTGGGGTTTTTGGCCTTTTTTGAGCCCTTGGGGGGGGCCTTAAAATTAAAAAAGGAAACTATTGGGTGAAAAAGGAAAAAAGGAGGTTTCCGGGCCAAAAAGGGGTTCAATGGGGAAAAAAATTTTTTTGGGGGTGAACCAGGTTTTAAAAAAAAAAAAAGGTGCCCCAAAAACCCTGGAGGGAGGTTTGGGCAAAACCAAAAAAGGGTTGTAGCAATTTTTGGAAGGGGATCACTCCGATTTTGGGCACTTTAAATAAAAGGGGGGAGCTATAAGGCAGGGTAAAAATTTTGTCCCACGGTCAGAAAACCCTTTTAATTTTAAAAATTAATGGCCGGGGAAGGAATTGCCCTTTCCAGAAGAATACATTGCCCTGGGCCCCCCTCCGGGGTTCCCAATTTTGGATGGGGGGTATGTGCCTGCCCCCAAGGTTTGCCACCCCCCTCCCTTTAAAAACCGGGTTTGAAGGAAGTATTGTCCAAATAAATAAAAGGATAGTACATGAAATAGGTTTTTTAAAACTTTTAATTTGGGTAAAAGGTTAACACTTTTTTGTTGAATGTTTTCCATGTTTTTTGGGTATTTCCCGGGTTTCCTGTTTGGGGTCCTTTCCAAAGACTTGGCACCAAAAGGGAACCCGGGTTATCTGTGAGGGTGGGGGATCCCCCGAGCCGGGGTGGTGATATCCCCTTTCCACCCCCACCCGGAATAGCGGGAGAGGTCGGGAAGGGTTGGCAAAACCCGGTTTGAAGGTTAAAGGATTGTTGGCATGCATTTTTTTAACTTTGGGCCGGGAACATCACCAGGGGAGGGGGAAAGAAATGCCCGGCCAGTTTGTGCTCGAAAATCCCAAGGAAAAAAAGGTTTCCAAAGGTGGGGGGGGGGACACTTTCCCCCTCCCCAAAAAGGAGGGGCCCCAAAACCTAAGTGTTGGGGTCCCCCCAAAAAAAGCAACAATAAAAGCACCCTTTGGGGAGGTTTTGGGAAATCCAACAGAAGCAAGCAGCGTGGGTAAGATGTTTAATTTATTTTTAATTATTTTTCCCTTTTTGTTAACCCAGAAAACAAGCTATAAAAAGGTTAATTTCCAGGAGGCCTGGGGGAGGGCTCCAACAAACGGTTAAAGGCAGAAAAACAAGTTGGGGTTAAAAACCCAAAAACCGGGCCCCAACATAATAGAAATTTGTACACCGGGGCCCCCTGTTAATTTAAATAACTCCTGAAGGAACCCCCAAACCCAGAAGTAATACACTTGTACCTTGGGCCCAAAGAAATTCCCAACCTAAAAGAAAATGGTTTCCCAAAAGGGCCCCAAACCAACCCCCCTAATAAAAAAAGGGTCAAAAGGGGAAGAATTAGAAAATGAAAATAAATGATAGGAAGAACGGGGTTTAAAAGGGGAAGTAAAAAGGGGAAGAACACCCCCAAGAAGGTGGGGGGGTTTTGGGAGAATAGGTAAGGTTAAAAGGGACATGGGAAAAAAAGGGGAAACCTGTTTCTTCCCAAAAGGGGGGAAAAAGGTGAAAGGGGGTGGGGGGACTTACCGGGCTCCCAAAAGAAAAAAGGGGAGGGTTTTGGGGAAAAACCCTTTTTGGGGTTGATTTTTGGAAGAGATGGGGGAATTAGGGGTTAACTCCTGGTTTTTGTAAAAATGCCCCCGGTTCGGGTACCGCGGAACTTCCAAGGGGGGGGCCACACTTTAAGGGGAGGGGTATGAAATTTGTACCCAGAAAAACAGAACAATTGCACCTGATGGGGTTATAAAGGGAACTGGGGTGTCCTACTTTATTGTTATTCAAATTTTTGGAAAGCCCCACGGGAATTTTAATTCTTTTCAAACCTTGGGGGCCCCTCCCACAAAACAAAAAAAGGCGGGCCAAAAATTTTTTTTTAAAAAAGCCAACTTTAAAAAATTGTAAAAAAATTTAAATTAAAAACAAAAGGAAGGAATTTAAACTTTGAGTAACACGGGTCCCTTTTGGTTTCAAAAAATTTCCCCCTGAAAATTTGGAAAAAGGAAAAGTAAATTATTTAGGGTAAAGGGTAAAAAGTGGGGTTTACTGTTGGGGGCAGGGTCAAGGGGGAAGGGGAAAAAGGGAAGGCCCAAGAGGAGGGGGGGTTTTTGGGAAGTGGCAAGTTTTGAAGGACCTTTCAAAAAAAAGAAAGGGGTAAACTGTTTCCCATGCCCCAATGGGGGGTTTGGTGGGGGGGGGGAGAGGGAACCGGGAACCCCGGCCCCGGGTTTTTTGGGAAGAATTTGATTAAAAGCTTAAGGGAGGAAGGGGTGGTTGGGGGTTTCCCCTTGGTAGAATTGACTTTTCACGCTTTCCCCCTTAAATGCCAAAAAGGTTCATTGGTAATTTTTGTCACCTTTGTTATATACAGCAGAGTGGGCTTTTGGATAAGGGAATGGGGTACCTTTTGGTACATGCCCCCCAAACAAGGCACCAGGGCCCCAGGCCCCCCAAATTGGCCCCCCCACGCAAAAGGGCGGCCCATGGGTTCTTTTCTTTTCCGGGGAAAACTTTTAAACTGGAAGGGGGTATGTAACCCTTTTTCCATTTTATGTTTAAAAACTGTTTTGGGACAGGAGAAAATTGGAAAGGTAACCGGACGGGTTGAGGGGTGGGCATTTTGGAAATTGGCCCCCCCAAGGGCATGGTGTTGGAATGCTTTTGGTAATTTCAAGTGTCATTGAAAGGACCTTTAAAATAGAAAGCTGTAACCCTTTTTTTTCCCCCATGGGCCGGGCGTTGGTTTGACCCGACGGGGCCCCCGGTATGAGAAGAGAAAGCGGGAAGGGGGCCAGGAAACGGGCCCCATTGGTCCCCAAAGAAAACCAGCCCCCGCAATGCGGGTCTTCCCTTTTCATCCGCCCCGCCCCGGGGAGGCCCAGTCACGGGGGCCTGGACGGGGTAAAGGGCCCTGGGGTCCAGCCCCCAAACACCAACCCCGGGTTCCCGAGACAGTCCCCGGGGTTCTGGGGGGACCGGGGGTACGGCCCTGGCCCCTCCCCAAGGAAGGAAATGTCCCTCCCACAGAAACTGATCGGAAGGCCTTGGAAAGGTGCGGGGTCGGGGGTGGGCTGCCCCAAAAAACCCTGACAGGCCCCATTAGGGGGGGAAATGTTCCGTCTTCACAATGCAAAAACCAACCCCGGGGGGGGCAAAACATCCCAAAACCAATGCCACCAAACAAGGTTTCCCCCGTCGGCGGGGCCCTACCACAAACACCACGGGAAATTGGGGGGACCGGGTGGCGGGGTTTGGGCCCAACCAACCCCAAAACCCTGTGCTTATGATGGAACCACGTGCCCCCTCCGGGCATCCCAACAGGGAAGGTGGGTAAACCCCCTTGTTTGATGACGGGGTCCCCAAAAGGGGGTTTTAAAAGGTAGGAAACATGGGAACGGTTACTGTTCCCCAAAATTGTTGGGGATACCCGGGGCAGCCCGGGGCTGCCAAAACCCCTGTAAAGGGCCCAAATTTTTGGGGGTTTCTGCACCCATCAAACCTTAAAAAAGGGGAAAACCACTCACCCCACACATGCAACCAACAAGGCCCCCCCCCTTGTTTTTTTTGTAAAACACACTTTACCCACACATGCATTTATACACACCCTGCTACCCACACACATGCACACGCTCACCTGCCATTCCCATTATTTATCACCCTACATGAGTAGCTGTTGATACATGACAGGTACACATTTCAGAAGTGCACTATGTTGTTTACTACTGGCATCCCTTCTCTACCTGTACTCACAGGATGCAGGCAACCTCATCAGTTGAAGATGTAATGCATCAGGTACTGTAGTATCCTGATTGCCACATCAAACATGTTTCCCATACGGAAATGCACACACAGACACATCCCACATCCACACACTTGCCACATTCAGGCTTCAGAACACTATCTAGGTATATTCGAGTACATGTGCGTGTTACAGTAGCATGTAACACTATACCGAGTACTGGCAGTTAGTTGTCTGTTGTCATGTTGTCTGTATAGAATAAAAGAATTGTTTGATTATCCTACTCCGATTTGTGGTCATTACTTGAAGATGTGTAACCTACATGTGCTATCAGTACCACCACCTTCTGTTTTGTAGTTTTGTTTGTATAGGGTGCTATCAACATCACTGCTTGTTAAGGTAATGACCACCCTGCAGTGCATAGCCCCATGTGGCAAAAGCCACATCCCACCCCATCATTGTGCACACACACTAACCCCACCAACAGTAAAACACATACTTTCCATTTGCAAGATTCAAACCCATACCTAACTGTGCAATGACAGTAGAAACAGACACATTAGCAGAGTGTGCTATTTGCAGTAGTTGGAGAAACCTTTACTAATGCTGTACTTAGAGGGTGCTGACATCATCTGTGTGTAGGAGGAGGGATGTGCACCCTGTAGTGTGTTCTCCCAGTTGGCAAAAGGCAGTTAACCCTCCCAGCATAGTGCACACACATAAACCACACTCATACTAACACACATACATTACCTTTGCAGGATTCAAACCCCTACCTAACTACATTATGACACAGAAGAAAGACGCATTAGCAGAGCACGCTATGCAAATTACTGGAGGACTTTACTACAGGTGATATAGTTATACAGTCCTGACATCATCAGTGTTTCAAAAGGGGGATCTGCATCCTGTACAATACTGTCACAGTTGCTAATAGGGACATTTCCCACACACACACATCGATGTGTTGGAGGTTTGCATATGTTGGGGATCCAGAACTCCAGTGTGATTAGTATATGGTTTGATTGCAACAATGAGGGATATACTCCCAGTGGTGAGCAGTTTGTACTCATGTTTGTAAAGATCAGCTCTAGTATATCTGCCCCTCTTGTGGGAAGGTTGGTTACCTGTTCCATAGCCAAAGAATGTCTGATCAATGGGAACCTTAGAGCTTGGGTATTGTGGCTTGTGTAATGTTCACAGTCTATGTTTGGGTAGCTGGCATCACCCAGTATGATGGTGTTTGCAGAGTAATCTAAACTCTCCTGTGTCAGCATGAAGGCTGTGTGGGAGTCCTGAGTTTGAGAGGGTGCTGTAAGAGCTCCTTTGTGTCTCTTTCCATGTGGTCCAGGGAGGTACGTCTCAGGTTGTTTGCACCAGCATGGACAATGTCTGCCTCATAGCTGTACTTGCTGTGGAGTGACCTGTGTGCCTGTGTTATGTGGCACATTCTATCACCCAACAGGTAGCTGACTGTGACCCTCACCTTGCTCTGTCTGAGGGCTGCACGCCTGTCAACAGCTCATGTCAAGCAAGTGCACACCCCTCATAAATGATGTGGAAACCTTCAAAGGCCCAAGGCCTGTTGAAAATATGGACCAGACTGCAGATACCTGTATAGAGGCATTCTGTGGACACATTCAGGAATGCATGGATCATGAAGCCACATATGAAAGCATGACCCAATTCTCCAAAGGCAGATGTCCTGGGCGCCGGACACCAGCCATAAACACACTATACAATAGAAGGATGACGCCACTACATGATACAACAACCTCCCAAAATGTGAAGGCACCACTGATGAGTATTGGAAGACAACTACAGGCACCCATATGATTGTCTAAGGCCATCTTTGAGAGAGGATTCCACAAGCCACTGAGGATAATCACAAGGCTGCCTGTAGTTATGTTAGTAACCTGGGTGGTACTACCCAGATATGCTCAGAGGTAATCCAATATGTCACACAAAATATAAAACACACAGACATTGCCATCATCCTAGTGGACAGGTTCAATGCTGCCTTCTCGGCCCACCAGGGCAAAAGGGCAAATATGTCTCGCAGCACAGTGCTTCCCCCCCTGACATCACAGATGCTCAGGTAAGAGATGCCCTTCCCAAAGCAATAAACACTGCATCAATGGGACCAGACAGTGTCCCAGGCTGTGTCCTACATGAACCACAAGAAGAGCTACACCCAGACATAACACCACTGTTCAATCCCAGCCTTAATACACGATATGTGGCCAGAGAGTGGCATACAGCAACAGTGGTCCCTCAACATTCAGGTGGTGCCGCCACGGATCCTGGACACTACTCACCCCATATGTCTGACTAGCTTTGTCTGCAAAGCTATGGCAAGGATCATCATGAACCTCACATATCTAGATATTGTGGACCTACAGACATGTCACCATACACAGTTTGGCTTTGTCAACGGCAAATCCTGCCTATCAAACCTGTTTGATTTCTTTGAAACAGTCACCAAGGCCATTGTCAAGGGGTAGGAGGTCCACACAGCCTACCTGGACCTTGCATAAGCCTTGGATACAATACCCCACTTGTGCATTCTAGGGAAGCTCACCAGTGTACATATTAACCCCTATGTCACTATGGGTATTGCACAGTGGCTCAAGGGCAGAACACACATGGTAGAATTGCTGGAGCCATGTCAGCCTCCAACCTGGTACAAGTGGTGTCCCACAAGGCACAGCCCTAGAGGCTGTCATGTTTATTATATATTTGTCATAGGTACAGGCCAACATGGAAGTACTGTGGCTCAGCAAGTCGCAGGTGACTGCAGACCGAACACCATAATCAACTCACCAGCTAACACACGATCCTCCAAAGGGACTCTTGCAAACACACGACTTGTGCCACAGCCATGGCCTCAACGTGAATGACAGAAAGAGTATAGTCATCCCCTTTGTCAAACACTAAGTGACCACAACGTACCACATATGTGTTAATCCAGTAAGTGCAGACCAAGGAATTATGGACCTTGGGGTACGAGGTTGATAGCATTCTACCATTTGACAACAACATGGACAAAGTGGTTAGGTAAGCATGTTATATGGGCCACATCATCATGGGATCCACATGTAGGCCAGGGGAGGACATTGTGCCCCTTTACTCATCCCTCATCATGCCCATAATTGACTATGATGAACCTGTTGGCATGCACCTTACCAGACACCTGCAGCAACTGGAGCTACCACATATGTACCTCGACAAGGGGATCAAAGTGCTCAAACAGATGCCACATACTGACTGGTTAAAGTAGCAGCAGCTCTACTCAGTGACATACTGCCTCTTCATAGGCAATCTGTGCCTGACATAGAAGGCCAGGTCATACCCTCACTTAATGGCCATGCTGCATCTCAGAATATCCAGATCCCACCAGGATACACGCTGGAAATACTTGAACCTCAAGAGTGATATACATAGGACATGGTGGAGGGGCACATTCACAACTCAGAGGCTCCCTTCATTCCTGATTATTATCCCAATAGAGGTTAGGCAGACTGACTCATTGACTATCTTCAAGAGCGATATTAATGACTGGATGTGACATTGTAGGGTTACCCTGGGTATCACTTATGTGTCACTGTGAGAAAGAGGCACAGTATACTAACCTTGGAAAAGGGCATAGCAAGACAGATTCACAATGCATGTTGAAAGGCACACACATTCTGGCTAGGTGGATACATGCCCTGGGCAGATATCCCTGTACGAACCTATGGACCTATGTCTCTTTTTCACCATTGGCCCTATGTGCTGTCAATCACCAATGTAATCTCAATACTCCGGTAGCATGTGCAAAGGTCAGTTGTCAGTCACCTCTATGGTACAGTTGTGGAATATGTGTGTCATGTAGTAATGTCACAGCTGCCACATGTACACAGTCAACCCTATCCCCTACCCATTGATGTACATCACATGTATGAGATGGAAACACATGGCCAAACTGTAACAACAACATACAAGTCAGTCAGATGCATGGACACATATGACTCAGTCATTGTCCATGCCACCACAGCTGATGTGGGATGTCGCTCACTGGGATACATGATAGGGAACATGGAAGGTATCACTGAGCAAGTGACACAGGCTGGTAGACCCCTGACCTTGGTTGGCATCAGACCCTCACCAGGGATTCCGACAAATTACTGAATGCTAATGTATAAGTGTAGCTACAACACCATAGCTGAATGGTTCTTAGCATGCAGTCACTGCATTGCTATGGAATACTGTCTTACCACTCCCACAACAGGTGAGAACATGCAGCTCCTGTACATCAACAACATGTAGACTTTATGCCCCAGACCAGGTGTGCATCCCTCACTACTAGGCTGATAGCATCTACATCTCACACTGTATATACACATCCCACATGCAGCATCTGCACAGAAGACCACAGTCATAATGTTACCCTGTGCAAATACCATGTATTCACATGTGGCAGGCATCACACATGGTAACTATTGAAAGTCACAGGTACATATGTGTATTTGGCACACACATACATCATGTGTTCATTGCCATAACCGGTGTAATCAATGTCATGCATTATTGTGAGGACAACCCACACACATGGGCATTCTGTGTGTGCACAACACACATGGCATGTCTGTAATCAAAAGCCATACATAATTGTGATATCGTTTAGAAAGGGGTATGTGCATCCTGTAGTGTGTTTTCCCAGTTGCCAAAAGGGATATATCAATCATACGCACTTACCCCCCTTCACACACACTTGCCACCTGCTGGATTCAAACCCCTACCTAATTATGTTAAGACACTAGAAATGGACGCATTAGCACAGTGCGCTATTCGCATTACTGGGGGATTTCTTTCCCCTGATATACTTATAGGGTGCTGACATCATCAGAGTTTAGAAAGTGGAATGATCATCCTGTGGTGTGTTTTCCCAGTTGCCAAAAGGGATGCTTCTTTCATACACACTCACTTAGCTCCCTTCACACACACTTGCCACCTGCTGGATTCAAACCCCTACCTAACTATGTTAAGACACTAGAAACGGACGCATTAGCGCAGTGCGCTATTCGTATTACTGGGGGATTTCCTTTCCCCTGATATACTTATAGGGTGCTGACATCATCAGAGTTTAGAAAGTGGAATGATCATCCTGTGGTGTGTTTTCCCAGTTGCCAAAAGGGATGTTTTTTCATACACACTTACCCCCTTCACACACACTTGCCACCTGCTGGATTCAAACCCCTACCTAACTATGTTATGACACTAGAGACAGACGCATTAGCACAGCGCGCTATTTGCATTACTGGGGGATTTTTTTTCCCCTGATATACTTATAGGGTGCTGACATCATCAGAGTTTAGAAAGTGGAATGATCATCCTGTGGTGTGTTTTCCCAGTTGCCAAAAGGGATGTTTTTTCATACACACTTACCCCCCTTCACACACACTTGCCACCTGCTGGATTCAAACCCCTACCTAACTATGTTATGACACTACAGACAGACGCATTAGCATGGCGCGCTATTCGGATTACTGAGAAAATCCTTTTCTCCAATATACTTATAGGGTGCTTACATGATCAGTGTCTAGAAAGGGGGATGAGCATCCTCTGGTGTGTTTTCACATTTGCTAGGGGTAACATTTGGACCAAGTGTGTGAGCATGCCCAGTTCAGCCTTCCCATGGCATGTTGTGTGAAAGATGTCTCATTTATCTAAGTGTGTGAGCATGCCCAGTGTGGGCTTTACATATGTTGAACTCTGCAGCCCATCACATTTGTGGATGAGTGTGACCTTCAACAAATACCTCCAGTTTATGGTTGTGTGTTCTGTGCCATGTTGTGTAGTTACTGTCCGAATGCTTTTTGTGTGAACAAAACAGGGAGTATACTGTGCCTGCAGGTTTTGCATGGGGTACTTTGCACACAATTGTCAACATCCGTTCATACTGACCTAACACTGTAGCACTGTCTAGTGTAGTGTTTCAGTACTTTCACTGTGGTGGTCAGTATCCTGGGCTTTAGTCCTATCACTGCTTTACGTTTCCATAGTGTGCACAACAGCCTGGTTAGGGTCCAGTTGTGCACATCTGCACAAAGGCAGTGCCTCTACAGACCCTGTTAATTGCTGCCCCATAAGCTTAACAAGTGTAGTCTGCAAATCTATAGAGAGGATCATAATTGAGCTCATAAACAAAGATATAGGGGACATGCAGACATTGTACCCATCCCATTTTGGCTTGGTCAGGGGCAGATCATGCCTTTTGTACTGGGTTGACATGTTCAAATTGGTCACTTAGGCCATTGTTGGGGAAAGGCAGTCCATACAGCCTACCTTGGCCTTGCAAACACTTTCAACACAATACCCCACTCAGGTATTGTGGAAAACCCTAACAACTGAAATGTAAACCCATATGTCACAAGATGGGTTGCAAACTCGCAAGGACGGGACCCACAGGGTTAGAGTTGCTGGCACTATGTTAGACTCCAGGCTGGTCACAGGTGGTGTCACACAGGGCTCAGTCCTTGTCCCCATTGTTTGTCATGTACTTCCCAGAAGTACAGGCCAACATGGGAGGACTTTGGATGACAATGTTAGCAGATGACTGCACACTGGGCACCATAGTGGACAGTGCATCACACACAGATATCCTTCAGAAGGGACTCACAGTAACTGATAGCTGGTGCCAGGGCCATGGCCTGAAGTCAAAGTGCACAACATGTGTAGACATACCCTTCAGGAAAAGCAAGGTGACCCCAAGCTACCATATAGGTGGCAATCCTCTAAGCACAGAGGAGGTTATCATGGACCTGGGGACCCAGGTTGACAGTCGCCGTTCTTCTGAGACTCACATTGCTAAAGTGGCTAGGAAGACCTTCCACACTGCCCACCTGATCAGGCTGGGATTCACATCCAGATCTAGTGGGTCATTGTTCCCCTGTACTCTTCACTTATCAGACCGGTGATCGAGTCGAATACCCTATTCTGGCTGTATCTCACCCAACATCTGCAGCAATTGGAGACACCCTGACTGTCCCCCACCTAAAGGATCAAGGAACCCCAACAGCTGTCATATGCTGCCAGATTGAAGACACTCACACTCTATTCACTCACATACCGTCTGCTTAGAGGTGACATGTGCCTGACATGCGAGGCCATGTCCAAACAGAGATTAATGGACATGCTCCACCTCAGACTCAGAAGATCCACCTGAACCACTAGTGCAGGTGACTTACACCTTAGCAGGGATGTATGTTGGACATGTTGGAGGGATGGAGTTATCACCGGAGACTCCTATGCTGTGGAATACAATCCTGGTCCATTTGAGGCAGAGCACCTTGCTGGCTGTGTTCAAGAGGTATCTTGACCTAATGCTAGTCGGAGAATGTGTTTGTCCATCAACACATTGTAAGCATAGTTTGCCATGTCATATGTCTTGTTTAGTATACTGTGCCTCTGTCTACCTGTGACATAACATTGATACCCAGGGTAAACCTCCCATCTCCCATCCACTCATTAGGATTCCTGTTGAGGGGACTCAACCAGTGTCTCTATGGACAACCTGTACTGGTAGTTTACTCATGTGTGGGGTGGCTTCTGTGTTTTGGATAATGCAGTACAGCCTGTCCTATATATGTCAGTGCTGGGGTTCAGGTCCCTCATGTGCATAGCTCCCTGCCATTCTGATTGTACAAGGTGCAGCATGTGCATTGATTCCAGCTTGGACATGGCTTTCTACATCAGGCACAGCTTGCATCTGGGTGGACAGCATGGCAGTGTGTGGAGCTGCACTCTGTTTAATCAGACTACACATTACATGTGTTCCAGCTCTGTCATACTCCTGGTGAGGTACTGTTGTGGACTTTACAGGTGCTGGATGTGTGTGCATGAAGTACACTCCACAGGGGCTGATGTGGTCATGTCTACTGCAGAAGAAAGATAACTGCAGAACCAGAATGACCTCCCTTAGCTAGATGTCAGACAGCATGGACCATACAATCATAACTGAAAACAGGACCCTCTCCACAAAGGGAAAGTGTCCTGTCTGGTGGACCCCAGCCATAAACAAACTGTATGACAGATGAGGGTTACTAATGCAAGACAGAGCTACATCTCCAAAAGGGAAGACAGCTGTGATCAGCACTAGTAGAAAGCTACATTATCTCATAAAGACATGCAAGGTCAACTTGGGGACATAAATCACCAAAGACAATGAAGGTAACCACACTGCTTTCTTCAGTTATGTCAGACACCTGGTTGTGAACCCTCGGATATGCTCAGAGTTGGTACACAACAACATATATTCCAGTGACCTGACAGATATTGGCAACATTCTGGCGGACAGCTTCAGTGCGATTTACCCTCCCTCACCCCCAAAACAAGATAGTTATCACTGCTGTATGTAACCTCACTGTCATCTTGGATGTCCATGTGAGAGCCACACTCAGCAAAGACAAGTACACAGCATCCATGGGACCTGCTGGTATCTCCAGTTGCATGCTATGTGAACTCCAGAAGGGCTGGACCCATATATACAACTGCTATTTAACCTTAGTCTTGCTACAGGATATGTACCTGAACACTGGCATACGGCAACAGTGGTCCCACTCCACAAAGGAGATGCCTCCACAGACCATGGCAACTAACACCACACAGGCTTAACCAGCCTTGTCTGCAAAGATATGGGAGGAGTCATGGAGCTCTTACACAGACACATTACTGACCTACGGACCCTTGTTCCCACCTAGTTCAGCTTTGTACAGGGCAGATCCTGCCTTTGCACCTTTGCACCCAGAAAGTACCTACCATGAAGATCAGGGTTCTTCAACACATGTCATATGCTTCCAGAATAGAGGAAGTCCAGCTTTGTTCAGTGTCATACCGCATACTTACAGGTGACCTATGCCTGACATACAAGACCATGTCCAATCAGGATTTGGTGGACATGCTCCACTGCAAGCAATCCAAATCCACCAGAGCCATGAGAGCTGAGTATTTGAACCTCAGCACATACATGTATAGGACATGCTGGAGGGACAGAGTCATAACTCAGAGGCATCTCACACTCTAGCAGAGTATCCCAGTTCATGTTTGACAGAGTCCCTCACTGACTCTCTTCAGGAGACATCTGGACAACTGCATATGAGACGGAGGCACAGACTAGACAGAGACACAGTCATGTTATTCAATTACGTAAGGGGGTCATAATGTGTCACTACTAAGTCAGAGGCACAATATTCAGAATCTATTCTGTACACTTATTACCACTATAAGGGGTGGCAATAGCCACATCACTATGGCTAGGCTTATACATGCACTAGGGCAGATAGCCTAGTAGTACACTATGACACTATGAAACACCGGTGTATGTGTAGCTATTGTCAATCAAACAGTATGATGTGGCTTGGGGGGCTTGATATCTCCCTGTATTCCAACATTGTTTTGTCTATTCCTTCTAGCATGTCTAAGGATCAGTTGCTAGTGTCCTCTCCTGCTCAGCTGGTGAACCTGGGAATATTGAGGCA
The DNA here is from genome assembly GCF_019279795.1 of Protopterus annectens. NCBI lineage: Eukaryota > Metazoa > Chordata > Ceratodontiformes > Protopteridae > Protopterus > Protopterus annectens. The sequence goes on from NC_056736.1 coordinate 156,977,030, forward strand.
CTGTTACACTTGCCTCATGTACACTGACAACCCTCTCCTTCTGCCATAAAACACACATACATGTGAGAGATGCAACTATATAGCCAAAGTGGAGGCTGAGCTCTCTCAACATAGGACTAGCAAGACCAGAGAGAGGGTGAAGGTAACCACACACACATCTTTAATCCAGTCTCACATGGCACTGTCACAACTTAAGATCATACACATAGACACACAGAGACACTCTCGGAGGCTCTGATCAGAAGTCTACCAGAATGGCAGTGGCCACCACAGCAGACACTCACACAACTGCCTCCACAAGGCACAGCACATGTAACACATTGACCACAGAGTCGGTGTGCCAAACAGTCACAGCCCTTAAGGCCAAACACAATGCCAGACACACTTGTCATAGGTGACTCCATAGTCAGACACACTGATGTCCCACTCACCAGATCAGGTACAGAGGAGGTCACAGTAAGCTGCCTATCGGGCACTGGAATCCACCACATAATGCAAGCACTCAGGTCACTAAACTGCAAGTACAGGTCTGACCCAGTCATAATCCATGCTGGTGTGAACGACCTGAGATGCACCTCCCTGGACTACATGGAAAGAGACATAGAGGATCCCTCTGATTATGTAGGCCAGGCAGGTATGACCCTGACCTTCGGCAGTATCCTACCTTCACCAAGTATGATGCCACATAAACAGAGACAAGATGATCAGCTGTAGTATTTTGCTTAGACTATGGTGTCATTCTAAGGTGTCCAATGTCTGTCTGCCTGGGATGACATGCTGGACAGGCCACGGTGATTTGCAAGGGATGGCTTGCACCTGTCACCCCTGGGCTTCCGGATTTCAGATGATGCTCTTGCCACCCCATTGTGCCTTTTTATGCAAGATTCAGATTCTACACCTACCACCCTAGAACACAGTAAAGGAAAGACACTAAGGGTAATGCTGCTCAATGCCCAAGGTCTCAACCTCAAGCTGCACACACTCTATGCCCTTCTCAGTATGTAGCACATTGATGTCTGTGCTGTGCCTGAAACCTGGTTCACAGCTTCTGACAGCACCCTGGCACTATCGGGTGTTACCTCATATCATGCATTCCGGCACCAGCATCCCGACAACACCAAGAAGGATGGTGGGTGTCCATATTCATCAAGGACACCCTCACCTCATGGTTGGTGGCAACACACGATGCATCGGAGACCATCCAGGTGCCAGTGACCATAGGCAAGACTGCTCTGCAGTTTGTAGCATGTTACATGCCACCCGCTCAAACTCAGGCACCTCACACAGCTATCCTACAAACACTGAAGGGGATAAATGTATCTCCAAACACCATCCTACTGGGTGATTCCAACTATCCACATATAGACTGGGATCACTAATCATGCCACAACACTCTAACACAAAGGTTCCAAGAGTTCATACACTGAAATGCCATGGAACAACTGGTCCAAATCCCCTCAAGTGGAGGCAATATACTAGAACACATCATCACGAACATTGTGTCACACTGTTCAACACCAGACGTATACCCATCATTGGTGAGATCAGATCATGGACTACTCTCAGTGGGAGTCCACATCCCACCCACACCCCAGATGGGAAAAGAAACGGTGAAGACCTTCTCAAATGCCGACTTCACATTTCTGAGGACTGGTGTGGTCTCTTTCAAGGCCCCCAGGCCAGCGGAAACCATTACCCAAGCCACTGTATCACTTAGAAATACCTTCTACCAGCACCTCCAGGACTGCATGGTTCAGGCAATCCCCCCCAAAAAAGACTCTTTGTACCACAGGCAAGCATCCAGTCTGGTGTACCCTAGCCATAAACAAGCTGTACAACACAAGGAAGGAGCTACTACGAGATAGAGCGTAATCCGTAGGGGGGAAGACACCCCTGCTCATTGTGAGTAAAACACTGGGTTCCCCCATACAATCATCCGAGGCATGTTTTGAGAGTAAACCCACTCAGGACTCCAGGGACAATCATGAGGCCTTTTTTACCTATGTTTGAAACCTGGGAGGAACTCCCAGATATGCTCAGACTTAGTTCAGAATGATGTTGATATCACTGCACCTACAGACATTGGCAACATACTGGCTGACAGGTTCAGTGCAGATTTCTTCCCCCAACTAGAGGGGTATGTACACCAGAGGATTGTAGCCCCCCAAACATCTCCACTGCTGGGGTGGGAACTGCTCAATCCAAGGCAGAAAACACTTTATCCATGGGACCAGATGGTGTCCCCAGTTGTGTGCTCCATGAACTCAATGAGTAATTACACCCACAGTTAGGGCAGCTGTTTAATCTTAGCCTCATCTCAGGATATGTTCCCAAGGAGTGGCATACAGCAATGGTGGACCCACTTCACAAAGGAGGTGCCTCCACCAACCCCAGAAACTACCATCCCATCAGCTTGACAAGCCTGTTCTGCTAAGCTATGGAGAGGATCATAATGGGAATTCTAAATGAAGACATAGGGGACTTGCAGACATTGGATCCAATCCAGTTTGGCTTTGTCAAGGGCAGATCATGCCTTTTAAACTTGGTTGACTTTTTCAAAACACTCACCCAGGCCATTGACGTGGGCAAGGCAGTCCACACAGCCTACCTTGACCTGGCAAAGGCTTTGACACAATACCCCACTCAGGTATCATTGAAAACATCACCAGCTTAATTGTGAACCCATACATCACAGCATGGGTTGCAAACTGGCTAAGTGACGGAACACACAGGGTCAAAGTTGCTGGTGCCAGTTCACACTCCAGAGCTGTCACAAGTGGTGTCCCACAGGGCTCAGTCCTGGGCCCACATTTGTTCAGTATCTACTTTTCAGAAGTACGAGCAAACACAGGAGGATTATGGCTGACAAAGTTTGAAGATGACTGCAAACTGGGAAGCATAGTTGGAAACCCATCTGACACAGACATCCTTCAGAAGGGTCTCATAGACACAGATAACTGGTGCCACAGCCATGGCCTTACATTAAACACTAAACAATGCATAGCCATACCCTTCAGGAAGAACAAGGTTACCACTACTTCCCATCTAGGTGGCAATCTTCTAAGCACAACGTAGGTTATCAGGGACCTGGGCATCCAGGTTGACAGTGACCTTTTGTTTGACACTCACATTGCCAGGGTAGTTTGGAAGGCCTTCTACATTGGCCACCTCATCATGCAGTGATTCACATCTAGATCAAGGGAGGTCATTGTTCCCCTGTGCTCATCACTCATCAGACCAATGATTGCATACAATGCCCCATTCAGATTGGATGGGCCCACAAATTCCTTGACAGGAGGTGAAAGGGTCTCAAACATATTTCTTATGCTGCCCAACTGAAGGAATTCCAGCTGTATTCAGTCACTTACTGTCTGCTCAGAGGTGACCTGTGCCTGACATACAAGGCTATGTCCAACCCAGAATTAATGAACATGCTTCACCTCAAAACCTCTACATCCATCAGAACTACAAGGGCAGGAGACCTAAACCTCAACACAGATATTAATAGGATGTGCTGGAGGGACAGATTCATCACCCAGAGAGTCCATATGCTGTGGAACAACATCCTGGTACATGTGAGGCTGAGCACCTCACTGGCTTTGTTCAAGTGAGATCTTGACCAATGGATGGGAGATTGCAGGTATACCCCAGGGATAACCTCAGTATCACTGCTTGACAGAGGCACAGCAAAATAATGGGCATATTATCCATCAACTTGCAGGGGTGGCAGAAGCCACAAAACTCTGGGCTAGGCTTATTAATGCCCTAGGGCAGATAGCCTAGTATGAACCTATGAACCTATGGACATAGGCCTGGGGCAGTTCCTGCTATTAGGACAGTGGTCTGCAGCAAGCTATATAGTAGTAGTCGGTTTTAGCCATTGGTTTTGACCATGGCTATTCCATGTTGCTTCTTGTTGTGGTACAAACATGGGTGTGTGGTTATCCATGCTATTTATTGCTAGTCACCCTCATTTTGTATCTTGTTCCATGTTTTTGCACATGTACATCACTGTATGATGTGCAGCTGTTTCCAGGGTCATATGCGTGGATATGGATGTTAGTTGGGGTCCTCAGGTGTGCATATTGTACATGATATTACATTACTTAACACATGGCATTCATGCCTCAGGTGGTGCTGCAGGGCCACCTCTGTCGGATACACATACTACACTCCCTGTACGTTTGGAAGCAGGTTGTGTCATGTTAGGCATCCCTGTTACTGTATGAGTGAGTCAGAGCGGGTATCAGTCCCAGTGTTCCTACTGACCAAGCGTATGTGCTATGTGTTGCCTCTTTGCCAAGGCCAGGGCATACTGGGCACACCTCTTTCTGCCTACTGGGACAAGGTCAGGTTGTTCCTCCTCCGAGTCACCCCCTGCCTGTGGTGGTCTTGGCAATGCTGTGGGGATGTTTGGCCCAGCCCTGTGCTGGTCCTGCTGCAGCTGTTTCCGCAGGATCATATTATGTAGCATAGCACATATCATGATCATTTGGGTACATGTAGTTGGTGTGTACTGCAAAGCTCCACCAGATGTGTCCAGACACCGGAACCGTGACTTGAGCAGCCCAAACACACGCTCTATGATATTACGTGTTTGTGCGTGTGCCTCATTATGGCGTTCCTGTTCAGGTGTGTGTGCATTTCTGATGGGTGTCATCAGCCACGGCTCAAGTGCATAACCTGCATCCCCACTAAGTGTCCCTTTGGGAAGTCCCCATTGGCAAATGAGTGGTACAGCTGCGTCAGATGCCAGATGTGGGAATCGTGGTAGCTCCCAGGGCAGCCAGCACACACATTCATTATTATGCCCTGGGCATCACACACGACCTGGCAGTTGATGGAGGGGTATCCCTTGTGGTTAATGTAGGCTCTACCCCGCTCACCGGCTGGTGCTTTGATGCGTATGTGCGTGCAGTCTATTGCACCCAGCACCTCAGAGTATCCCGCTATTTGCTGGAAGAGACGCATATTGCTGGCCACAACCTCACGGTCATTAGGGACATATATATGATCACTGACATGTGGTGACATGGCATCCAGGAACTGGTGCAGTACACTGGAGGCTGATGCCTGTGATATCCCCATCATATCGCCAGTTGGTCTCTGGAAGGTACCTGTTGCTAGTATTCTTAGGCCAACACATACCTTGGTTTCCACTGGGATGGGCTCCCCTCTGTTGGTTCTGTGTGTGAGGTGTGGCCTGCACAGCTCAACAATCTGCTGCAGGAGCTCTCTGTCCACTCTATAGCGCTCTACTATCTCCAGCTCATGTAACCCATGGTAGGTGACCCTGGGCCTGTATACTCTTCTCCTTCTCCTCACTCTGGGTTGTCTGTCAGCATCTGCATTGTCACCACCCTCAGCAATTTGCCTATGCCTGACTATAATAGCTATGGCAGCCCCTAGCATTTCTGCTCTGAGTTCAGCTTTTTTCAGTTTTCAATTCTGATAGCTTAGTTTCTGGCAGTATCTGTTGTGAGAAACAGCCTGCACTGCTCCTTGCAGTGTTTTAAGTGCTGGGTTGGGCTTCTAGTCTGCCTGTGTAATTGCCTGCTTCTAATTGTTTCCACCAATTAACTCCAGTAGAATCCTCTGGCAGTTTACCTGGATTTTAGTTGTTTCCTGTTTCCTCTCTGTTTCCTGAGGGGGAGCAATGTGCACACCAGCTTACACAAGCTTACAGTCACTTAAACACGCTCACACATCCTTACACGGTGTTACACGTGCGCACACATCCTTACACGGTGTTAGCTAGGCTGATTCATGCTAAAATGCGCACACTGCCTTACACACGCACGCCCACAAACCGTTGTAAACAGTTTGCAACACGCCCCACATGTTGAACCTGCCTTACACGCTACGTGCACATGCAAGTATATCAAGAAACTTTGAGTGTAGGGATAGCGTATACCCTCAATTTCTTGACTTTCCTAGTGTTCTGTTGGGACACACCTCCCTCCCTGATGTCTGTCTGTCATCTGTTACCTTACATTGCCCTCCAATCTGGTACATTTATTACTATCCTTCCCCGTGATGTCACCTACCTCTTACTCTGTTCGTCCGCCTTCTCTAACTCTTACAGTACTCAGAAAGTGCTCATTACCTATGTGGCAGTGTGATTCAGTATTGTAACCCTCATTTACATAGGATTGCCTAGTAATGCTTAGTTACATGTCTTACACGGAGCTTCCCCTTGACAACCTACTAAATGGAGGCCATATTGTTTTTGGTCTGCAAGTCCCTCCATTGACATTTCATGTAATACATAAATCCCACAATTGTGGGTTTATAAGCTTCGGTTTTCAGTTTTAGGTAGCGCACCCGTTTGCGGGTGTGCTGCAGTTAAACACAAAATCCCGTGAAAAAAAAAAAGTTATATAACTTATTTTGCAACACTTTTTCATGCCAATGGCCACATATTTGGCCATTGGCATGCTTAATGAAACATATGCACCTTTTATTTGGAGCTGACATAGCTCCGTTTTTAATTTTGCAGAAATGTACTCAGTTGTCAGCTGAGTACATTTCTGCAGCTAACACGTCCGTTACACAGACTGGTTTCTGCTTCGTGGATCGCTCAAATACCTCATTTGCATATCTTGGAGCTGCAAATGAGGTATTGAGCATTTCCACGCCCAGTCCGGGTAAGAGACGTGTTAGCTGTCTCTTACACGGAGATTTGGGCTGTTCCTGAATCAGGAGGCTTACACGGAGGCTTACACTACTCTTGAACTCCGTGTAAGCCTTCCTGAATCTGGCCCTATCTTTTAACATACTTATCTTTTGTTATATTCTTTACAGTTTCTTTTGGTTTAATGAGTGTAATACATCATAAAATATGCATTTCAAAAATTATAAATATTTTAATACATGATATATATTTAGCATATAAATTGTGTTATTTTTCAAGATAGATTTTTGAATTCTGTGCATATTTGTTAGAATAATTTACATGCAATTTCCCACAAAATTAACGGTTACATTAAGTATGACATTTTCACTCTCAGTTGCATAATTATATTGTTTTTTTTTGGCATTTGTATTGCCATCAGCAATAAGGAAAAAAAATCAAAGCTGCCACAATTTAAGAATATTTACACTTGAGAAATTATGCTGCAATATAGAAAAGTCATTATTCTTCCCTTTTATGCAATAACTATTCAATTAATGTTATCTCTTACTGTGATAAGCAGATTGTGTGCATAGAAGTTACTGCTAATTTGTTTGTAGGTTATGCAAATATCTTAGGAGAAAATATCCTCATTAATGGCAAGTCATGCATTTCAATAAATATTGATAACATTTCAGCTTGAAACATGTAAATTCTATGCTCTTGTGCCAGTGTAACAATTATTTCTTAATTCTAACATATAAAGCAAGATCTTCTAATGAGGTGTACAATATTCATGTGGTACAGGCAATGGATCAACCATATTGTAAGCCATTTTTCATTTCATAGAAGGCAGACTAGATCAGCAAATCTGTACCGGTCAATGCAATGCCTACAGGCATGTGAACAAAACAATGGCACTGGGATACAAGCCTTTCTTAGTGACCCAATTTATATTCCAGAACAGATGTGTGAAAATAAGCTAATAAAGAGCAGCATACAGAAACCTAATAGGTAACAACTCAAAACAAGGTCAATGCATACAGGCTAACTCCTGATAGCCTTCATAATAAGATGAATGTCAGGCTTAAAAAGTGGAGAAACTTGTATTTATGATTTCAAACTCAAAGTGAAGTTACTGCAAACATCTTGATTCAATTGACCTTTATACTGAGAAGAATGGCATACTAGAAAGATGGACAGAGTTGCTTTTGTTATCCCTACATTGACTATGCTCATATGAGATCTTTGAGAATGAATGCCGGGAGGGGGGTATACACTATGTTGAGTTTGTAGTTCTATTTTGTAATTGTCATTCTCTAAAGTGCAGCGGTCTCAAAAGTTAGTACTCGTAAATAGCAAAGAGCAGATAGCCAGCTCCCACTGCTAGTCATTGTGTTACTTATTTACTGACATTTGTTTACAGGGAAATTTAGAGTAGATAATTGTATCTGTTTGCAGTGGTGGCTTGGAAATAAAAATGCCACAAATATAAGAACAGAAGATAAATATACACAGGTGAAGCTGATATCATATTACAATGTACTGTCTATACATGTATTAATACAAATATGAATACACATATGACATATGTGATATATAGACTAGTACACATATACCATCATTAAAACAAAATAAATAGAATATCATGTAGCTTTGAAACATGGTGACATGTTATGAGTGAGTGTATTACTCACTCATAAAGCAAATGTTAGCATGGAACAGATGAGGTGGAAAGAAATGGAGGGGACAGCGACAAAAAGTATTTGTGAGAGGTAATATGGGAGAAATAAAGAGTAAAAGCAAGATTAAGAGTAAGGGCAAGAGAAATAAAACAAGGAAAAGGAGAGAAAAGGTATATTAAATGTATTAGGGAAGAAGGGGTTCAAATTATTAGCCAGGCGAGCAGCGCGTGCAAAGCCAGCTGTCTGAGACAAATTCTTTTGGTTATGGCTTAAATAAATAGATATTATATATTACCTTGTTTGGCACAGGGACTGTATTCCAGACTTTTGCTGCACAGATTGAGTACAGACTTTGACTGCAGTTTTTGTAAGCTTATATATCATAGGATCATAGATTTGTAGAAGATTACTAGGTTATCGACCCAGAGGTCATTTCAAACCTTGCTGTTTCATCCCACTGTGATACCATAGAAATGTTAGTTAATACCCAAGATTGCATTTAGTAATGGGTGCCTATATCCAGGAGGGTTTTGGGTGCTATTCCTGGTAAGAATTTATGGTGCCCCATCTGCTTGTCCAGGTTCCTTTTGAACATTGTCATAGAGGTGCTCTGTTTCACTTGAATAGGTAGCCTATTCCAAAGATGTGGCAGTCATTCAGAGATAAATCTGTCCCACCAGCATTTCCTATTTAAGTTGCAGGCCATATTTAGTGCCTGAAATGGGTGGCCCTAGTCACATTTGATTTACAGATATGCTGCAAGTTCATTAGGTTTGAGTCTGAGATTGTTCTGTAAGCCAGGCATAAGTCTCCCCTAAAAAGTCTATATGATACAGAGTAAAGTGACAGGAATTATGTCAGTCTGTGTATGGCCTATGCTACAGTCCTTTGATCTTCTTTGTTAGAAACCTCTGAGGTCTCTCCAATTGCTGCAGGTGCTTTGTACAGTACATGCCAAACGGTGTGTTATACTCAATTATGGGCTGGATTAGTGCCGTGTAGTTATAACCTCTTTTGCTTTCAAGGCCATGCCTTTACTAATAAAGTGTGCTACATAGAAATCCTTCCTTACTACAGTAGACATATGGTGGCTGTAGTTAAGGTCACAGTCAACTTTTGATCCCAAGTCCCTTACCACTTCTTGGGTACTAAGGATATTATTGTTGATTTGATAGTGTGAAGGGACATCAATTTTGCTGAAGGGAATGATGATGCATTTCTTTGCATTCAGTTTGAGACCTTGACTAAGACACCAGTCAATGGTCTGCATAAGACCCTCCTGGAGTAAACTGACATAATTTGGGGATTTAATAATTGCACCCAGTTTGCAGTCATGTGCAAACATGGTCAGTCACAACCCCTTAGTTTTGACTTGAACTTCTGAGAATTATATACCAAACAGTAGGGGGCTCAGCATTGACCTCTGTGGAACCCTGCTGGTAACAGGTTTGCTGGTTGATGTGGAGTTGCCCGCTTTGATAGTGTGTGTCTGGTTTGTAAGCCAGTTGGCAACGCATGTTACAACAAAGGGGTATATATTCAGTTTGCTAAGTTTATCAGTAATGCCTGAGTGTGAGATTAGGCTGAAAGCCTTTGCCAAGTCGAGGTATGCTGTGTGCACAGATTTGCCCTCATCAATGGCCCTAGTCACACTTTTGAAAAAATCCACCATATTTAACAAGCAGGATCTGCCTTGATGAAGTGGAATTGAGTAGGATCAAGGCTTTGGAGGTCATCTATGTCTTTATTCATAAAGTCCATAATGATATGTTCCATATCCTTACAGATGAGACTGGTCAGGCTTATGGGTCTGTAATTCCCTGGGTCTGATGCTAGGCCACCTTTGTGGAGGGGAATAACAGTTGCTGTTATCTATTCTGCAGGATCAAAGCCTGTTGTTAGACTATGATTGAAAAGTGTACTTGATGATGCTAGTTCATATTTAGTTTGTTTAAAAGACAGGCTGGAATGCCAACTGGTCCTATATAGACTGTGTTTTTTGCCTTGGATAAGACTTTGATGACCTGTTCTTCAGATATGTAAGGTTAGGAAGAAGTTTGGGGCAAGGTTTATGATAGGTTTGGAGGGGATAGGGGAGTGAAATTTTCACCAAACCTATCCACTAGCAGGTTTGCTATCTCTCTTGCATTAGTGTGTGTGATATTGTTGGTCAATAGTTCTGCACATGCTTGGGCCCTACCTTTTACGCTGTGTACATAAGGCCTTATGGCTATTCTTGTCTATGCTAGCTAAGTTTTGCTCAAAGAATCCCTTAGAAGATTTGACAAGTTGTCTTATTTGCCTGTTGAGGCTGAGGAAGGTGCTTTTACATTGTTGGAGTCTCGCCCTTGTTTTCATTGACAGGAACTTTCTGCATCTATTGTAAAGTTTGTTGATGCTGGATGTCCACCATGGTAACTTGTTTTTACTTGGGCTCTGGCTTTGATTCTTTCTGGTACAGCCAAGTCTATATATTTATACAAGTGAGTGTACAGGGCTTAAGTGTAAGCTTCGGTGTCGTTACCACTTCCAGCTGGGAGTGAGGCTTGGAATGCATTTATACCTTCACCTAAGAGGGTGTAGTTTGCCTTGGTGAAGTTTTTAGTCTAATTTCACCTGAGTTCTGGTGTTAGTGTCAGCTTGAAGGTGATTGACTTGTGGTCAGATTTAACTAATGAGGGTCTGACAGTTCCAGTAGTGCATCTGTTTCACATGCGAGGGAGGAACTTATATAGTATGTTGGTTCCTCTTGTCAAGGTATGAACAATTTGTTGCAGGGCATTTGAGTTACCAAAGTCAAGGAACTTTTCTGCTTGCAAGTAAGGGCTAGCATAGGTTTCCCGTTTGATGGTGGGATAATTTAAATTCTCCATAGCCACAGTGTTCAGTAACATTTGGATTGCTTCCAGTTTGGTCAACTAGACTTCATGCACATCATAACCCATGGAGGAGGATCTATAACTGGCTATGACTTGAATGGGGGTCTTCACCACCGTAACCTGAACTTGGAGTACCTCCATGGAGTTGTCTAGTCTAACTAAACAGAAGGTGAATTTATCTCTAATATAAATAGAAACACTGCCTCCTTTGGTTCTCACACATTCATTTTACAGTCTGAAGGTGTGGAAGGCATTGTAGCCTTGCAAGGCTGGGGTACTCTCTGAGCCCTTGAAATAGGCTTCTGTGACTGCACAGACATCTACATCTTCCAGTGATAGAACTGCTTCCAGGGTGTGCAGTTTTTGGTTTAAGCTCCCAGAGTTTAGCAGCATGACCCTTATTTTGTTATGACTGGCAAATTTCACATTGGTAAGTTTGTTTTAGAGACCTTGCCTAAAAAAGGCACTATGGGGGTGGCAAAAGCCTTTGCCAGCAGCTGAAAGCCTAGAGGTGCCACATGTAAACCATCTCTGGTAAAGCAGAGAGATTTGTCAACCATGGCTTTCCAGGCTGACAGGAACTGGATCCCCTTTGAATGGCACCAAAAGCTAAGCCAATTATTGAAACCAATCATTTTTTGTTTGTACTTGGCATCATTTTAGGCGAGGGTAGTATGTTGCTCAAGACTAGGGACATACCTGTCTGGGACACATGCTCAGCTGTCTGGGATATGTACTTAGAGAGCTAAATCATGTCTTTTTTCATATAGTCCAGTGAGGTACGTTTCAGGTCATTCACTTCAACTTGAAATATGACAGAGTCATAATGGTACTTGTTGCTGAGAGACCTGAGTGCATGCATGATCTGAAGAATCCTGACACTAAACAGGCAGCTGACTGTGACTTTCATCTTGTCCAGCCTGGTGAGTAGGGCATCTGTGTGTCTCACTATTGAGTCTCCATTGACTAGAAAATTTGTTTTTTTTTAGTGCTATGCCTTATAGGATTGGTATGTGATACACTGGTGTTGCTATGTGTCATGGGTGTTGTGGGAACTGTGTTAGTTGTAGCCATCTTGTGTTTTGGAGGTCTCTGGAGTCTCAGCAGGTTTTTTGAGAGAACCTTCATGTATGTTGATTTTTGTGTTAGCTGCATACTATGTGTACTATGAATAGTGGTACTATATGCACGTGTAGTGGTGGGTGGCTTGACAAACTCTTCAGTGTTACTGTTTTGAGTGCAAGAAAGCATGGATAAAAGATGGATTCAAGATTGTTGGTGTAGACACATCTCTCATATTCTGTACTGGAGTGAATTATTAGTAGAGGGTTGTCAGTGTACATGAGGCAATTGCTGCACTACCTCAAGAGACACAAGTCAACAAGGTTGGCAGGAGAAACAAGGTAGTCCAACTATCCATAATATTGTCACTAGGGGGGCTTTTCAGGATTGATCAAGGCGGATCTCAGTGGATGAATATTTTTGCCTGTTTTATTTTTTTTTTATTCATTTTTTTAGTGGTAGTTTAATAGGTTTCAGCTCACTAGCAGTATTTTTGACACTGTGAAAGTGTTAAGGATGAGGGCTTCACAAATGTGCTACAGCTGTAACTAAGGGAAAAAACTGTTGAATTAATCTGTCCGGCTATGACACACAATTGTGCAGCTGTGTGCAGTGCTGCATGATGTGCAAATGTGCAGAAACTTGCTCAACTGCAGGGCTTAAATGCCAGAAGCTAAAAACATGAACATTTAAAAAGGTTCAAAAGGACCAATGAGGATGCTTACTCCAAGCCCTAGCCAACCACCCTTCACCAGATAGGCTCCAATCAGCACAAACAGATTTCTGTCAGAAGATTGAAAGTGATGATTTGGGAGGTAGTGGTGGGGAATTGTACTAATAGCTGGGTAAGATTTGCTATTATATATAAATGTATGTGTTAAGAGAAAGGGTATAATTTATCTAGTGGAATAATCCTAGCCAGTTTAGTTTTTAGAGCAGGCCAGTGACATGTTCTGTGATTTGCATTAGCTGCAAACCTCTTCACATTTTTTAGTGTTATTTTAGTTTATATTTTAGGGTGGTTTGAAGGATATTCAAGATGGGATAACCATATAATAGATTGTGGAGTAGGTATGTGGTGACAGAAGTGACACTGGGCAATGCAGTAAGGAATTTCTTTCACAATATATAGCATTCCAAGTCTTTTTTGAGTCTTTTTGTATGTGGAGGTCATATTTAAGGTTTGCATATTTTGTAAACCTACAGATGATTTGTATGAGACACTACTTAATTTGGAGTCTTAATTAGGAATGCCATTTTAAAGTTGTATTTCTTATGGGTAAGTGATTTGAAAAAATAAAATAGTTTGGATTTATTTGGATTAAGAAGGAGTTTGTGTTTACAAAGCCAGTTTTCTATTGAGTTAAAGGAATATTGTATAATCTTTTCTAAATTTTCTAGACTGTGTGGGAGGCAAGTAAGGGTGGAATTTTCTGCATACTGTACAATGGATGCTTGCTGCATAAAATTATCAAGACTGTTTATAAATATATTAAATATAAAATGACCAAGGATAGATCTTTGTGGGGCACCTGTACTGATGGGTAGATAAGGGGAAATAGTAGAATTTCATTTGACTGCCTGGTAGCATTCTAACAAGTTATTATTAAACCACTGAACAGGTTGTGAGATACCCAATGTGGACATCTGTAGTAGGTTGTTTTATGAGACACAGCATCAAAAAGCTTTAAGTCTAGGAATAAGGAAGGTTAAGAGTTTACCTTGATCCCTGGTTTTATTTATGATATCTGTAAACGTAAGGAGGGCAGTTGCTGTACAATTAGCAGGTCTAAAGTCATGGTGAGTATTGGTTAGTAACTGTTCCTTTAAGATATGCTGGAATAGTTGTTTACTGACTCATTTTTCCAATATTTTTGAGGGGGGATATGACTGGAATAAGTCTGAAACTGTGTATCTAGGTAGAAGTTCCATCTTTGTGGAGAGGGATAAACTAGCATATTGTGCAGATTTTAGGTATACATAATTGCTGTACTGACCTATTTAAAAGGCTGTAGACAGGATATGCAATGGTGTTGGCAGCAGTTTTGAGGTATAATGCAGGAAGGTTATCAGCAGAGCATGAGCAGGGTTTATGTTTGGATACTATTTTTATATGAATGAGGCAATGATTGGTTTTAGTGTGATGGTGGTGGTATTAATGGATGGGGTAGACGTGAGTCAGGACAGTCAAGAAGAGAATCATTGGTGAGGGCAGCTATGCTGTCAGTGAAGTACAATTTAAATTTGGTGGCTGTTTCTAAGGGGGCAGGGTACTGGAACAAGGGTTAGGGACATTGTTAGTTCCTGAGAGTAAAATTTCCTGAGTGTAAAATGTGTTTGATGGATGACCACAATACTTTGGGGTTATATCTATGGTTCTTTTGTAAATCAAAACATTATCATTTCTTATCAGGCTCAATTTGCTTTTTTTTGGTAAGGTTATGAAGTTTTTTAAAGCACTGTAGATTTTGTGATTTTGCATTAGACAGGTCATACAGGTCAGTAAGTAAAGGGGAAAAGTTAAATCTTACTTTCTTTCTATGTAGTGATGTGAGGTTGCTTAGGATGCTTATAAAAGTTGACCTGAACCTTTCTACTGCCTCATCTAATGGCAAAGTTTTTAGAATAGTCCAGTTAAATAGGTTTTGAGCAGCTAAAATTATTCAGGGTTAAATTTTGAGAAATTATGTGTATTTCCTTATATTTGGTGTTTGGCATGGTGAATCAATACATCTGACAACATATATAGGACAGTGATCACTAAGAAATTCAGAAAGGTGTTCTTGATGCAGAGTGGTTTCAAGAATCAGAGATCAGAATCCAGTCAAAAATGGAACTATTGTCTTTGGGTTTGTTATAGCAAGTAGGAGAAGTAATAAGATGTTTAAAGCCATGAAAGCTGATGCTCAAAGAAGGATGGATGTAAAAGTACATCAGCTGATAATGACATCATGTAGGATGGTTGTTTCATTGATAATATTGTTTGAAATCCAGTAAAGGATGTCTTCAAGGGTGGATATATTGTTTCCAGGTGAGTTATGGTCATTTTATTTTATGTAGAAGATAAGTAACTCTGCATTACTGAACTTGGGTAGAATTTTTGTAAGAGGACAGGCTTCATATTCATTATTAGGTTAGCTACCCCTCCAGCTTTTTTATTTAGCCTGTCAGCCCTAATAATGGCGTATCTCAAGGAAGAATTTCTAAGACTTTTCTATGAGTTTTAGATATGTCTCTTTAAGGGAAACAATATCTGATGTATACTCAGAGTTCCAGGCATGCAGTGCAGTGATTTTATACAAGTGCTATGTATATCCTTGGAGGTAACATTTAGTTGTTATTAGAGGTGACCAGAGGGGATATGGGTGAGATGGGGGTAGAGATAGAAGGAGGGCCCAGGTTAGGGTGTATATCACCACATAGTTTAATTGTTAAAGAATGTTGGAGAGGATAAAGTGGTTTTCATTATGGTAATTTTTACTTGTATTTCTATTTTTTCTTTTATGCTTAGTTCTAGAGTGGTAGCGAGGAGAGGTATATTTAAAGTAAAGAGTAGTTGAGTTGCTAAATAGACCTGGAGCATAGTAAGGAAATGTGCTACTTTTTTAATCACAGTTTCTCCTTTTAGAAACACTGGGCCGGAAATTCTGCACCTCATACTTGTAGTGCGGAATAGTTTTCAATGAAACATTTTCTTTGGCCAACTAACTCAAGTAAAATTGTAATGAATTTCAGTGAACTGTGGTTGCTGATACTTGAAATGAGCAAAACCTTATTCTCATAATTGACCTTATACAAGAACCATGGCATAGAAGATAAAGCCCTGACTATGTTCAGCCAACTCATGTTTAATTAGTTGCTCAGACATATGAGGCACTATCATAGGAGGCAGGGTGCACACATCCTTGGGGGAGGTGGAAAATCCTGGTGGGTGTTGGGAGAGGCGAGCATATCTAGACAACACACAACAGTTTCATTTCCTTGGAGAGACTAGAGAAACAACCATGGAGTGTTGTGAGGGTGGGTTTAGCATTCTTCTGACATTCAACCTTTGCAGAATTGAGAAAAGGATCACAGCTGATGCCCATTGTATGTCCCATCCTTGTGCTGATCCTGGGCACATGTCTGCCTGGAAAGTAAAGGGTAAAAAGCAACAGCAGCATTCTAATGTCTTTGGATGTCTCCGTTTTCTCACTGGCCCCAACTCTAATGCAGAGGAAGTCTGGGATAGTTAAGGAGGGAAGGCAGACAAAAGAGAAGAGTCACTGATATCACCTGATAGCTGCATGGAGAAAAAAACTGTGCAAAAAATGTCTCTGTTGAGTAAAGGGGAGGTGGCAGTCGAAGATAAATACATGTAATATGATGACATACAGAAGATCATATTCCAAACGTGTTACATATCAAAAAGTAGAAAAAATAATCTAAATGGTAAAATATGATGAATCTGATTTTACCTAGACAGAAGTTCTGGACAGTTGAGAAATTAGCCTTTAAACTTTCCTCACCTACTAACTTGCACAATAACCTTCCTGGTAATAGTTTGGAGAACCTCTGTTATCAGAGGTGTCCTGACAGGTGGTTAAATAGCCTTCACCTAGCCTACCTTATTGAATTAAGATGATGATGACATGCAGTGGATCAGAGCAGGGTTCACAGCAGTTCTTTATTAATGGCTTGGTGCACCTGTTGCCTGTTCTCTTGTTTTTCATACCCCACACCCATGGGACTTGCTACAACAATGGCTTAAGGAGTGAGCTCATTGAAGACTTTTCCATCCATGCTTGCTTTTAACAAGGAACCAGTAACTATTTTTACTGTTATGAGATATTTTCTTATTAACTTACTTTTATACTATATGCTTTTTAGCTTAATTGACAATACAGATGGATATGTACCCAATACAAGATTCAAAAACAATTAAACAAATACTGTTAATGACTCTCATTGAACAGATACTGTCAGTGACTCTCTACAAAATTAGCACCATTATCTTTATCTTCTCACAATAAACAATTCTCTACTGCTCTTACGTCCACTAGCATTATTTTCACATTGTACAGACTTCTCTAATTCTATCACCTTTCTTGTTAATGACAATATCCAATACTCATTTTTTAAATTATTTTCCAATTGCTTATCTTTTTTTGTAATTTGGTTGATATATATACATTTTTTCACCTATTTTCTTGCAATTGTATATGATATTTTGTGTTTATATGTGCAATGCTATTCCTAATTCTATGGAATTTAACCAAAGTATGAGGCTAATTGTATATTGTATATTATTGTGGGGGATCACCCATATAATCACATAAAATAGGCTGTATTGCTAAAATCGATTATCCCATTTAACAAATGAAAACAAATAAATAAACATAAATGCATCAAACATATGAACAATAATACAGAAAAACAAGTATTCCTTTGTTTATCATTTTTTTCTGGATTAATCCAACTAAGCTAGTTGCCTCTTTTCAGGGCAGACCCAAGGTGGCATTTATACTCCCATGGGAAATTTGGCTAGGGCATCAGGAAGCATTCCCTGCTCTTGTTTTTTGAGTTTATGTGAATTTCCCCACTCCTAGTGCAGTGGTGGCTGGAGGTGAGTGAAGTGGAAAGTAAAACATGAACAGCACTCATTGCTGCATTTGCAAATTCGGAATTGCAGTTCCAACAGTAGTTATTTGAAGAAAGTGAGGATGCCAAAGCAACAGATTTTGAAAGAAGAGCAAATGAAGTTACAACTCTTCATTTGAAGGGGCTGCAGGATAGAGTACTACAGGGCTTATTTTTGTAGTATGAACCATAAGATGGACAAAAAGTATCAATGAGAGAGAGCATGAATAGACTGCAAGGAGTTGAAAAGAATGATGATGCCATTAGTGAGAGGATGGAAAGAAGAATGGAGCAGAAAGATCTTTCACAGAAAAAAAAAAATCTGTTTTTTTTGTTTCTACTCATGGTATTTTATTCTAGCCTAAATGTTTCTATATAACTCTGCTTAACCCTA
This sequence comes from Protopterus annectens, assembly GCF_019279795.1. Classification (NCBI taxonomy): domain Eukaryota; kingdom Metazoa; phylum Chordata; order Ceratodontiformes; family Protopteridae; genus Protopterus; species Protopterus annectens. The sequence goes on from NC_056736.1 coordinate 156,995,282, forward strand.
TCTTTTAATGTAAACACTGCATCAATTTTAATTTTAATTTTACTGCATTGTTGTAATTATTGCTGCTTGGAGCTTTTCTCCCCGGGCCTCTACTGAAAATGGACATGTATCCAGTTAGACTAGCCCGGTCAACAAATGTAAAATAAATAAAAATAAAAAAAAATAAAAATAAATAAAAAAATAAAATAAAGATAACTTAAAAAATATGCTACTGTTATAGCAGAGACAGAAGAGATTTCAGAGAATGTTAAAAAAATAAGTAGATGAGAAAATACATGGTAAGAATACAGCCTAAAACAGAAAAAATAACATTATATATTTATGGGAAAATGTGACTATGCCCTTAGATATAAGTCTAACAGATGTTAGAGCATTTATTTTGCTGGGGAAATAGGCATTTTTTGACATTATTTTTGAAATTATGAGGAATGAAAAAAATGTTGAAGGACTGCAAAGATAAAGATAAAACTTTCCATTAAATAATATTATATTGTCTGCTCAGAATTCAGTGCTGAAGAAAAAAAAAAAACATTCATACAATTCAGGACTGATGTTGCAAAATAAGCTTTAAAAGACATTTAAAAAACATGTATGCCAGAATGTGTATGAGATTGTAAAATGATTGATAACAGAGGGATATTGATTGGAGGAATAGGAATTTATTGTTTTGGTAAAAATGGAAAATAGTTTCTTGCATATCCCATGTGCTATTATTGTTGATGGTAAAATGAGATCCTGAAATACAGGGGTCCACCTAAAACATGTCTTTTTTATGGATCAAAGAAGTATTTGGTTCGAGAATGTGATAAGAAAAAATATTTACATTGTGGTGAAATAGTGCATGTGGCAAATGGCAAAAATGAAAAAAATATCATTAGAGAAGAGAAAACATATACAAATGTATTCGAATATATACTAGAGTCAATAAAATGAGATTATGCAGCATTTATTTTAAACAAAAGAGAGTTATATGAGCAAAATAAGAAAAGAGTTCAGAATTTTTTTAAACAGATAGTTTTTAACACAAGATAATAAAGAGGACATTTCTACTTTTTAGGAAAACTTTTGAGGAGAGAAAATATGTTTCATGAAGAAGTAAAATCTGAGACAACAGAAATACTTAAAAAAAAGAAATTAAACCTGTTGATTTTTTTTAGAGAAGAGATATAGAGGGAGGAGAGAAGGACATTAAATTACATGAGAATCAGAAGTATTATTAGAAAATAAACTTAAGAATTAAAGAAAAAAGAGTCAGTAGAAGAATAGAGAATAATGTAAAATGATCAATTGTAAGTCTGTGTTGGGACTAGATGGTAGAAATTATAAATATTTTAAACAGATAGAGAAGAGAAAAAAAGCTGTTTTGTGAAAATTTTAAATGAATGGAAATAAAAAGAGCCAGATTCCAAATGAGTTGCTTCCAGTGTAAGTCTGTCCTGATTCCAAAAGTCATGGTCTCAGTGTAAGTTCCTTACTTCAGTGTAAGGCCTATCTATAAACAGGCTTACTGCATGGACCAGATTCTAAAACATCTGCTCTCAGTATAGGTGGCCATTTATACTGGGAGCAAGTATTTTGGAATCACGGTCAGAGGGTTTAGTTATGAAACTGTTTGTGAAGGCACAATTAAATTTATCTGAAAAAATACAATAAAGTGTATTTAAAATACTGGAGGCCAATCACATTAATGAATGCAGATCATAAAATTATGATGAGAATAATGCAGGCAAGGTTAGAGAGGATATTAAAAAGAGTATAGAAAGAAGGGGTATATAGCATTTAAGGAAGACAGATTAGAAAAATGAGTAAGAAAGAATAAGTATATCATAGGAAAGAAGGAAACACAGATATAAGGATTATAGGATAAGATGTAGAGAAGGCCTGGTATAATTTTAAAAGGAGTCAGTTATGGAATTATTAAATCAATGAGAGATTGATGAATAGATTAGGAACAGCAATATATGAAAATAATATGTTTGGGCAGAAAAGGATATTAAAGTTTAAAGAGGAGTGAGGAAGGGATGTCCACTGAGCAGTCTTATGTTTGTATTAGTCATGCATTCACTAATTATAAAAATAACTGAAGTAGATGGGATGGGAAGTTATAAATATGAAGAACAAGGAGGATTTCCTTTAGTCATGACATATACTGATGATGTTGTGACTATAGCAAAAAAATATTAGATGTCTAATGAAATAGTGAAAAGAATGGAGGAATGGTCTGGATCTGCAGAATTAAATATTAAAGATATAAGCAGAGGATTTGGGGAGATAATTAAAGAAGCAGGAATTGATTTCAGTAGGAGGACAATAGAAACATTATGAATACCTTTTGGGAGTTTTGCTTTGTTTAAGAAGCAATGGCAGAAATAAGTAGTTTATGGAGTTCATTGTAGTTAAGTTTTACAAAAAGGTATATATGATTAATACTGTAATATTAAATAAATAAAGCTTTTTAGGATCAGTTGTTTTGTTTCTGAATGAAACAGAAAAATGTTTTGTTACAAGTAGTATTTGGTATTATCTGGGGTTCAGGGTTGAACCCTGTTAAAAGAAGTGTATATATAATAAGGTGAGAAAGAGAGGTTTACATAAAAAATCATTTTTAACATCCTTATGTTTACAGTTGGTTTTAAAAATAATACAAGATGAAAAGGAAAGGAATTTAGCCACCATTTTATCAATTTAAATATCTCTATGAGGAGACATGAAAATTGAGAAGTGGATAATGAATAAAGAGAAATGAGGAATACGGGAATGAAATAATAAGATAAAGGGTTGGGAAATAAATATGGATAAGTTAGAGTAAAAGAGAAAAAATGGTATGAGGCAATTATGAACAGACATTTTATGTTGATCTTTGGAGAAATTTGGATATAGCGATAAGAACAATTAAAGAAATGAAAAATAGATTTACAGGTTTGGAAGAAGGCTAATATCTTTGTGGAGAATAATGATTAAGAAGTCACCAGATAAATGAGATATGGTATATAAGGCTGTGAGTAAATGGAATTTCATAAAATGAAATGAAAAGGAAAAATTGGAACACGTTTTCATAATGTCCTAGGGTTATTAGTTTAGGATTAAGTTGAAGAAATATGACTTTATAGAAATATTAGAAGATGTGAAAATAGAAAAATAGTATTTATAGGTATAATGAATGTGGGTTGAAAATGACAGACAAAAAAGAAAAGTTATGTATGCCAATTATTTTTTCATGTGTGGCAAGCAAGGACAAACAAATATGTCTTTGATAAAACATAACATACAGATGATATTATTAAAAATAAGATTTTGTTTATGGCAAAAAGTGTGGGGATGTAGAAGCTGAAAACCTGTGTTAGTTTGAGACATCAGTGATGTATTATGACACAAGGTTTGATTTGTTGGATATATACAATGAGGGGGTCAAATGTAATCTTCTTTTTATGTTTATAAAAAGGCTGTTTGATTTAAATAAAGGACCCCTTCTCTTTTCAACATGTGCCATGAGATATTTTACATCTATCTGATCTACCACCACTCAGACAAATGGAATTTTGGTCTAATGTCTCATCTGCAAGACAGCATACTTAGAAGAGCAACAGTCTTAATACTGTACTGCAGGGTCAGCAATTTGAAAAATAATCAAACCACTTCAAGCGGGAACAGCAACCAAAGCCTTTCAATCATCTACCAGAAAAGACAAGAATGTTACCTGTTGATCCACTTATACTACAGTACTCAACAGTATGATATTACTGAAGCAAATATAATGTGCATCCTTTCACCTTGATTGATAAGTATTATTAATGCATCTACACAATCCAAAATGAAGGTGATCATTTTCAGAAAATAGTTAAACCCCAGTCTTTTTTCCTTTTATACTAGGCTTCCCTTAAATACCCCCAAATCTTTAACCCCTTTATCCACTACACAAATGTATCTATTTTGTCTAATATGACAAACATCACTGACCACAATAGTTACATACCATATCCAACTCTTAGCTTCAGTGACCTTCCCCTTGATATTCATCAGAATTTTGGGATGCGACCTTTCCACTTTATCAGCCACAACACACACCACCAGTGCAACCCACTGGCAGTGCAGATGACCTTACTATCCTGAGAAGTTCAAATTGTATTTATTTACCACATCCTGAATCATAGTAAACTTTCCTGGAGGAGGGTGGATCCCCCTACAAATGTCATACTCATTCCATAATCCTTCCATGCTAGTTTCTCTACTAGCATGAAACCACTTCTAATTCATAAAAAGCACACACATACAACATATTTAATCATCAAACCTTTACAACTATGACTCGTCCTTCATTTAATCATAGTTTTCTGCTACCTCCACAATGATGTAAACTACAAAGCAACACATCTATCCTTTGGCCAAAAACTGGTGAAGTCCTATTTGCTAGTACAAAACAAACACATCTTCTAATTCCAGTTCATACCAGCAGTATATAATTTTGGCCGCACCATATGAATGCACTTTCATAGTTATTTCTCACACCACATATGCAACTGGTCTATTAACTGCTGACAAAACTTCAATAAGTTTCAAATGTTTCCCCTCCCTTTAAATTGCAAGACTTCTGCTGCCTGAACCTCATATAGAATGACAATATACATCACATTCTACTCTGGTGCCTTTGAGTGCAAAGACAGTTTAAATCACCTCCTCTAAAATGACTCTACTTCTAATCATCATAGGTTCATAGGTTCATACTAGGCTATCTGCCCTAGGGCATTTATAAGCCTAGCCAGAGAGTGTGTGGCTTTCGCCACCCCTTGGGATGAGAATACTACGCCCATTTAGGGTTTAGTTTACTGTTCCTCTGTCTAGTAGTGACACAGAGATGACCCCCGGGGGAAACCTACGATGTCCCATCCATTCGTCAAGATTTCTCTTGAAGAGAGTTAGTGAGGGCTCTGCCTAACATGGACTGGGTTCTGTTCCAGAGTGTAGGGAGCCTCTGGATTATGAATCTGTCCCTCCAGTACGTCCTATTTATTTCTGTGTTGAGGTTCAAATCTCTTACTCTCATGGCTCTAATGGATTTGGATTTTCTGAGGTGGAGCATGTCCATTAATTTCGGATTGGACATGGCCTTGTATGTCAGGCATAGATCACCTCTGAGTAGGCGGTATGCGACTGAATAGAGCTGGAGTTTCTTCAGCCGGGCAGCATATGACATATGTTTGAGACCCTTTATCCTCTTGGTGAGGAACTTTTGGGGTCTTTCTAACTGCTGCAGGTGTCGGGTAAGATACATCCCAAATGGGGCATTGTACTCAATCATGGGCCTGATAAGAGAAGAGTACAGGGGCACAATGACCTCTCTTGATCTAGATGTGAATCTCTTCATGATAAAGTGGGCAATATAGAAGGTCTTCCTAACCACCTTGGCAATGAGAGTGTCAAATGAGAGGTTACGGTCGACTTGGGTCCCTAGGTCCATGATTACCTCTTCCATACTTAATGGATCACCATCTATGTGGTAATTTGTGGGTACCTTGTTTTTCCCAAAGGGTATGACTATACATTTTTTGGCGTTCAGTTTAAGGCCATGGCTTTGGCACCAATTATCCGTTTCTATGAGGCCTTTCTGAAGGATGCCTGTGTCCGCTGGAGTACCAATTATGGCGCCCAGTTTGCAGTCATCTGCGAACTTTGTCAGCCACAATCCTCCTATGTTTGCTTGCACCTCGGAAAAATAAATGCCGAACAAGAGGGGTCCCAGGACGGAGCCCTGTGGGACACCGCTTGTGACTGGCTTAGAGTCTGACATGGCTCCAGCAATTCTGACCTTGTGGGTTCTGTCCTTGAGCCAGTTTGCAACCCATCTTGTGACATATGGGTTTACATTTAAGCTGATGAGTTTGTCAATGATGCCCGAGTGGGGTATTGTGTCGAAGGCTTTTGCAAGGTCAAGGTAGGCTGTGTGAACTGCCTTACCCTCATCAATGGCCTTAGTGATTGTTTCAAAAAAGTCGACTAGGTTCAAAAGGCAGGATCTGCCTTTGACAAAGCTGAATTGGGTAGGATCCAATGTTTGTAGGTCCCCAATGTCTTTGTTTATGAGTTCCATAATGATCCTTTCCATAGCTTTGCAGACCAGGCTCATCAAACTTATGGGGTGGTAATTTCAAGGGTCCATAGAAGCACCTCCTTTGTGGAGTGGGACCACTGTTGCTGTACGCCACTCTTTGGGTATGTATATAATTTTGGCCGCACTTCTCCAACATCCAGGCAGCACACAACATGTCCAGTCCTTTACATTGCTCTGTCTCCCAACTTTATGGTATATGAGCCTTATATGATTTTAGCTAAGGGCCTTCCAGAGTTCTTATCTCATCTGCATTCATTGCCCCCTTAAAATATTCTGTATCAGCCTGTAGTGCCTTGAAAAACATTCCCTAGAACTTATTTTTCCATAGCTAGTCCTCAGTAGGTTCTTCAAACTGCCAATAGATTCCTCAAATCTCTACTAATCTGTTATAATTCCATCCTAATCCATTTGCAACAGTATCTCAGTCCCCTAAGTCTGCACTGATCAAGGAGCTGAAGAACATTCTGTAGCCCACTTTGTTTTCTAGATCTATTCCAGTCTGCTTATACCCATCTTGCATTCTCCAACCATGACATTATCCTCTCAGTAGCCATACAAAAAGACATAAAGCCCAGTGTTCCCTGAAATCAAAGGCCTGACTGTTATTTCACTTGTAGCTCTCTGTCCATATTAGATGACAATTGCATGGTAATTTAAACATAAGATTTCATAGTCAGCTAAACTCCTGCTCACCCCCAGACCTGTCTTATCTGCATGCCTTCTCTTAATTTACATTTTCCACATGATATTAGCACAAAATACCTATCACTCTTTTGCTTCTGTGCAAGATTAGTAGTTTAGAGCATGGGGGCATGTATTGACAAAGGCAAAATCATTATTTAAGGACAACATTAATTCTGTCTAGCAAAGCCATGTCCATAGTGTAGAGGGGTAGAGTGATAATGCTCTGGCCTGTTTTTCATTACCAACTCAGGTGATGAGAGGGCAGGCAGGAAGAGAGAGAGATTGATAAATGATAAGGCATTACCTGATTACCTATCTGAGATATGGAGGGTGTGGGAGGTTCTTGCTGGGACATGCAGTGTCTTTTTTAGAATTTGTGATAGATACTGGGTATTACTGGAGGTGCTTGGATTTAAAGGGACATAGCAACTTAGGGGATGACTCTTTTAGAAAATGGAGCCACATCCTTCAAAGATGTCCACAGCATGTTACCCTTTCAGATAATATGGGAAATGGTGCTTTGGAACCAGTAGAGCATAAGCAAAGAAACTTCACTGTAGATCAGAGTGTAAAGTGTGTGTGCTTATATCTTTAAGAAGCATGCAAGGCTGTACATGCACATATATAACCCACACACATGTGGAACCTTAGTGCCATTTTTTAGGAGCAGCTAAGGAGTGAGCTTGCATGATCATAATCATTAAATGTATATAATTTACTTAAGTTACAGTCAATAGTCTACAATAGTAATGTGTTTGTATGAAATAAAGCTGCTTGAACAGAAACCACAAAGACTTGTTTATTTGTGTTCTAACATGAAAGTGACATGGTGTCAGAACTGGAATGGAAGAAAGAAGAATATTCAAAACCATGAGATGTAAAGACGACAGCGAAGGTAAAACCAAGAGAAAAGAGCACAGACATAGCCAGAAAGAATCAAAGGTAATGAGAAATAAAATAAATTATTTACTCAATATGAAAGACAATAGAGGGGTGCTACAAGGACACAGACCACAATATCAGGCAAGCAGAAAGTATGAAAAGTTTGTTAACCAAAGAAAATATTTAAGGTAAAAATATTTGATGAAATGATTAACTGTAAAGCAAAATGAGTTTGTTTAAAGCAGAAAATGAGTATGTTTAAAGCAAAATGGGCGTGTTTAAGGCAAAGTTGGGCATGTTTAGAGTAAAATGATCATGAGAAAAGTGTATGTGACATAAAAAGGGCAAAATGATTATAATAAGAAAAGAAAAGGGCACATTAAGAGAAAATAAAGCAAGGCGATTGCATGTGTTTTGGGCAAAGTGCTGTATTTGGGCATAACTATGACTTCTTATTGTATCAAAGGTGTAACTAAAGTTATTCAAAGTATCTGAGTGTGTAAAAGTGCTTACAGTGTATATTTATTACTGTGCATGTATTTCAAAGAGTTCATTGTGTGCAAAGTGCCATTATTCCATGTAATACAAAGTATAGTTATTTCGAAAAATGTATTGTTCTGAATGTGTCTACTCACAAAGTACCACCATTACAGAGTTCTTCTTGTACTTTAGAGAGTTGCCTAGCAAGGTACCACCACCTTGGTGACATTTCAGTGCACTGTATGCAGTTATTCACAAAGTGCAATTACTTTGAAATGTTATTGAGTTTTGGGCAACAGATGTTCAATTTATTTGCATTGTGCCATTGCTTGATATCTTTCTTATACTGATAAGAGGTCTTTTCTTAAGCCGACATTACAAGAGCATTACAGTGCTCATGAGTTATTCAGTCACAACATAAAGTTCTCAAATGTTTCTTAAAGTGATGACTTTAGTAAATGATGCTAAATGACTTTAGCATTTCTCCCTTTAAGGATAATATTACAAAAGCATTGAAAAGTCCAAGAAGTTATTTTGCAAAATCCAGTAAAGTATTGAAATGCCCGAGAAGTTATTTTGCAAAGTCCAGCAAAGTATGAAAACCCTGAGAAGTTTATTTTGCAAAGTCCAGTTACTCGAAAAGACTAAAAGTTCATTCACTTGCATAATTCTGATAAGCCCAACGAAAGCATTATTTCAGAGCACGAAGGCATTGGACAAGTACTGTTTATGCTAGAAGTTTATGCATATGTGTATTTCTGTATATTCATGTTTATTTGCAAAACACTTTTGCTGGTATGTGTTAATAATGAGGACAGATTTTGAAAACCCCTACCACTTGTGTTTGATCAGAATACTGCAGAGAACTGGAGAATATTTGAACAAGAGTGCGATATTTTCTTACAAGCAGCTTATTCAGATAGAGATGCACACACCTAGGCATGTATTTTGATAAACCTAGCAGGGTCAGAGGCTGGAGAAAGACAGAGTTCATTTGTGTATGCACCAGCAGTGTATGAAGGAGAAGGTGCAGACCACCATATTGTTGTACAAGCTGAATCAAGGAAAGACCCTGAATGTTTGAAGTGTAAGTTTAGAGAAACGTGCAACCCCCAGATGAATATTAAATCGGACAGGCATTTGTTTTACACAAGAGGTCAGAAACCAGGGGAAACATTTGTAGCTTATATAACTGACTTGAGAAAAAGAGCTAAGACGTGTCAGTTTGATCATCTAAAAGATGACAACAACAAAGTGAACAGCTGCAAGCATGAAAAAATAACCTCAGACTAGTAACCAAACAGGCAAGCAGTCACTGAAGCCCAATAAAGGTCCGTTCCTCTTTCAAATCCAATGGAAACCAGATAGTTAACAGCCGCAAAATAAAACTTTATTCAGATTTAAGTGCTTTTCATTTCTTTCATGAAACTTCACCAGAATAAAACTTCTTTACATATAATACTCTTAAATATACTTGTTAATTAGTACCAATTTATGACTAATTAATTAATTGGATAACAAATTCTTCCTTACTAAAATTAAAGGCATATATCACCACAAGCAATTTTATATACTTTAGTATAACCAAAAGTTGGTTTAAAAACTGTTTTAAAAAGAACTTGAAAATGTAGTTGTGCAAAAATGTGTATGAATAAACCCAACATATTTGGATGACTAATTTAAACATAAAGAACACTTTAATGTTTGTGTTTTTTTCACTAGAAATAAGCTACACTAAAGCTCTCATTTTTAAGGCTGGAATGATGGAGAGGTGGTCATGTAACCCAGGGCTGGTGCATGGATCCAACTGGAGCTGCCATATTAATTCACGAAGGTCCAGCTTGGTCTCCCAATCTCCAGCCCGTTCAGCAGGCTTTACCTGCTCTATAACCCAAAACTTAAACTGAGCATTGGTGCATGTCAAAACATGTCTAAATAATGCATTCATCTCCTTTTTCTAGTGTATATCATCGACATGTTCTATATCCTATGCTTCAAGCTCCTCTTGGTTTTCCCTATATAGTATCCATAACATTGTATACAATAAGCTAAATAGACCACCCCCTTTGAATGACAATTATAATAAGCCTTTGCTTTCATACCAAGATTTCTGTTGAGATGGAGAATACAGAGTTCACTTTATTAGGCACAAAACTACATTGGGAGCAATGCCCACATGCGTAACTGCCCACTTTCCTTCTAGCCCCTCCATTTTCACTAGTCTACTGGGAGTTCTGTTCAAACACATTTTTAGGTTTGCCCCCTCCTAAAACTAAATTTTAGGGGGTAACTAAATACTTCTAAACTATTGAGAATAATTTTAAATAGATCCCAAGACTTGCAAATAATCTGTTTAATTTTAGGGGTGTCTTGATTATATGAAAGGACAAAAAAACTGTTCGTCCCTGCCAGTGTTCCTCCCATCTGGATTTTTAAACACCAGTCATGCCCCATCTTGTACTTCAATAATATACATATTGAAGATTTTTTTCTGATATATCAAGTAGGGGATACAAGCATGGATTATTTAGATGTTAGAATCATTAAAGATCCTAGAAACCAGAGGTTTATATTTAAGATATACCAGAAAAAAATTCTTCTTAACACATATTTACATTTTCAAAGTAACCACCCTTACCACCAGAAAAACAATATAGTGAAAGGCCAGATGACTTCCTTGAAGGAAGATCTGGTTGATGAAATGGCAACTATAATTAAATTCTTTGTAGCAAGATGATACCCTTTTGAATTAATTAACACAATTAAAGATGAGATAAATGGTGGATGGGGTGCAAAATATGTCCCTTTGTTGAACCAGGATATGACTATTATTGAAGTACAAGATGGGGCATGACTGGTGTTTAAAAATCCACATGGGAGGAACACTGGCAGGGACGAACAGTTTTTTTGTCCTTTCATATAATCAAGACACCCCTAAAATTAAACAGATTATTTGCAAGTCTTGGGATCTATTTAAAATTATGCTCAATAGTTTAGAAGTATTTAGTTACCCCCTAAAATTTAGTTTTAGGAGGGGGCAAACCTAAAAATGTGTTTGAACAGAACTCCCAGTAGACTAGTGAAAATGGAGGGGCTAGAAGGAAAGTGGGCAGTTACGCATGTGGGCATTGCTTCCAATGTAGTTTTGTGCCTAATAAAGTGAACTCTGTATTCTCCATCTCAACAGAAATCTTGGTATGAAAGCAAAGGCTTATTATAATTGTCATTCAAAGGGGGTGGTCTATTTAGCTTATTTTATACAATGTTATGGATACTATATAGGGAAAACCAAGAGGAGCTTGAAGCATAGGATATAGAACATGTCGATGATATACACAAGAAAAGGGAGATGAATGCATTATTTAGACATGTTTTGACATGCACCAATGCTCAGTTTAGGTTTTGGTTAATAGAACAGGTAAAACCTGCTGAACAGACTGGAGATTGGGAGACCAAGCTGGATCTTCGTGAATTCATCTGGCAGCTCCAGTTGGATGCTTCCACCAGCCCTAGGTTAAATGACCACCTCTCCATCATTCCAGCCTTAAAAATGAGAGCTTTAGTGTAGCTTATTTTTAGTGAAAAAAACACAAACATTAAAGTGTTTTTTATGTTTACATTAGTCATTCAAATATGTTGGGTTTATTCATACACAATTTTGCACAACTACATTTTCAAGTTTTTTTAAAATATAGTTTTTAAACCAACTTTTGGTTATACTAAAGTGTATAAAATTGCTTGGGTTGATATATGCCTTTAATTTTAGTAAGGAAGAATTTCTTATCCAATGAATTCACTAGTTATAAATTGGTAGTAATTAACAAGTATATTTAAGAGGATTATATGTGAAGAAGTTTTATTCTGATTAAATTTCACAAAGGAAATGAAAATCTCTTAAATCTGAATAAAGTTTTATTTTGTGGCTGTTGATTATCTGGTGTCCATTGAATTTGGAAGAGGGATGACCTTTATTGGGCTTCAGTGATTGCTTGGCTGTTTGGTTACTAGTCTGACCTAAAAAGATGAGGTAATAAAGGACATGCTTGCATGCGTTATGAACAGTGCTTCTATGAGAAAGATTTTACTTTGTGACAATGATTTAACGTTGAGCAAAGCCATAGAGATTTGTGAAATCCATGAGTTGACTGAGAAACATACAAGTATGCTTGCCAGTGATAAAAGCATGGTTTCAGTTAGCTCGAAAGCACATGTAGATAGTATGCAGCACATGACAAACAAGAACAAACCTAAGCATGTGGCAGCTGCAGGATTTCCAAAGAAGCCACAAGGTTTTCTACAAAGTTCCAAGAAAGGTGCAGGCTCTAGTGCCAGCTCAGTGCAACACAAATGTGAATCAGCAAAACCCAAATCTAGCTTTATTATTAATACCACAATTTTGGTGTGAATCATGAGTCCAAGAAAGAATAATGTTTAGCATTTGGCTAGCAATGTTACAAGTGTAAAAAATGGAACTAGTTCCAAAAGTTTTGTAAATCAAGTAAGCCTCAAGCAGTTGTAAAGAAAGGTCGCACAGAAAAGCAAGTTGATCAAGTAGAGCTGAAGCAGTCAGCTTTCTATGTAGATGGTGTATCAGTGCTTGGAGAAAGAGTTGATGCAGTAAACCTATTAACAAGAAGTGAAGTGTTTTGTACAGTCTGGATTAATGGAACATCCACAGAGCTCAGGGTAGATAATGGGTCAAAGTGTAATGTTATATCAGCATTCACATTTGCAAGAGTAAGAACTAATGAGCAGCTCAATGTAACAAGTAGTGCAAGACTTGTTGCTTATGGAGGTGAAGAAATACAAACCAAAGGCTCAATGATACGTTCATGTTATTTGGCCAAGAACTGTTACAACTTGTTATTCCACATAGGCTGAAGACCAGTGCAATCTTTATTGGGTTTCAGTGATAGTTTAAGAATGAATCTGCTTTCTTTTGCTAAAGAAGTTCATCATGTGAGTGCAGTTCCGAGTTCCAATTTCCCTGAAGCCATTTTCACAAAGTACGCTGATGTTTTCACTGACAAATTGGGCAAACATCCAGTTGTGTATTCCATGAAGTTAGACCCAGAGGTCACTCCAGTAGTCAATCCTGCAAGAAGAGTTCCAATAGCTATGCCAGATAAAGTAAAGGCTCAGCTGGATAAAATGGTGCAGAGAGGTGTGATTTGTCCAGTCACAGAACCAATAGAATGGGTGTTGTCCATGGTATCCACTCATAAAAAGGCTCAGATGAAATCAGAATATGCACTGACCCAAGAGATTTGAACAAAGCATTAAAGACACTGCATCATCCAATGCACACAGTTGAAGAAGTTGCAGCTCTGATACTGAATGCCACTGTATTTTTTTGTTTTGGATGGAAAGAGTTAATTTTGGCAAGTGATGCTTCATTGCAAATCCTCATTTCTAACTACTTTTGGTGCTCCATCTGGCAAATACAGATTCCTAAGGATGCCATTTGGAATAAGTTCTGTAAGTGAAGTTTTTCAGCATGCAATGGAACAATATTTTGTGGGTTATCCTTGTGCCATAATAGTAGATGACCTGTTAGTTGGAAGAAATGGTAAAGCAGAGCATGACAGAAACCTAAAGAAAATTTTAGACAGAGCATGTGAAGTAACCTTAAATCTCAATCCTCTGAAGTGCAAATTCAGACTCCCAGAAGTAACCTACATAGGACATTTGCTTACAAGTACAGGCTTGAGACCATACTCGACCAAGCAAGCAGCTATTCTAGAGATGTCAGTGCCAGACAATGTGCAAGGTTTACAGCATTTTCTGGGCATGGTCAACTATTTAGGCAAATTTATACCAGACTTCAGTGAGTTAACAGCATCTTTAAGAGAGCTTACATGCAATAATGTTGCATGGTCATGGCTGGAACATCATCAGAAGGCATTTGAAGACCTTAAGCAGAAAATTGCCACCCTACCTAAGTTAAGATACTATGACGTGAACAAACCAGTCATTCTTTCCTGTGATGCTTCAAAATATGGCTTAGGTGCAGTTACATGTCAAGAGGGCAGACCAGTAGCCTATGCATCTAGAACACTAACCCAAACTGAGACGCAGTATGCTCAAATTGAGAAAGAGCTTTTGGCTGTAGTATTTGCATGCTCCAAGTTTCATGATTATATTTATGGTCAAGTTATTCAGATTGAAAGTGATAATCAACCTTTAATTACTATTCTAAAGAAGCCTATGCATTCCTCTCCAGCAAGATTACAAAAAATGATGCAAAAGTACAAATTCAGATTGGTCTACACTAAAGGCAAATTGCTTTATCTGGCTGATACCTTATCCAGATATCCTAGAAATACAACAGAACATCTTGATGCAGAGACTTTTGACTTTGATATGATGTCAGTCCATAATTTTTCCACCACTAGATTTGATGAGTTGAGAGATCACACTCAGATTGATCCAATTTCACAGAAGCTCAATCACTATATTAATGTCATATGGCCATCAAAGCAATCTAGTGTATCACCTGAAGTGCAAGCATATTTTCCTTACAGAGATGAATTGTTGATGGAAGATGGCATTATTTTCAAAGGTCTTAAATTGTTGTTCCTGCTTCCCTACAACAAGAATATGTTCAGATTTTCCATTGTGGTTACCCAGGATCCACATCCACTAACAGAAGAGCAAGAGAATTGGTATTTTAGTCTTCATTATCAAGAGACATTGATAGAATTGTTTCTTCTTGTTCAGTATGCAATAGTACTAGACCGCATTTGCAAAGAGAACGACTTCAGCTAAGTCAAGTTCCTGAACTACCTTGGTCTACTGTAGCAACTGATATCTTTCAGTGTAACAATCAACACTACTTAGTTTTGGTAGACTCTTATTCAAATCGGTTCGAGATTGATTTACTACCAAACATAACCTCAACTACTGTTATTACTAAGCTGAAATGTCATTTCTTAGTTCATGGAACTCCACAAAAACTTTTTTCTGACAATGATACTAAATTTACTAGACAGTTGTTTCAGAAATTTGAAAAAGAATGGGACTTTGTACATGTCACTAGTAGTCCTGAATATCCTCAGTCCAATTGTCTAGCTGAACAAGCAGTACAGAGTGCAAAGCAATTAATTGAAAAGTCAAAGTGTGACAATACTAATTTATTCTATTATTTATAATATATAATTCATAATATTTATCTATTCTTGAATTTGCTTAATCTCAGAAACATACTACGTGATGATATTCTTAGCTCCCCTGCTCAAAGACTACTTTCCAGGCAACCTAGAACTACGTTACCTGTTTCTTCAAGTTTGTTGCAGCCTGAATCTAAGAACACTAATACCATCAAGGCACAATTGTTTAAGTAGCATAATAACCCAAAATCTAGTTACTACAGATTGAGCAGATTACTTCATCCATTTACGGAAAGAAAGATGGTATGAAGCCAAACAACAAAAGATTTTGATCAAATACAACAGAATACAGGCATCTGTGCAGAGCCAAGATCGTACTTGGTAAACTCGAAGGAGTGAAGCATAGGAGGAATTACAGATATCTTCTTCCTGTACCAGAACCATCATCATCATTGCAATCACAATATTGTATGTGTTGAGTAAAAAAAAAAACATTGCATGTGTGATGCAAACTCTAAACCGAAATGTGAGTTAGATACTGTTTCCAGACCAGAATGTGTTCCAAAGTCTGATTCTTTTCCAGAAAGTAATTTCAAAATTCCACAGGTCAACCATTTTCCAGAAACTGCTCCAGTTGCTAAATCTAATTCCCATCTTTATGTCACATGATATGGACGGACATCTAAACCAAATGTGAAAGACGTAGCAACATGGACTTGATTGTACATATCTATATGTTTAATATTGTATAATGCATGTCTGTAGATTACCTGTGATCTCTGCATGCCAAATAGCCTCATAACAATTGTATGGTCTATTTCTCAAGGAGGGAGGATGTAGATCATAGTGTAAAGTGTGTGTGCTTATATCTTTAAAAAGCATGTGAGGCTGTACATGCATGTATATAACCTGCACACGTGCGCATCCTTAGTGCCATTATATAGGAGCAGCTAGGGTGTGAGCATGTATAATCATAGTCATTAAATGTATATAAGTTACTTAAGTTACAGTCAATAGTCTACAATAATAATGTGTTTGTATGAAATAAAGCCGCTTGAACAGAACCCACAAAGACTCATTTATTCATGTCCTAGCACGAAAGCAACACTCACCAAATACCAAATTCTTCTTGTTACCTGACTCTTGAGCAAATAGGCCACTTGTGTGTTTGGAACTGGTGTGTGAACATCACCAAAAGAGTGGGGTTGATAGAAAGATAGATAGATAGATAGATAGATAGATAGATAGATAGATAGATAGATAGATAGATAGATAGATAGATAGATAGATAAATAGATTGATAGATAGATAAATAGCTAAAGAGATAAATAAATCTGACCTGCAGTGTCCCCGTTGTCTTGATCCCATGAACACTCCACCTAATAACTTCATCTTTGTCTTTATCCCATTACAACATTTTCTGATGGCTCATTTTAGCATGCATGGAGAACACCCACAATCTTAAGTACTCAAGTCCTTGGAACTATTTGAATAAATACTTTTATACCTTACAGAGGTTAGAGCACATTTTTTCCTAGAGTACTGGAAAATTATTGGGGATGCAAATAAGAAGAATAAATAGAGTTCCTGCACATATTTTGGCAATGTAAGAAATTTCAAACGTTTAAAGAAAATTTGCAGGAATTGATGAGGAAGATAGGAAGGGAAGAGATAAGTTTAGTAAAGTTCATTATTTCCTAGGGACCGAAGAAGGAATAAGAAAGTTTACAAGGCTTGAAGAGTTACTGACAATATGATAGTAGCTAAAAAGAAGTAATAAGAAACTGCAAAAAGAAGAAAGGCCATTCATTTGCAGAGGTGGTGCATAATAGAGGAAATCAGACAGCAGGGAGAAATATAGGTATTTAAAAATACGAAAAAAAAAATGACTATAGTTACCTTACAATCTTGAGACATTCACACTATTCATTTACCACAACCTAAATGCTATTAACCCTTCCTTGAGAATGGTGTATATTTGGAAAAAATTAGCTAAAATAAATGCAAAGAGGGAAGTATGTCCAAATGATTACTGGGCTAGATTACCAGAAAGTAGTCAGGTGAATGAAGACCTAATAAAACTACTGTACAAAATAGCAACATTATAATGGACATTCTTTAGTTGTCATACCTTTAGAACTCTGCATTTTAGTGTATAATGTTTATTTTTTATTTATTTTGTTTGTCGCAAAGTTAATATGTTAGAATTCTACTGCACATATTTACTTTCTGAAGTGGGGTTATTTTAGGGGAAAGTTTGTAAACAAAAGATCATTTTGCATTTCAGGCATTGACATGATTTCACTGGCTGAAAATTCAATAAAATGGGAAGGAAATGAATCTATGAAACAGCTAAATGTTGTGATATATTTGGGTAACTGTGGAAAAATGTGTAATATTACTGCAATTTATGCAGATGACCTGCTTATATGTAGATGGACATTGACTGCGAGAATAAGCAGTGCTCAGAAATTTGACATTCAATGGTGAAATTAAAGGCATCATGTATGAGTTTTGCCTTAGCTTATAATGATTTTTTTTTATGCGAACTAATAAAGACATGCCCCGGGATTCATGAAGCTCGGCGCAAGGCCGGCGTAAGGGCTGCGCCGGCGGTGCATTGAATAGCTGGCGTAGTAGCGCCATATGCATATTAATGAGAGTGCACCGCAACCACAGACACGTGCGTAGTGTACGTGAGCGAGCCCAAGTAGGATGCGTCCGGAGGCGTGGCTAAGCCGGCATGCGGTGAGCAACCTAATGTGCTGACTGCCACGGTCCGCCCATAATAGTAATGGCAGCAGCCAGGGCCCGTGCAGAATGAAACGCATGTAGAGTATGCAACATAGTACCCGTCCCAACTAAACGGAGAAGCAAATACAACCCACGAAGGCTTAAGTGTACCTGTCCAAGGAGCAAAGGATACGCATGAGACAGCGTTTGTTCTGCAATGCACCGTCAGTGGTTATACTCAGAGAAGGTGTACAGCAGCATGTCAGCGCGCCGCACCGACATAGGAGTAGCGACTAAGGTCACCACCTGTCCCACTTTGCGAGGGGCAGTCCCTGTATGGGCAGTTGTGTCCCGAAAAAAAATATTAAAAATGGCAAATGTGCTAAGATTGTAGGACATAATGATATCCCGTATTTAATGTAATGGTAGCATGAATTGGTTATTTCTGTAACTGAAATACCTAAATGACACAAGAAACAGAATAAGCAACCAAACTGCCACAACAATAAGCTTTTATTTAGGCAAACAAGTGAAGTTCTATGCTATATAGTGACCGTGTGTATGTGTCGGCCTGTAAACTCAGATGTGGGTCCGGAAATATCCCACCTTGGCAACTGGAAAGGTGGCAACCCCAATAGCGACATGGGCATGGTCACCAGGGTTACCAGCTGTCCCAATGTGCCGTGGACAGTCCCTCATTGGACAGTTGTGTCCCTGCAAAAATCGAAAAAATGGAAAATGACCTGAGATTCCCTGCCAAAAATATTCCCAATATACATGTAATAGTAGCATAAAACATATAATTTGTATATGAAACACATACATGGCATAAGAAACTGAATAAGGAACCCAAATGCTAACAGAATAAGCGTATATTATGGCAAACAAGTAAAGTCCTGTCAACTCCACTTACTGTGGGTATGTGTTGTCCTGCAAAATCCGATGTTCCCACAAAACATGTCCCACTATGGTCATTGGAAAAGGTGCCAACCATAATGGTCACAAGCAGTAGTGACAGTACATAGCCGGGTAGCTGTGTTGACATAACAACAGGAAGGAACCAAGATACCTTAAACACAGGCAAACATGTGCATAGCAGCATATCCCACACCCAGCAACGTCTCTGTCGCATACACTGGATGGCGTATGTTGAAGTGTAATATCCAGAAGCAGAACCCATGCATTCAGATGTAATACACAATAGCCTCATTGTAGCATGTAAGTCCCACCCATGTACACCTGTGCACCCAAACCTGCTAGCATCCGTGTGCAGCTATACACCTACACACAATGTGCATACCTGAAATGTGGTAAGATGTTTGTGTTAGGCAGTGCCACGCGGGCAAATCATTACCCACATGTCACCAACCCACCTCAGGTACAGATATGGAAATGGCTGCATGTGAATGTGTCTGCAGAATGTGAACATCCCGCATGTGGTATGTACCCGTCCACACCATATAGGTTTGCATACGACACGGTGCACATAACTGTACACATGTGGACAAGTCGGGTTGTTGAACCACCGCATCGATGATTAGCTATGCAGAGAAGTCGAACACATATAGCGGAACACGTGCCTACCAAACAGGGCGTCCTAACAGGGTGCTAAAGGCAAAGAAGGGGAAGGTGGGACATCACATGTGGAGAGTAAGCGTTGCGGACGGCCAAATACACACGGTCAAGGTAAAGGGCGGAACAACATGCATATGGCGGATGGATGTTGTCCGAGAAATATATATAGAAACACATATGAAGTGCAAGTTTAGACTCGAAATACTATATAATGCATTGAATTGTACCGTACAATATGGCAGTAGAACTGATCATGCATGTAATTGGTGAAGCTAAGCTGTAGTGTGATGGAATTCTGACCCTGGCAGTAACCAGTACAGCAGGCTTATGTCTCTCAGCATTAATTATCTGCTGGGTGACAGAAAAATAAATGTATGTACATGCATAACATCACCCCTTCCCTGAGGAGGATGGCCTTGTGAGCTCTATCGAAGATAAGAGTACAACTCCTTACCAGAGAGACAAAGCAGCGTATTAAGAAATGAACTGACTACTGTATCGGAACAGTCCAGGGTCCTTGAAACAGCTACAATCACAGAAGGACACTGTAATTGACCAGGTGCCTTGCAAGGCTGTGTTATTCTCATGGGAAAACATTTTAAAAGCACGACCTCAGCACCCACGTATGTATAGACTATTGCGGACCATAGTGATGGAAATGCCCTGTGACCGACCACGTCAGTAAGGTGGGCAAAAGCTGATTGTAAACACTATATAAAGAAATTGCATACTGTATAGAGTCAGACAAAACTCTCATACTTGGACTGTATATTATTTTGCCTGCCTGTGTACACTACTAAAGCGTTGTGAACCCGAGCCTCCTGTGTTATTGACTGTCACTTAGAAAAGCCTACTGATAACTACAGTCTGGTTTTAAAACTTATTTGACATTGTGATCCTTCTTATCCGGAATTCCCTTGGTAAGCTACAGGTCAGAGTGCATGGGTGGTTAGACATCTGCCCTGGAGTATTTGCCTAAATGGTTCTTCTTGAATGAAAAGACCTCCGACTGAATTGTTGTGTGTAAAGAGGCTGTCTACCGTCTGATCTGTGGCTGAAAAGCGGAAAACTGGATCCCAAGAAGAAAGCGTGCAGTCTTAAACAGGAGGCCCAGGTAAGGAGTGTTTGCCTCTTTGTGTCTATTGTAGATCAGGGACCAGACTACATTGTGTTTCTGTTAACAGTCGTGATAGCGGGTGAAGACCAATCCAAATAGTGTTAAATCTGAACATAGGTCTGGGAACACAGAGCAGAGTAAATAGTCATTGTAGACACTACAGTGGATACAGGGAAGGAGATACCACGTGGTATGAGAGAAGTGCGTAACAGTCGTGTAGAGGATATGGGGGATTAGTGAACAAACAGATCACGTGATCCGCGTTTGACGGGTCACGTGAAGTATATGCAATCGCAGAGAGCACATAATGTGAGATATTCAGCAAAATGGGGTAATAAATATGACATTGATGGTATATTAGACAAAATATCGTTACTGAAACATTGTAATCTCTGAAAATGTGATGCACATGTTCTAGGGTAACCACCTGTCCCACCCTGTGAGGACAGTCCCTCTTTGGCCAGTTGTGTCCTGCAAACAAACCGAACAAATGGCAAATGTCTTGATATCTCAGGACAAAGATTTCCCAGATATCTTTTCAAATGGTAGCATAAAACACTAATTTTGTATCTGGAACAACAAAATATCATAATAAACAGAATAAGCAACTGAAATGCTACAAGAATTGGTAGCTCTCCTGGCAAAAGTGAAATCCTGTCCTATGTACTGGCCGTGGGTATGCTTTTCCTGGCAAATTACACGTTCTGAACACTAATGTCCCACAT
The DNA here is from genome assembly GCF_019279795.1 of Protopterus annectens. Classification (NCBI taxonomy): domain Eukaryota; kingdom Metazoa; phylum Chordata; order Ceratodontiformes; family Protopteridae; genus Protopterus; species Protopterus annectens. The sequence goes on from NC_056736.1 coordinate 157,016,693, forward strand.
TGTGCATTTGAAAAGGTGGCAGCCCTAAGATGTGCAGGCGACAAAACAGCGACAATTGGGTATCCGTCAAGCACATAGGTGGATTGAGGTAGTGAACCGAAGGGAACAGAACACTACAAATCAGAAAGCATCATACGTACACAAAGAAGATAATAATACAGTAGTAGCGACAGCCCCCTCTACCACCTCCGATACCACATCCAGGATATGAAGCGGGAGGGCAGGCTAGTCCCCACGTTATCCTGTGGCAACAGAGGTATCACAGCGACCAAATGTAAGAGAAGCTATTGAAACCACATCCCGAACTCGTAACATACCTAGGGACACTCGAGTAAGAAGACAGTCACTAGAACAGAGTGAGGATATCTGTCAATTAATTGAAGTACCGAACCCTCATGCAGGACAGGAAGGCCAGGACCCAACCCCCGTAGTGTATAGACCGTCGACACCACATGATATCTCTAAAGTCACAGCTAGAATTCCCCATCTACAAAGTAATCCCTATTCACGATGCAATACTCCTGTATCTTCTGATCGGAAAAGGGGAATGGCGGATGGTACAGGATTTACAAGCTGTAAATCATGTAATAATACCTAGGGTACCGATGGTGCCAGACCCACACACAATATTGAATGCTATGAACACGCCACAGAAGTATCTTACCGTGGTACATATAAGCTATGCTTCCTTTGCAATACCTATACATCCAGATAGTCCGTATTGCTTTGCATTTACATTCAGGGTAACAGATACAGCCATACCCGGCTATCGCAGGGATACTGTGAAAGTACAGCGATATTCCCACAGGAGATGGCTAGCTACATTCCGGTGTTTACTACACCGGGGCCAGTCAAGTTCTACTTTATGTGGATGATATTCTGCTTGCGGCCCCTACCCAGCAGCAATGTATGGAAGATACAATAGCATTATTGAGATATTCAGCAGAACAGGAACATAAAGTAAGCAAGCATAAATTGCAACTACAGAGAATACAGGTCAAGTACCTGGGATATGTGGTATCCAAGTAGGGTAGAACATTACATGGCGATAGGAAGGTAGCAATTTCACAAGCACCCAAGCCAACTACCAAGAAGGGAATGAAGTCCTTTCTGGGCCGACTAACATTTGTCAAAGCTGGTTACCAAACAATGCTTTTGAATCCGCTGTATTGTCTGCCTTAATCTTTAATACACCTATGGCAGCACAACACATACTACACTGGATTACAGTAGCAGAAACAACTTTCTGCAGACTAAAACGATTGATAGCTTCAACATCTGTATTAGGTCTCGAATAATCATAACACATGTTGTCAGACTGTAGATTGTAAGCGGAGATATATGGCGTCAGTCTTGATGCAACAACATGGAAGTAAGCAACCCTACATAGCTTACTACTCATTGCAGTTGGACACTGTGGCATGGTCAGTGCCACATTCTGTACTAGCACTTGTCGTAGCACCCATGGCAGTACAGGCTCCGGCCTTAATGTTATTATACCACCCTCTCACTGTGAGAATGTCTCCTGCAGTTGCGATCATTCTGCTGCAAGAGAAGATAGCATTCCTGACCCGTGCTAGACATTTGTCTTGTTTGACCATACCACTGAGTCAAGCTCATATGGTGATTGAACGTTGTACAACATTAAACCAATCAGCGGCACGTCCGACACCTGTGTATGGCACACCACACAGTTGCCTATACGAAATGGATGAAATAACTACACACAGACATGATATATCACTGATATACCCTTAGATGATGCAGAGGTGACAGTTAATGTGTATGCGGATCATGTAGACAGAGTCCTACAGGAGCGAATCAAGTAGGTTATGCAGTAGTTATTGATAATGAGATTGTAGGCGCCCAACCCCTGCAGCATAGCGTGTCTGCTCAAGCAGCAGAATAGATAGCTTTAACACGTGCTTGTACTGTGGCGAAAAACTGATGTGTGGACATATGTCCCGATAGTCAGTATGTTGTCTGTACAGTGCATGTTTATGAGCAGCAGTGGAAGAATAGGGGAATGATAACATCCACGGTAAACCGATTAATCATGCGCAATTGATCTTGAATGCATTACATTCCATTCAGTTACCCACTAAAGTAGCTAATTGTAAATGTGCAGGTCATAGAAAGCAACAGGATAACAGTAGGAAAGGTAAGGCATGAGCTCATGCAGCTGCAAAACAAGCAGCCTCACAGTTGGAAAGTGTTTGTTTGAATGAGGAATGACAATCCTCAGACATTTTACATGTAGAAATGTTACAAACAATGCAAACATCAACTACGAAAGCAGAAAAGCCGGCCTGGGTATGGCGCGGAGCAATCCTTGAAGACGGACTGCACATATCCACAGTGAGAAAGCCAATATTAACGTCTAATGTATTCAGATATGCGGCTTTGTGGAGCCATGGGTAGAGACATGTCTCAACAGGGGGGATGGTACATTTGGTTAACAGAATACTCCTAACATACGGAATTAGGAACCACATACAAACATCATGAGCAGCGTGTCACATTTGCAGTAGATATCATGCACAGGGAGCATTTAAACCGAAGGGAGTGAGTTTACCTACACCACCATAACCGTTCCGTACTATTTGTATGGAGTTCATACATCTGAATAAATGTGAAGGGAAGTAATACTGTTTAGTGATTACACATATATATAATCAAAATGGGTAGAAGCATTCCCAACCATGAATCCGGATGCAGCAGCAGTGGCAAAGGTGCCAGTAAAATAAAGTATCCGTAGATCTGGCATACTGTAAAGAAGCTACAGTGACAATAGAACACATTTAGTGAACCAGACAATCACGCAACCTGGGGGATTATTTTGTATTTCCATGAATGTAAATTGCATGTACAACCCACAGTCAGCATGACTGCTGGCGTGGTAAAATGGGATCGAGAAATAAGTAGAGGAGGTTGGTGGGTGACACCCAGGCGAGTTACATTTGCTGTCTACCTCTAGCATTGCTGAGCATGACAACAGTTCCAAATGTAAAGTGTTGCACCCACTTGAAGTAGTATGTGGAATGGCATATCATGTGCCAGAGTGGAAAGCTGTCATGCCTGCAGAGCCGGAGGTCGATGGCTCATTAGCAGGTGACATGAGAGGATTGTTAACCAATAACACTGTTTTCAGTTAAAGTCTTTTACAGATAAAGAGCAAGCGAAGCGGACGCATAGCTGACACCAGTATCCTGTGTGTATGTCACTGTTATCCAAAGAAGATAATTGGCAAGTGGAAAGTGTGAAGGTCTGTACCAGGTACTGTTGGCAGCGCCTACTGCAGTAAAGTTTGCAGAGAGGTCGTCCTGGGTCCACCTCACAGTTTTCAAACCGGTAAAGGATATCAAGTCTGATTTACATCTTGTAGCTGATATACCATAGAGCCTGAATCACCGGGCAAGACTGTATAACAATACAAAGCAACCCCAAAGACATTTGGTTTACTGTCCTAATGATTATACACCTATTAACCATGTTTGTGTTTACTTTACATTTGCTGGGACCTTACCTGCATATAACTACACGGATACAAATAGTGATACGTGATGAACTGGCCACAGAGTGTCTTCCACACTTCAACAAATACCTAGGCATGGCAGCGTGTGCATGTACAGACTATGAACATTTTAAATTGCTGTGTTTGTACTGCCATACCTACATCATATGGAGGACTTCCGATGTATGGTGTCCCCTTGGGGATACATTGAGACTTGTGAATATTTACACTTTGATACAGGTTCTGTGAGATCACAGGACAAAGTGGCACTGTACTTACCTGTTACACAAAAAGTAATTGTATGTTGTCATAAACATGATACAGTTCAAGTTGGTGGGAGTATTTGTAACATAACTGTGTCTTACAAATGTCATATAACAGCCAAAGATCACAGTACTACTTGTAGCACCATTCATTATCTGTATTGAAGCTTCATGAGAACAACGTGGAAGGATGTGCAGAAACATCCTGAATTGTATAAACAGTCCTCTGTTATAGACAGGAAGATGTTACATGCAGAGGTAACCCGCATCAGTAGTAAAGTAGAATATTGTTATGTTGTTTGTGGGAAAAAAGCATATCAATGGTTACCTGAGAATTGGTCCGGCAGTTGTTATTTGGGTTATCTGGCTCCAGTCACATGACATACTGCACAATTGCCTCTGGAGTGCAAGCGAACTATAACACATATAGCTCGAAGAACTGGGAACACAGTCGAGAAACCTACTAATCCAGTGGGTGAAATGGAAGCTGTTCTGACATTCCAGTCTTCTGCAAGAGATAAAGGAATATCGATTCATATGGACTTGGTGACAGCGTCATAACCTGGGCTGGAACACTCCCAGCTTGTGGAGTAGTGAAATCAATCAGGGAACAGAGGAAGTTGTCAAAACCTGTCGGAGGAATGATGAATGTGACTTTCCGCTCTTGAACTTGTGACTGATGAACTGGATGCAATGAGAACTGTTGTGTCACAAAATGTAATAGCGCCGCGACTGCACCCTGGCGAGAATTGGTGCGTCTTGGCGCTTATTAAAGAAGATCGCTGTGTCCAAGTACCACATAAAAGACCAAAATCAACGCCCACCTAGAGGTAATACAGCAGGTGTCATCCATGGCGGAACCAGGCCCAAACCCACTGACGAACCATTTCCACAAACCATTTGGTGGATGGGGTTCAGTCATACTGAATATCATGATTGCCATTTGTGTTGTTCTGCTCATATTGGGAGCATGTGTCTATGGCGGGATACTTTGCATGTAAGTATTAGACAGGGACTCTCTCGACGTATGTGTACGCGAGACTATGTAAGAAGAGCTGTAGTGGTATTTGTTAAAAAAAAATGCAATCCTTCTTGAAAGGAACAACAAATTACTTGCCTAGTTAAGCGTTCCAGAGAGGAAGAGGCTAGGGAATGAAATAATGTTGTATATGTTTCTGGATAGAATAGAAGCAATCAAAGGAGGGAGAATGTTAGCAAAATACATATTTAAACATATATATGACGTGCTACTTTAGAAGCAAATAGTGTATAATGCATATTATTCTATCTTACAATATGGCAGTAGAGCTTATCATGCATGTAATTGCCTGTAGTGTAGCTGCAGTGTGATTGAACCCTGACCCTGGCAGTAACCAGTGCAGCAGGTGTATGTCATTCAGCATTAGTCATCTGCTCGGTTAGAGAATAATAAATGTATGTACAGGTATATCTGTCATCCTTCCACTGAGGAGGATAGGCTTGTGAGCTCTATCTAACACAGAGTACAGCTGCTCACCACAGAGACAAAGGAACCTAGTAGGAAATGGGTGGCGACGGGATCTGAACAGTGTTGGAACCGTGACAGAGCAGAATTTACGAAGTACATTCTAATTGACTATGTGGCTCGCAAGGCTGTGCTATCCTCATGGGAAAACATTTAATAAGCATTACCTTAGCACTGTTGTAGGAATACAATCTTGTGGACTATAGTGATGTAAATGCCCTGTGACTGACCACATCATTAATGTGTGCATAAGATGATAGTATACACAATGCTCATACAGCTGTAACATGTATAGAGTAAAACAAAAGTCTAAACTTGTACTGCATAGTTCTTTGCCTCCTGCTGCACAGTAGTAAAACGTTATTAATCTCAGCTTCCTGTGTTATTGACTGTCAGTTTGGAAAGCCGAATGAGTGTTACAGTTTGATTTAAACAACGTAATTGACAGATGTGTATGTTCTAGCATGGGAATAGGTCAAGCCAACCATCACAATGTCCATGTGTACCACATACAAACAGCCAGTAACACGCAGTAGTAGTGCATGAAGGCATACACGACTGTGGGAATAGTACAGGACATATGGCACATGCCAAGTGCAGATGCATGACACAAACCCCAGGATGGGTGTCCCTGCAAAGAGGAACATGTGCCAACCACACCTCCCACAGATGTACCGGCAATAAAACACATGGCAAACACACAGAAACACTACCGTCCAACACACGACTGCAATGGAGCCTGGTCAGACACCAACATGAAGCATGCACAAACAGGGACTTGTGTAATGTTTGCCTTAACACCCCATAGGCCAAAGAAGAATAGAAAGAACATATGCATGTAATGTTGTGAAGGATGTGTGGTAGTCCTCAGTATCACAGTGTTAGGGACACAGATACACTGTCATCAACTGTGACATATGTGCACTGTACACAGCATACCTGCATGTAATACAGAGGACAATCATGTGCCACAGAAATATACACTGGATAAAGAGGATAGGGGATAGACAAGTGTAAATGTGACAAACTATGAATATAGGTTCATAGGTCCATAGGTACAGGGTAGGCCATCGTCCCAGGTTCAGCCATAACACTACACCATAGTTAGGATGACTTTGGCAACCTTCTGTGCTTCAGATAAAATACTCATGATATTGCTGTACCTCCGTCAAGCAGTGATAATGATGTAATCCCTGGCCTATACCTGCAATTCTCCATCCAATGGACAACATACCCATGAACAAGGCTATGAAGGATCTCTGTCTCACATGTACTGTGATGTAGATCCACAGCATTGTGAGTGTCTGGGTGATATATGTGTCACTCAAACACATCCATTAATGACCGTGACAAGGTTCATGTCACCTGCCCTAGTGGTTCTGAGGGATGCAGATACAGTAGGTGAAGCATACACATGACATATGGGTTGACATGGCCTCGTATGTCAGGCACAGGTCAACACTAAACAGCAGGTATGTGACTTAATGGGGCAGGGGTCCTACAAGTGGGGCAGCATTACACAAAATGATGTCATCCTGCATCTGTCACGACAATTAACCTATGAGGGCTTCCCAGCTGCTGTAGGTGTATGGTCAGATACAGTCTGAATGGGGCAATGTAGTAAATCATAGGTGTAACACGTAATGGGTACAAGGAGACAATGACCTAGCCTGATGTAGATGTGAATCCCTGCACAAACAGGTGGGCAATGTAGAAGTCCCACAGAACCACGATAACAGCGTGTGTGTTGAATGAATGGTGACCGACAAACTCTGTCCCCGATCCCTGGTAATCACCCCTGTGCTGAGTGGACAGCCACCTATATGCTGGACAGGGGTGACCTAGTACTTCTCGACAGGTATGATGTTGCATTACTTAGCATTTAGCTGTGGGCCATGTCCCTGACAGCAGATATGCATATCTGGGAGGCCCCTTGAAGGATATCTGTGTCAGATGTCCGTCCCACTATGGCACCTGTTTTGCAGTCATCTACAAACAATGTTGCCCATAACACCCCTGTGTGTGCCTGTACCGTGGAAATGTAGATGTATGACAGGAGTGGACCCACGGAAGGGCCCCATGGGACACCACATGCGACAGGCAGTAGGTCTGACATGCTGCCAGCAAGTATGACCGTGTGGGTTGTGTCACATAGACAGTTTACAACACATTCTCTGATGTGCGTGTTCACATCCCAGCCAATGGGTTTATCAACGATACCTGAGGGGTAATGTGGTGAAGGCCTTTGCCAGGTCGAGGTAGGCTGTATGGACTGCAACACCCCATCAATGGCCTCGGTGACTGTCGAAAATGTCAACCATGCTTTAAAGGCATGAACCGCCCCTGAACAAGACAAACCATGTTGGATGCAAAGTATGTATGCATTCATGTACGAGCCGCAGTATGATCCCTCCCCATGTCTTTGCAGATAGGTCTCCTCATGGTAATGGGACAGTAATAACCAGGCTCAGTGGAGGCATTGGCCCTGTGGCGTGGGACAACCGTTGCCATGCGACACAACCTGGGTACCTTACCTGAGGTGAGGCTACAAAGAAATAGCTGTCCTAACTGTGGGTCTAATTCCTCAATGAGATAGTGGAGTACACAGTGGGGTCACCAGCTGGTCTCATGGATGCTATGTCCACTACCCTGGAGAGAGCATGTCCCACCTGTGTGTCACAGAACATTTGGTGACCACAAACCGCTGGTACAGACATCTCCTCATGTGTGGGGGAGGGTGTGGAGATGTCCTCACTGGACTTGTCAGCCTGTATGTTGGCAATGTGTGTATGTTGAGTAAACTCCACCTCTTTGTGAACCCAGTCAGAGCATATGTGGGAGTGACCTCCCAGGTGTTGAGCATAGCAACTGAAGGTGGTATGATTGTCAGCCAGGTCCATGTAGGTATATCTGTGGAATGTGCCCTGGACCATGGCATGACAGTGTGTAACTCTACACATATGATGACCAAGGGTGTCATACCTCACAAGGTGTCTGCTCCACCTTGTAGTAGCCACCTCCTCGTGTTGTACATCCTGTGTATGGCTGGGGTACACCACACTGGATGCTTGGCATTGGTACAATGAACCACAGTTGGGTAAGTGAATGCCTGGTTCATGCAGTCCTGTAGGTACTGGTAGATGGCAAATGTGATTGATGCAGTGGCTGCAGTACTGTCGACCACTGGCTCAGGGTCCTTAAAGGAGACCACAGTAGTGTGCAGAATTGTGTAGTCTGCCTCTGAGCAAGCAATGTGTATGGTAACTGGCAACACTCACAGCAGCGGATGCCAATAGCAGAAGCCAATGTCCAAATAACATAGATTAACTTCTGCATGACAATATGTCTTATCATACATGTATTGACACGTGTCTGCTAATTACAATTGCAAATGGCGGTAAGACTGGCCTAAAGTTCCGTGATTTACACAGTCTGGAGGTGTTGTTCCGATAATAAAGTGGCAATACCTCCCAATCGTGACCTCTGGGTATTAAAGTGGTTGTTAACCTGCAACATTGGATGTACACCATTGGGTTCTGGTGTCGGAAAACATGGTTCCTGTACCACTACACAGTATGGGTAGTCAAGCAGACATCCGCGATTGTTGAACACACAGCATCAGTGAAACCCACTGCTCACAAGGACACAGTCCGACAAGCTCTACACTTTACATATGCACAGTGGTGTCCATTGTAGGACCCAAAATTGTCTAAAGACAAGAATGATGCCTTATTTCAATGCCTACGTGAACTCATTGTCGTCACAGGTACACATATGCACATAGCGTGTTTAATGTTGATGATAGTTGTCCATGAAATGCAGCACAGATGCACAGAAATACCCAGGGTACGGGTTCATAGAACTGCGTCCACATCACAGTCCGCACACATGAAGGATGTGTAATGGGTACTGTCGATTGTTGCAGTCAAGGGATTCTGGGTATGTAGACTCTGGGCTCGGTGTTGTTTCGCAGGCAATCCTTTGTCCGCCCGTGGGAGGGATGTGCGTAGCACCTGCCTTACTCTCCGCTAATAATGCAAACCATCCACGGAGAATGCTAAATGCAGGTGTGAAATGTGTACAGCCCTATACTAGTGTCCAGTAGGCAATTGTCATGGATGGACAACCGTATGGCCAAGATGGCACCCACAACTACAAACCGGAAATTACACAGCAGCGGTAAGGCATAACACAGGAAATACACATAGGGACTACAGTTGACATTCCACATACAAAGTCGGACCGCCGTGCCAACACCGGCGTACACAGCACTCAATCTGCCAGCAACAGAATGAGGAGCACCGCTACCATACAGCGGAACAGATGTGCGACCTGTGGAACACATACTAATGGCACACCCACAGCGTCAAGTAGGATATGTAAACTATGGCATTCCCACCTATGAAGACAACATGGTTAAATGAATACATAGGTGATCAACATGTTCCGGTGGTGTTATGTTGAAAATACAGTGGCGGATATGTCCCATTGGGATGTCTGAGGTTTATATGAAGCAGTTGCTAACCAGCATCTTTGGATGTATGACATTTGTTCACAGTACTAAATCACCTGGTTACGTAGCACCATGTAGAATGGGTAGTCAAACAGACATCCGCGATTGGCGAACATACACCAGCAGTGAAAAGCACTGGCCAGGTGGACACAGTCCAGCAACATCTAACCTGACATATGCACATTGGTGTCCATTGTAGGACCCAAAAATTCCATTCATTGAATGCCTGCTAGCTTCCTGCATTACCCACGTGAACTCATTGTCGTCACCACGTCACAGGTACACATATGCACATAGCGTGTTCAATGTTGATGATAGCTGTCCATGAAATGCAGCACATATGCACAGAAATACCCAGGGTAGCGGGTCCATAGAACTGCGTCCACATCACAGTCCCCCACACATGAAGGATGTGTAATGGGTACTGTCGACTGTTGCAGTCAAGGGAGTCTGGGTATGTAGAATCTGGCCTCGGTGTTGTTTTGCAGGCAATCCTTTGTCCGCCCGTGGGAGGATGTGTCGTAGCACCTGCCTTACTCTCCGCTAATAATGCAAACCATCTACCGGAGAATGCTAAATGCAGGTGTGAAATGTGTACAGGCCTATACTAGTGTCCAGTAGGCAATTCTCATGGATGGACAAGCGTACGACCAAGATGGCACCCACAACTGCAAACCCGGTGGAACTACACAGCAGCGGTAAGGCATAACACAGCAAATATACATAGGGACTATGGTTGACATTCCCCATACAAAGTTGGACCGCCATGCAAACACCGGCGTACACAGCACTCAATCTGCCAGCAACACAATGGGGGAGCACTCGCTACCATACTGTGGAACAGATGGGCGACCTGTGCAACACAAAGTAATGGCACACCAACAACGTCAACTGGGATATGTAAACTATGGCGTTCCCACCTATGAAGAAAACATGCTTCAATGAAGACATAGGGGATCTACATGTTCGGTGGTCTTATGTTGAAATTACAGTGGCGGATATGTCCTATTGGGACGTCTGAGTTTTATTTGAAGCAGTTGCTAACCTGCATCTTTGGATGTACACCATCTGTTCACAGCTGTAAATCACCTGGTTACGTAGCACCACGAAGAATGGGTAGTCAAACAGACATCGCGATTGGGAACATACAGCAGCAGTCAAAAGCACTGGCCAGTTGGACACAGTCCAGCAACATCTAACTTTACATATGCACATTGGTGTCCATTGAAGGACCCTAAAATACCTTTTCACATAACTCACTCCAGGCGTTTACGAACAACAGACGATGCTATAGCCGTGGCTACGGCACAGTTAGACATATGCACCACCAGCGTGTTTAAGGTTGAGGACAAGTGTTCATGAAGCATGGGACATATGAACAGAAATACCCAGATCGGCGTGTCCATACATGTGCGTCCACATCCCAGTCCCGCGCATGAAGGATGTGTAATGGGTACTGTCGAGGGTTGCAGCCATGGGATCTTGGGTATGCAGAAATGGGGCTTTGTGTTGTCTGGCAGATAATCCGTTGTCCTGCCCGTGGGAGGATGTGTGCATAGTACCTGCCTTACTCACCACTACTAATGCAAAGCATCCACCGTAGAATGCTAAATGCTGGTGTGAAATGTGTACAGCCCTATACCAGTGTCCAGTAGGCAATTCACATGGATGGACAAGCGTATGACCAAGATGGCACCCATAACTGCAAACCGGTGGAATTACACTGCCGCAGTAAGGCATTACACAGGTAATACACATAGGGACTACACTTGACATTCCCCATACAAAAAACAGACAACCAGCTGAAGAAGTCCAAAGCAAAGTCGAGGTACTGTAGACACCGTCAGCGACCACTCAGAGCCCACCAGGAATTAAATGCAGTCACCATAGTTTATTGAAGCTCTTTTCGTCTGCTTCATAAGCAGACTTATTCAGAATACATACAATGCAGTCCAACCTACTACATTTAAAACCCTTAATTGGTCATTAAATTAGATGTGCTAAGTATTAATTAAATGCCTTAAAGGCAAACAAGCAAACAAACTTTACTTGGGTTACAGATTCCACACAGTGAGTACATCAGACATTGCTTGAAAGGTACATTCTTCATAGAAAAATAGAAATATATGTATATATATGAAAGAAGAACCAACATAATGTTTTCCAAATGTCTGACTGTTTAAGCTACATATATATGTTCTACGGATTGTGCCAATATATTAAAAGAACTACAGACACCTAGTAATATAAATGAACCATAATATATAGAGATAAACCGTATGATTATGACTAATGTAAAATAGACCAACGAAATGTAAAGATTCACAATGTGGTAAAGTAAATATTCATTTAGAAGGTTAGTTAAAGAAATCAATTCAGACATCCTTGTCAAAATACTAACACAAGGCCAGCGAGGTGCTTGGCCTCACATGTACTGGGATGTTGTTCCACAGCATAGTGAGTGTCTGGGTGATGAATCTGTCCCACCAGCACGTTCTATTAATGACAGTGTGAAGGTGTCAGTCACCTGCCCTTGTGGTTCTGAGGGATCTAAATTCTTTAGGTGAAGCATAGTCATCAGATCTGGGTTCGACATGGCCTTGTATGCCAGGCACAGGTCACCTCTGGGCAAGTGGTATGCGACTGTATACAGCTGGAATTCTTTCAGTCGGTCAGCATAACACATATTCCTGAGACCCTGCATCTGTTTGTCGATGAACTGTTGGGGCCTGTCCAGCTGCTGCAGGTGTCGGGTCAGATACATTCTGAACGGGGCATTGTACCCAATCATAGGTCTAATGAGTGATGAGTACAAGGGGACAATGACCTCACCTGATCTAGATGTGAATCCCTTCATGATGATGTGGGCAATGTTGAAGGTCTACCTAACTACGTTAGCAGCGTGTGTGTCGAACGAGCGGTGAACAACAACCCGGGTCCCCAGATCCTGGTAACTCCCTCTGTGCTCAGTGGATTGCCACCTATATGGTAGCTAGGGGTAACCTTGTTCTTCCCGAAGGGTATGACTATGCATTTCCTGGCATTTAGCTGTAGGCCATGTCTCTGGCACCACTTATCCACATCTGTGAGGCCCTCCTGAAGGATATCTGTGTCAGATGTGTGTCCGACTATGGCACCCAGTTTGCAGTCATCTGCAAACATTGTCAGCCATAACGGCCCTGTGTTTGCTTGTACTTTGGAAATGTAGATGCTGAGAAATAGTGGACCCAGGACTGAGGCCCATGGGACACCACCTGTGCCTGGCTGTGAGTATGACATGGCGCCAGCAACTATGACCGTGTGGGTTCCGTGACTTAGCCAGTTTGCAACCCATATGGCGATGTATGGATTTACGTTCAAGATGATGGGTTTATCAATGATACCTGAGGGGGTATTGTGTCGAAGGCCTTTGCCAGGTTGAGGTAGGCTGTATGGACTGCTTTACCCTCATCAATGGCCTTGGTGACTGATCCTACAAAGTCAAACACGTGTAAAGGGCATGATCTGACTTTGACCAAGCCAAACTGGGTTGGATCCAAAGTATGCAAGTCCCCTATGTCTTTATCTATGAGTTCCATTATGATCCTTCTCCATGGCTTTGCAGATAAGGCTTGTCAAGCTAATGGGATGGTAATAACCAGGGTCAGTGGAGGCACCATCCTTGTGAAGTGTGACTACAGTCGCCTTGTGCTACTACTTGGGTGCGTATCCTGAGGTGAGGCTAAGATTAAACAGCTGTCCTAAGTGTGGGTTTAATTCCCCATAGAGTTCATGGAGTACACAGCTGGGACACCATCTGGTCCCATGGATGCTGTGTTTACTGCCTTGGAGACAGCATTTCCCACCTGTGCGTTACAGATGTTCCAGGATCTACAATTCTCTGGTATAGATATCTCTCCATGTGGGGGAAATGTTAGCACTGAACCTGTCAGCCAGTATGTTGGCAATGTGTGTAGGTTCAGTCATCTTCACATCATTCTGAACCCAGTCTGAGCATATCTGGGAGTGTCCTCCCAGGTGTCCAACATAGCTAAAGAAGGCCTTATGATTGTCTGTTGAGTCCTTGTTAATTTCTCTGTTGAATTTTCCCTGGATGATTTCATGACAGCTTGTAGTTCTTCACATATAATGAGCAAGGGTGTGTTACCTTACAAGTATTCCGCTTTAACTTGTAGTAGCTACCTCCTGTCATTGTAGAGCTTGTTCATGGCTGGGGTCCACCAGACTGGATGCTTGTCTTTGGTACAAAGAGTCACAGTTTTGTATGGGATTGCCTGATCCATGCAGTCCTGTAGGTGCTGGTGGAAGGCATATGTTCGTGATTCAGCGGTTTGAGGAATGTTCACCACTGGCTCAGGGGCCTTAAAGGAGACCACAGTAGTGTTCAGAAGTGTGAAATCGGCTTTTGAGAAAGGCATATGTATGGTAACCGGCACCACTGTACATGGAACATCATAGCAATAAACCACGGCGGATGTGGGTAATGCTGGACATACCCACGGCAGGCGTGGCGGCGTTCGAGTCCGATGCCGAGGGACCACACACATAGCTGGCCGTAGGCATAGGCCAAGTAGGCAGCCGTCTATGGCGTTGCTCTACTCGGGGCACCTTTCCAGACTTTATTTGGTGTAGGTAGACCAGGAGGGGGGTAGCGGGTGATGTGGCGGTGGCAACATGGAGTCCTTCTGCCTAGGGCACCACTTAACCTAAGGCCACTCTTCCTGTGGGTAATACAGCAGTACCCACACCCAGACGCGGGTCATTGCTAGTATGCCATATCATCTATGGCAAGAAACCATATATTCCCAGACATGATGGCACTAGGGTTGCCACCTTTTCAAATGGCCAAAGTGGGACATTTTTGGTACAAACATCAGATTTTACAGGCCGACTCATACCCACAGTCAGTACAAAGGATAGAACTTAACTTTGTTTGCCTAAATAAAAGCTTATTCTTGTAGCATTTTAGTTGCGTATTCTGTTCCTTAATACAGTTAGGTATTTTAGATACAGAATAACTGTTTTATGCAACTATTACATAAAATATAGGAAATAATTTTGTCCTAAAATCTCAGGACATTTGCCAGTTTTAAGATTCTTTGTCAGGACACAACTGCCCAAAGAGGGACTGTCCCTCGCAAAGTGGGACAGGTGGTAACCCTAGATGGCACAGCATAATGCCTGTCCGCCGCCCAAACGCAGACATACGGCACCCGTGGCGGTGCGGGGGG